>NW_028324172.1:710000-1040000 GCF_054372755.1 Phalangium opilio
GCAGAACCGGTTCCTTGTTGTTATAATGGACTATTTCACTAAATACGTACAATTAACAGCCATACGTAATAATACCGCCTATACTGTTGGAAATGTCTTCATGAAGTACATCTCTCGCCATGGCTCACCGGAAGCTGTCTGCTCCGATAATGAGGCCCAGTTTACCTCTGCCTTGTGGTTCTCCATGTGCAGCTTGATAAAAGTTAAACCCAAGTTCACCACACCGTATCACCCGCAAACGAACCTTTCTGAACGGGTCAACCGAGTGTTTGGTGAAATAATGAGCATGTACGTTGGGAATTGTCATAACCGTTGGGACCTGGGACTGGAACTGCATCAGCTGGCCATTAATTCAGTGGTTCACAGTACCACTGGGCATTCACCTTTTTCACTCCAGTATGGTCGAGAACCTCTCCTTCCGTGTGATCAGGACGACGACATGCGAGACTATTCAGGCCTGCAAAACCACAGGCTCGAAATCACGTCTTATGAACGAGGGCCGTTGCAGGAGCTCCAGCGGATTCGCCAGGAGACCGAAGATTTCCGCAGGCTTGCCCAAGCAAAGCAGAAATTTTATTATGACAAATACTATACCGGGTCTGAAATGGAATTAGGCCAGCTGGTGTGGAAGCGGACCCATAAGCTATCTCAAGCTGCAACCGGATTTACGGCAAAGTTAGCACCTTCCGTACCGCATAATTGGAAAACAGTCCATTTACCTATGTTTTACGACACGAATTATCTGGCGTTCCTGTCGGTACGTGGCATATAAATCAACTCAAGAATTTCGTTACCCAGGATGGAGATTCCACCGACCCTGTGGTCCTGGATGAAGGAAACACTCATTCTGTACCCTCCGACGCAGAAGATGATGCTGTGACTGCCCCTGAGCTTTAAACGATTTTAACTAATAAATTAAATCCTTGTAGCGACATTGAATCAGATATCCCATCTTCCGCTACGGAGCAGCCTGATACTAACCTCCGCGAGGACGACGCTTCCCTTCTTGGTGATCCCGGTGGCACGGATCATGGCAAGCCAGACGAGGAAATCAGTCCTCTTCTGGCTCCTCTCGAGTTGGGCTGGCAACAGGAGGTGGTCCGCCGAAAGGTGCCTTCTTCCTTGGGACAAACCCATGATGTTGTTTATTATACGTTGGGGCCGCGAAGGATAAAACTGATAGATTTTCATAGCCTTGTAGCTAACTTATACTAAAGAAATAATCCATAAGGAAGAGAGACCAAATAAACTTAACAAACTGTTTATTAAACAAGTGAGTGAGTGAAGTGAGACTGATAGAAATTAAAACATAACATTGCTATTTATAGCAGTTACTAAAAAACAGTATTAAGATATTAACCGGTTAAAAAACATATCGCCTTAATTAAATTACAGAGTTAATATGTTCCGAGTAGATAGGAGTCGCTTTCTCCAACACCCCTTCTCGACGAGTATCGGATAATCCGGCTTTGGACATCAAGTGCTTTAGTTTTTCTTTGGTTAAAGGCTTGGTTAACATGTCAGCGGTCATTTCCTCGGTTGGACAATAGGTGATATCGATGATGTGGTTTTCTCTCATATCCTTGAGGAAGTGGTATCGTACGTCAATGTGTTTCGTCCTAGCGCTGATCCGTTCGGAAAGACTCATCTTGATGCATCCTTGATTGTCCTCAAATAGGTAGGTTGGCGTGGTAACCGGAAATCCAACATCTTCGAGAAGCTGTCGTAGCCAAATGACTTCTTGGGCGGCATGAGCTGCTGCGACGTATTCGGCTTCTGTCGATGAGAGCGCGACAGTTGATTGTTTCCGACTTGACCATGCGATGGTTCCCTGTCCGAATTGGAATAGGTATCCGCTCGTTGATTTCCGGTCTTGATGATCACCGGCCCAATCTGCATCGACATAGCCGACAAGTTCTGGTGTTTCCTTCAAAGCTGGGAAATGAAGTCGGACATCTTTTGTTCCCTTGAGATAGCGCATTACTCGTCTGACGGCCGTCCAATCTCTTTCTCTCGGCTTTGAGACTCTTCGGCATAGGTAGCTGATGCTAACTGCAATGTCTGGTCGTGAAACGGTAGCGATGTGTAGAAGTATTCCAATTGCTTCTCGATATTGGTTGTTGTTAGGTAGAATATCTTCGTCTCCAGACAATTTTGGATAAGAGGGATCCATAGGTGTTTTGGATATCTTCGCATCTTGCATGCCGAAGTCTTCGAGCATGAACGCTATTTTAGTTCCTTGATGGATTGTAATGCTTCCGTCAATTCCTCGCTCAATCTGGATACCGAGGTAATACGAGGCGTTTCCTAGGTCCTTTAGCTCGAAGTGCTTATTTAGTTTCTCGTACAGATTGTTGATGGTGGCTTCATTCTTGTTCAACACCAACAGATCATCTACGTATAGTAGGATATACGTCCAGGTACCGTCTTGTTCCAATTTCGAGTAAAGTCCTGGATCGGCTTTGCTACGATTGAGTCCTTCATCAAGTAGAATTTGATTGGCTTTGAAGTTCCAGGCCCTTGCAGATTGCTTCAGTCCGTATAAGCTGCGCTTGAGTCTGCAGACCTTCTCTTCATTTCCAGGTTGGATGAAACCCGGAGGCTGTTCCATATACAGGTCCTGGACTATGTCTCCATGCAGGAATGCGGTTTTGACGTCATAGTGTTTGACCAATAAGTTCTTGGCTGCGGCGATACTGAGTAGAAGTCGTACGGTCTCGTACTTCACGACAGGTGCAAACGTCTCGTCAAAATCTTCGTCAAACTTCTGAGAATAGCCTTTGGCGACTAATCGGGCTTTATATTTGCTGAGTGATCCATTTTGATCATGTTTGGCTTTGAAAACCCAACGACAACCAATGGCCTTTCGATTTGGTGGTAGGTCTGTTAACTCCCAGGTGCCTTTTTCATGCAAAGATGATATTTCTTCTTTAGCAGCATCTGTCCAGTTCTTCCTTTCTCTCGGATTTAAGTCGGCGAGTTCCTCCCATGAGCTTGGTTCGCGAGGATATTGAACCGTTGCCTTGTACGTCAATCTCTTTGGTGGAATGCTCTTATTATCCCTTTCCGATCGTCTTGGAAGAATAGGAACTGATGGTATTTCTTCAGATTCTTGTTCTCCATCAGATGATGATTCTGATTGTTCCTTTTTCGGATGTGACGTGATCAAGGAGTCAGCTGAATTAGTCTCCTTTTCCCCTTCTGGCTCTGATATGATGCTTTCTTCAAAGGTGTTGTCTCCTGTTCCTTCGTCGAAAGTGACAGAACGGCTGAAGTGAACTTTGGCAGTCTCAGGATTGAGAATACGATAGCCTTTCGTTGCTAAGCCATATCCGACCAGGACTCCTTTAAAAGCTTTGTCTCCGAATTTTACTCGTTTCTCCTTGGGAATGTACGAATAGGCTTTACTTCCGAATACACGGATGTGTCCAATACGTGGCTTTGAACCACTCCAAAGCTCATAAGGTGTTACGTCAATGGCTCTTGTTGGCAGACGATTTTGAAGATAGGCGGCGGTCGTGACAGCTTCACCCCAGTAACGGTTCTCGAGCTGTGCGTCTAAAAGCATGCATTTGGCCATTTCCGTCAAAGATCGATTCTTGCGTTCCGCAACTCCGTTCTGTTGTGGATTATACGGTACGGTCAACTGGTGTTCGATGCCAAGTTCCTTGAGATAATCTTCAATTTCATGGCTGATATATTCTCCACCATTGTCTGATCGAAGAGCTTTCGGGTATCTTCCGAATTTGGTCCTTACGGATGCAATAAACTCCTTGAATGCAGTTAGAACGGAGTTCTTGGTCTTCATCAGATAGAGCTGTGTAAATCTTGAGTAGTCATCGATGAATGTTAGTATGTATCGATTACCGCCAGGTGTCACTGTCGGCATCGGCCCGCATACGTCCGTATGGATTAGTTCCATTGGCTCCTTGGTCTTCGATGTAGATGTTGGGAATGGTTTAGCTGTCATCTTTCCCTTTAGGCAACATTCGCAAATAAGCTTCCGTTGACATTCGGATAGCTTGATACCATCGGCAAGATTCTTCGATGAAAGAGACTTCACGGCATCTATGTCCCGATGCCCTAGCCGTCTATGCCAGAGGTGAATGCAATCGGCTGTATGCGAGTTGCTGGCAACTTTTGCTATTTGCTTGGTTTGAAGTCGATAAAGGAATCCATCCATCTTGGCGAAAGCTGCAACGTTTTGACCTTCCATGATTCTGCATTCGTCGCCTTCAAAAATGACAGTGTGTCCTGTCTGCGTCAAACGGTGTACAGAAAGTAAGCTGCCTCCTAGTTTTGGAACATAAAGGATGTTCTTCACAGCTATACTATGTACTTCTCCGTTTGGAGCGAGGCAGTCAATCATGCCATCGCCAATCCCTTCCGCCATTATGATTGAGTCGTCGGCGAGATGAATCTTCTCCGATTTCGGCGTTATGAATTTGAAATTCTTCCGATCGCTGGACATGTGACTGGTGGCCCCTGAATCCACATACCATGAGTTCGCTTGTGAACCATTCGAAGCCTTGAAGGCTGTATACTCCTCGCTCGATCTCTTTTCTACCGCTGCTTTACTTCGCTCACTTCGGGATGCAGCATGTTCTCGATCCAGCTTATCTTTGTAGCTTCGGCAGTCCTTCATATAGTGCCCTGGTTTGTTACAATGATAACAGACTCCTCTGCTTGGACGACGCCGTTGATTATTGAATCTTCGACCTTTGCTTTGACTCGAAGTCTGCAACGCTGTGTCATTCCTAGAGGAAGCTGCTCTAGTCTCTTGACGTCGATTGAATTCGTCCAGTAATTTCGCTTTCACTAAGTCTAGTGTCAGATCTGCTTCCGGTCTCACTTCGAGGGCTGTGACCAAGACATTGTAAGATTCCGGTAGACTGCAGAGTAGCATGGCAGCGACGTGTGTATCAGGCAAATTTTCTCCGATTCCCCGTATCTTCTCGACGATCTCCAACATGGACCCTATGTGGTCTTGCATACTTTGGTCATCGTCCTTGAAGCGCATTTGATGCATCTTCCGTAGCAGGAATAATTTGCTAGTGATGTTCGCTTGCTCATGTAACTTCTGAAGTGTTTTCCACATGGAACGGGCAGTCTTCTCGTGAACGATATGAATTAGTTGATCGTCTTCCACAGACAGTGCTATAGCAGCTTGGGCTTGCTTGTCTCTCTTATCCCAGTCAGCAGGAGGTTCCGACGTAGGCTTCGGTTTCTCTACGACTTCCCATAGATTGTCTCTGGTCAGTACCATCTTCATTTTGAATTTCCATAGTTGATAGTTAGTATTGTTCAACTTCGTGACAAGAGATTTAAAGTCGCTTGAAGCCATCTTGTACGTGTTGACCGAAGACTAAGTCTAGTTATACTACTATACTAACTGGTACCCGACTTTCCTTAACATAAGTATTTATCCGTGGCTGAGCCCATAACCTGATAGATTTTCATAGCCTTGTAGCTAACTTATACTAAAGAAATAATCCATAAGGAAGAGAGACCAAATAAACTTAACAAACTGTTTATTAAACAAGTGAGTGAGTGAAGTGAGACTGACAGAAATTAAAACATAACATTGCTATTTATAGCAGTTACTAAAAAACAGTATTAAGATATTAACCGGTTAAAAAACATATCGCCTTAATTAAATTACAGAGTTAATATGTTCCGAGTAGATAGGAGTCGCTTTCTCCAACAAAAACTTCGTTCCGGGCACGATTATCAAAGAATATCGCATTAGGGGTTCAGTCGGGAAAATTTTAGTTTCCGACCTGAACCAATACTGGGAGCATCTCCTACTCAGGAAATTTTTAGGGACGCTGTTTAGGAAGTCCCGTATTCATTACATTTTTTGACAGGATATGGACCCGGATAAACCTGATGACGTGCTCGTCACAATTACACAAAGTGGTTGCCGTTCAGTAGGCGTACGTACAAGCCCCCAGCGAGTGAGTTCTGTAAACCAGGCTCCCTCTCCAACGTCTCGACGCGTATGTCCCGGATCACGGTATTCACGCTTTAAGGCCGAGGCGAAAACTCTATTCTATCGACGATGCTGTCGCGAACTGACCACCCATAAATAGGGGGGAAAATGTAGCAGACAACCAAGCAGACGCCGTCAGTGACATCATCTGCTTGGTCATGGGTTCCCTCTCTGGCAATAAAAAGTGGGAGACGAGATTGAGCGTGGGCAGAACCGCTGGATATTTCGAGGAGGTCAGTTAGGACTTCGAGTCTTCTGATATATACTGTACAAAGTTTCTCCGATATTGAACGATAATTAAGGAAAGAATCACTGGAACAGTAAGGAGTTCCCAGCGTTTCCAACTGGACAAAAAAAACTGTGCGAATTATGTCGCGACGAATTTTGCAACGAGCCCAGCGTTTTCAACTGGTCAATGTTGGAAAACAAACTGTACGAATTATGATGCTTATGTAAATAGTTAACTTATAAACCGAAAACAATTTTATGTAAATCAGGAAAAAGGTCAGCCTTAAATAGATAAGAGCAGATAAATGCTAACTATATAAACAACGGCAACCTACACCGAATTGTAGCTTGATTAGATCATTAAACGATTTTAGCATTAAACGAGTAAGCCTCGCCGTTCTTGCCTAACATTTCAAAATTGAGCGACGAGGCGCCTGCCGTCCAAATAGCGATCTTTCAGCACATCCTTTGTCCCGCTGGACGACGCGTGTACAACACCCTCCATATACCAGATCCGTCGTCCGTAACCCTCGATCGGATCTATGCAGCATTCGATACACCTTTTTTACGACCAAGCAAAGTCATCACCAGACGCTGGGATCCTACATCACTGACATCAAAACCAAAGCCACTACATGCGAAATCGGTGACCTCACATCATCACTAATCTGTACCCAAATAGTCATCGGGATACGAAACGATGACCTACGGAAAGAAATCATAGCCAATAGACTCCTCACGCTCGACGAAGTCGTCTGTCAGGCCACCGAAGCAGCAGCACAGCACGCCACAGCCATAACGGTTTCACAGAACGGGGACCAGTCCGCAATTAATACGATCGACGCCATCTACAGCAGGAATCAACGTCAACAACGCCCACAACACCATGGAGCCAGCAGCTATCAACACCGCAGCACAGTATTCCAACGTCCTCCTTCGCATAAGCTCAACCAGGGCACTTACTACGCACGACGGGATGGTCCCACAGCACAAAATCAGAGACGTCACATACGCCAGCTCCCAGAAACACAGACCCAATAAACCCCACGCTGTAGAAATTGTGCCACGGCTTCACCATCACCGCTCCCGCTGTAAAGCCCAGGAAGCACGCTGCCACAAATGCTCACTCATAGGGAATTGGGCATCGTCCTGACGATCTAGAGGCCTCAACGAAGTCACGCTCTATTATTATTTGGTTTTTTCGGTCTTGGCCCAAACCAAGACCGAAAAAACCAAAGATACGAGTGAGGTTTATCAATTGACTGAAGTTCAGATATTGCAATTTTTCTTTAATTATTTTTATTATTAATTTAATCCTTAATCACAATTTAATTCAATTAACTGATTTTACTGTAAATCGATCCATTCCCTCTAAATTTATTTAAAAAATTGCATATCTCCGCTCTTTTAAGAACAATTCCATTTTCCGAAAACCTTTTATCATGAAATTAATTATTTTGAAGGGAGTACGTACGTTTAGAGGGATCAATATAGAATATTTGAAATACTCTACTGAATTTCTAAAAAGAGCAAACGATCTTTAACATAACTCTAAAGGAAAATGTAAAATTTTTAAATAGCGTATGGAAAATCGGGGTGATTCACGAATTTATGCATTTAACCTCGGATATCGAAATACTACATATCCTTTTTCGCCACTATCAAAGAATTTCCGCCTCCGTTTCTTAATCATAACTAATCCTACAATTGAAACGTCACCACCTCTTGCCACTTTGTAGGCGCTTCTTGTTCACCGGTTACGGATTACGCGAAATAATTTTAGCACCGTCAAGGGTATGGTTTTAAAGATAACTCGTAATCTCTTTCAAAAGCACCGCCGTGCGACCCCCAGGCACTAGCGGGTGTCAAGCCATAATCATCCTTCTTCATGTAAACGAAAATGTTTTATAGTGTTATGATATAAAGGTTGGTGGGCAGGTGCGGAGAGTCACGTACCGTTTACAACGTGGAATGATTTGGATCTGACTGCGTGTTTTACGACGGGTCTGATGACTTATACCCTGCAAGCACGGATCACTGCAAAATTTCATATCATGACATGTTTAGAATGAAGTGGTTTATGTATTAATTCCGCAGAAAAGATTGTGCCATTGTACAGTACTGAGAAGTTTTTCTTTTTAAGGAATCTTTACCCTAACCTTTGGTTTTGGTTATGCTTATATAATATTTTTTTAGTCCATGCAAGGAGAGCTACCTACTAAAAGAAAACCAAGTTGTTCGTTTTCCTTATTTAAACGACATTATTTTATAAGTCCGAGCAAAATATATTACTCTTAATCATATATTATCGAATATCACTCTTCTCAACAATTTTTAACCGTTGAAAAACCTTTTCTGGTGCAAACTTGAAAATTTCTCAAGCCACTAACATTTAGGTTAGGGCTCGGGCATCGGTGAACTATTATGCAAATAAATTAACATACCAAAATTTGTAAAACGAAGCTTAAATAAAAGTGTTTCGTCTCGATTTGTTTTGGAAAATGGTAGATTCGTGCATTTATTAATCGTAAGTATCTTTTCCGAAAAACTAAAATTTTCAACATGATCAAAAGAATTTTACTCCAAAAAGATTTTTTGCGATTCGTTTTATTAGATTTCGAATAAAAAACTTTGATCCATAGGTTTCTTGATACAAATGTGGTTATGGTTTCTTTAATCGATAAGTATTTGGAAGAGGAACCGCCAATATTATTTTCTACGATAAACTTTGATGTTTTTAGCCACATTAGTGTAGGATGAGGCTCTTAGTTTGACCCGAGCCGTAGTAGTAGTAGTAGTAGCGGCCGGGGTTGTTGCTTTCGTTATCGCTAGATTTCAGCAGTGGTGGCAGTCTTTAGAAGAATCTTCCTTAGGAGGTCGCCACCGCGCCTTCAATACCCTTCTTTTCTGTAGAAGAGAGGGTGATACTATAGAAGCAGTAGAGCGCCTTCTTTGGTAAGAAGCTTGGGTAGAAGAAGGTGCAACTCCCTTTCTACTACCCTACCTTCTTTCCCCAAACCGAAAATGCCTGGGAAGGAGCTTTAGCTATCGCAAACCCCCTTTTTAGATTTGGAAGGTACTCGCTCGAGAAGATAGGTGAGCCTTAATTTTTTGGAACCAAATATCTCTTCCGAATTAAAGAAGGCAACTAGCTCGAGAAGGATATATACCTACTTTTTTGGGAAGGGACAGTGCCAAAGAAGGGAAGTTTTTTGGGGGGGAGGGAATAGGCATTGCCCAAGAATGGAAGTTGTTTTTCTTCCGTGATGTAAACAGCCCGCAGAAGGTTTTAAGGCTTCTTTATATGGGAAAGAAATTCTGATAGGTAAGGTAGGACAGCTCTATTATGAAGTCAAATACGAGAAACTATCGGTAGATGGTGTTATTCCACTAAAGAAAAATGTTTTTTTTAGAGAGAGATCTGAATTTGATAGAATCTATTATGATTACCGAACATTCTCAATTTATTAAGCCAGTAGTATGTAGTAATTGCAATTATGCTTTTCTACTAAATGCACTTACTAACATTCTGCCGTTATGAAATATTAAACTTAGGCCTATATGTGAATTATATGTGAATTACACAATTTGTTTACAAAGGTGATAGCCTCAAGAAAATTTACCGAATTTTGTAAAATGATGAAACTGTATTACTAATAACCATTAATATCGTTATATAAGTGACATCATCGACATAAACTAATATCACAGCATTCGTCTCATAAAGATATATGCAATTACAGCCTTTTAGTTTTGTGAAGTTTGGTTCCTGGAGGACTTTGTCTTATTCTCTGTACCACTGCCTGCCACTCTGTTTCAATCCAGAGCCTTCTGTAATTGCCAGACATGATCTTCTTTGCCTAGTTCGAGAAACACTTTTGGTTGCTTGACAAAGATGGTTTCATCGAAATTACCGTATAGGTAAGCGTTCTTTACGTCCTATTGTTTATGCGCCCATCCAAGACATACGATGAAAAGTAAAACGCAAACTCTGACTAAGGAGAAATTTATCACGGGTGCATGTCTCCGAGTAATCGAGATCCTGTTCTTGAGTGAAGGCTTGAGCGACCAATCTGGTTTTGTGTCGTATTATTACGCCTTTCGCGTTACTCTTGATAGCGTATACCCATCTTGTTCCGATCACTTTCTGATTAGGCTGTTTATTGACTAAATCGTATACGTTCCGCTCTTGTATGGTCTTAAACTCAGTTTTCATGGCTTTGTCCCATTTCTCAGCATCCTGACTTTGCATCGCTTCTTCATATGACTTGGCTACCGTAAGGCAATGGTAAGCTATGTTACCTAGGTGTGACTTACAATCCTTTTGTTGGTCCAGGGGCTTGAAACTGAATTTGTTAATGTCATCTTTTATTTGTCGTTGCTTAAAGCCTGCGTCTACTTCGCAATTTGAACGAAGTCTTTTGGAATCATCAGTCGTGTAATAGACGTCGACTCTCCCTTTTGTTCTTCCTGACTTTCGAATGACTTCTGGTCTAGACCATCCCTTTAATAAATCTGGATCTTGTTCTTCGTGTCCTCCGCTCTGATTTGGCTGTACACCTTTAAGCGCTGGTCTTTGAACCGTGACGTATTCTTCATCTTCCTTCCAGTCTTCCTCGTCTCCTTCTTCATTCATATCTAGTTGTTTTGGTCCATGTTGTTCCGTTATATTTTCTTCGGCGTCTTCAAAAGGATCTTCTTCATCTTCTTGTTACTTTGTTCTTCTATCTTGTCCTTTGTTTCTTCGGCAAATGTTACATTCTTCTTAACTGGGTCTGGGTCTTTTCTGGTTATGACGTCGGGTTCCTCTGCTACATACGTATGGTTGCCAAGTTCACGATACATGTCCATACCTAATCTATCTTCATTGAAAGTGACATGCTTACTTTCAATAATAGTATCTTGTTGGGGAAACGAAATCCTATATCCCTTAGTCTTGACAGCGTAGCCGACCATTATACCTTGCTTCGCTCTGTTTTTAAGCTTATTCCTGTTTGGTTTCGGTACATGGGCATAAGCAATACAACCATATCGTCTCAAGTGACGTACGCTGGGTGTTTCCCTGACCAACGTGCCAAAGGTACTATGTTGGGTAATTTTGCATGTGGTAATCGAATTGATAAATATGTGAAGGCTAACGCCGCTTCCCTCCATAATTTCTGTTTTAAGTTAGAAGCCTCTAATAGTGTCCTGATGCCATCCAATAATGTGCGATTGTATCTTTCGCATTCGCCATTCATTTCCGGTGTGTATGGATTTAGTCTCTGTACATTAATGCCAAGTTGAGTACAATTCGTTTCAAGCAGTCGGGAGCAGTATTCCATTCCATTATCAGTTCTTAACGTCTTTATCTGATTTCCTGTCTGCCTCTCCACGAATGCCTTATGATCCTGAAATCTCTTATACGCCTCATCTTTGGTTTGCATCATATACACCGTAGCTCTCCTTGTATAATCATCTATAAAGGTAATAATGTACCTAGCGCCGCCTCGTGAAATAGTGGGTGCGGGTCCCCAAACGTCGCTATGTATAATTTCCAATACTTGTTTTGTTGCTATTGCAGTGATTGGTCTGGACGGGGCTTTTGTAGACTTGGATAATATACACGGTTGGCAAACGCCTGCTCCCCCCTTGAGCTTTGGTAGGCCAACGACCATTTCGTGGTCCATCAGTGCTTTTATTCTGTTCTCGCTTGGGTGTCCTAATCGTTGATGCCACCTCATAGCGTCGACCATGTTGCTGACATGTGATCTCTTTGTGGAATCCTGACATCTTATGTCTCGTTCTTCTCCGTGTATTTTGGCGTCGGTTATATATAGATTTTCATCCGTTAAACGAGCACTCAAAAAGAACTTATCATGGTTATCGTACATCTTCACTATCCCATTGTGTACAACAGTCTTATAGCCCTGATTATCGAATTTCCGTACTGAAATGAGGTTTCTGTTGTAGCCAGGTACATAAATGACATCTTTTAGTGTTATTATTTCATCTCCGTCCCGTATCGATAAGTCTACCGTTCCTATCCCCATTGCTTTCGTGCCTCCCTCTGCGATTTCTACTACCGATTTAATTTCTTTATATTCTTGAAACCAATCCCTGTTGTTGCAGAAGTGATGTGATGCTCCAGTATCTAATACCCAATCTTGGTTATTCTTTACAGCTACTAAGGCAGATGCGAAAAACGCTCTTCGACTATCCCTTGCATTGTCCGATTTCTTATTTCCCTTTGACCTCCAACAATCTCTAGCGTAGTGTCCCTCTTTATCGCAATTATAACATCTCTGGTTTTGTCTTCTCTGTCGCGAAGGGCTCCTGGTGCGGCTCTTACTTCTAGGTCTTTGTTGTCCTCTATGTCTCATGGTTGAAGAGTAACCGGAGTCTGCTGTTCCTCCTACTATATCCTCACTTTCTTCCCGCTTCTGTCTGTCATACTCGGCTATCAGTAACTCCTTAACGTTATCTGGGGTGAATTCTGAGTCTTTCCAATGGTATGCCAAAGATGAAACTTGTCTATATGTCGGTGGTAATTTATGTAGCAACTGGAATGCTATTTCTTTGTCCGACACCGCTAATCCCATATCTTTAAGGTGTCCTGCTATGCTCATAACATTGCCTACATAGGTCGCCTTAGATTCAGTAGGTTTATATCGACAGCTAATGAATTCTTCCCGCAAGTCTGCCATTCTTGCCTTTGATTTTGGTTCGTAAATCTTAGCTAATACATCCCAGGCTTCCTTGGCACTCTTCTATCGAGCTATTATCCTTTTATGAGTCTCATCCACCGCTAATGCTAACTTCGACATTGCTTTTTCTTCCCTTCTCTTATATGCCTTCCTTACAGCGTCTGTGGCGATTGTACCAGGGTTTACATCAGTGCCATCAATAATTCCCCACAAACCATAGTCTACTAAGGCCATTTTTATGTTGAACTTCCAAAGTTCATAATTACCATCTTGTAATTTGCGAAAAGAAAACGAGCTGCCCGAGGCACCAAAATCATCGTCCGACATAGTGAACTGCTATAGATTACTAACCTTATTTCTATGTATAACACGTTCTGGTATAAGCTTACTGCATCTAATGGTTTTGCACTATTATCTTAACTTGAATACCTCTTAGTCTAAATGTTACACAATAATATAATAATAATATTATAATAATAGTCCTTTGAATATAGTCTCTTCTTATTTCTTGCTTGTACTATTGTTATTTGGACTCACCACTCTTCTTAAGGTGCTTTCTTCTTATCATTACTGTGCCGTCTCGTATTCACGAATGTTCTTTTCACTTTATACTTGTTTGATCACGTAAATGTTCCTAGTCTATTGCATGTCGTTCGTTCTTGTTAAGCCTAACCACGTTGCTCGTCCTGTATGGCGTTATACCGTCTACCGCGCATGTCCGGAAATGTCGGTATGTCCAAGGACCGTATAGTTCCGTAACCGTTGTGTAATTTATAAATTTAATATTTACCGCATTTATCAGATACAGTTCTTACACCGGGTCACTGCTATATTTCAATATCACGGCGTCACGAAATTATTAGCATTATTGGCAACCACGCTCTGCTACCATATTCAAATTATTATTATCTGTTACCAATAATGCATGCACAAACGACAAACTGCTACTAAGTTAATTTATTAGAATAGATTAAAATATATTTAGGTTCATAATACAAGTTTGAAAGAACAAGTTATTAATAAATTATTAAGGATAAGACTTATTCCTTGAAGCATCTTTACACCACGAGATCACAATTGAGACTAACCACATTTATCAAAACTATTAGCAGACAACAACGCCTAGGGCGGGGCTTTCCTTGTCACGTGATACATATCAAGGTAAAAATAGATCTTCTTATCTTAGTCCTATTTCCTTATCTTATCTGATTTCCAACAGTATCAATCCTCCTTGTCACGGAGGCGTATTAATAATAATAATAATAATAATAATTGTTTATTCAGTTCTCCTATGTTATTGGTTACAAAATATTAGAGAGGCTAAGTCGCATGTCGACTTTTATGCCTCGTTAAAATACGTTATAAATAGAACTCTCTAAGTGGACAATAGCTAAGTACAATAATATTTTTGTTATACAAATTATCTTTTATTTATATACATCTTGGCCATTTTTTTAAATTGAGTTAAGCTTAGATTACACGCAGGGTTAATATCATTATATATTTTAACAGTTTTGTAGAAGATAGAATTGTATTTGATCTCTGTGCTTGCGTATGGTAATTCCAAAATATAGGGTTTGCGTGTGAAGTAGAAGGAAAATTTACTGATGTTAAAGGGGTTGTATGTTTTTGATTGTAATGTCTTGAAAACCAGGATTAAGCAAGTATAGTCATTTAACTTATAGATATTCAATATTTTAAGGGATTCGAAGATAGGTTCTGTATGGGCTAGGTAGGCTTGCTTGTCAACTATTCGCACGGCTCTTTTTTGCAGTAGCATTAGGCGGTTTAAGTTGTGTTTGGAAGTGTTTCCCCATATCGCGAGGCAGTACGTGAGATTGGCGTAGATAAACGAATAGTATAATTGAGTTCTGGATTTTTTGTTAAAGATATTTCTGTTCTGACTTAAAGTGTAGACACCATATGCTACTTTTTTCGCTATATGATCTACATGGTCGTTCCACTTCAAATGCGGGTCAAACAATAACCCCAAGTATTTGTACGTTTGTACCTCTTTCAATAATTTTTTTCCGATCATGACTTTGTTTTGATATAGTCGGGGTTTATTTAAGCTTGTAAAGATCATAAAGACTGTTTTTTCCAAGTTTAGTTCTAAAAAGTTGTCCGTTAACCAGCGATCGATATTATTTAGCACTGCGTTAGTTTTTTGTATAAGTTGATTAAGATTTGAATCACTGTTTAAGTGGAAAGTATCGTCCGCGAATAATGTTAAAGAGTCTGGTTCAGTCACCATTACGAGGTCATTTACGTAGAGGTTAAATAGTAGAGGGGAAAGCACTGACCCCTGTGGGACTCCTTTATATGTTATTCTTTCCGATGAGAGATTACCATTTAAACTAGTTTCATTTTTCCTCTCTGTAAGGTATGTCTGGAGCCAATCATAACTTGGTCCTCTAAATCCCATGCGGTATATTTTGGCTAGTAGTCGTTCATGATTAACCGAGTCGAACGCTTAAACGATCCCTCAACACGAAGTGTTATATTTCGCGAGATGCTTCAAAATGGTCGCTTACACCATTACTGTTAAATTTCCAAATCTGTCGGTAATTTTCTTCTTGGGCAAAATCAAATGTTAATTTGACGTGAGATATTTCTGCAGCCGCCAATAATTATTTATTATTTAAACCTATTTGTCTATTAACAATGTATGGCACAGTCGTCAGTTCAAATCGTATTTCGTGATCGTTGGCATTTCTAAAACCTTGGTGATATCGAGTTTTCTTCTCAAAGTTTTGTATGAAACCAGGGTTAATAACCCCCCCCCCTTGATGAAACACTTTAAAGGTAGTGTGAAAGGTAAAATAAAGTGTTTTTAAACTGATTCTTCTACTAATTATAAGACCAATCTGCTTAGGAAATATCTCCGAATGATTTTAAAATTCAAATTAGTCTGAGACTTCATTATAGATAATAGTAATAATAATAATAATCTAGGCTTTGTCTATGAAGGGATTTCTACACTAAGCCTGTGGCTTGTTTACAGGTGGGTCCCTTTACTTTGCATAGAGGGGTGGTGGCAAGCCCCTATGCCACAGATAAGCGACAGCGCTCTGTACTAACTATTACCGTTAACCTCTGCAAGTTTTGAAGGAAAGGAGAAACCGGGTTAGACCGCGGGGGAAAACTCCTTTTAACAAGCGGGGAGAGAACTTTCAAACTCTACGCGGAAGGATTTGTTCCCAGATTTTCACCCGTTGCAGGATCGAACCTGGGATCCTCTTGCTGCGAGGCGAAAGCGCTAATCGCTATGCCAGTGCACCCCATAATAAGTTAGCACCTTCGACCAATCGCGTAACGCCATTCCCTGCCTTCTTAATGCATACAAAATTTAACTAGCGCCATGATTATCACAACGCGCGCAAATATTAAAAATAACGCTTCAAATCTCATTCGACATGGAGAGTGCCATGTGAATTTTGTTAACGGGTAATCGGAGGTGCTAATTTCAAATAGGCATAGTCCATGAGTTTTGAAACTAATTTGAATTTTAAAATCATTCGGAGCTGGTACTTCCTCGACATTTCACTGCGCAGATTTACCTTATAATTAGTAGAAGAATCGATAAAAATCGATTCATTTTCCTTTTCGCCCTCCCTTTAAAACAGGATATAATTAAACCCAAAACTTCATTTTCCCCGAACTGTATTGCGAGAACAATTGCCTCGTGTTAAAAAGACCTCGTTAGGCAGAGTAATGGTATTTAAACGGTATGTAACGCGAGACTGTTTCCATTCTGGACTTTATATAAAAAATTGAAATTGTTTTATATAAATTTATTATTCAACATTCTCATTTCAGTTACCGTGGCAACTGAAACATTAGCAAACAAAATAAACCTAGCAGTTAAAATGATACTTCAGTTTCGTTACGCAAAGTCTGTCATTTACGAGACTAGGCATATCTTACAAGCCACATCGGTACTCAAAGGAGATTACTAAATTGTCTTAAAATTATATTAAATTGTTGGATTGTTGTACTTTGTGTCTTCGCCTTTCAGATTTTAAACGTTATGATTTAAGTGGACCCCAAAATGGCGCTGAAGGAAATGGAATTTCTAGGAAATAATCGATATTTCAAATACAGGTATAGAATTTGTATTTTCAAAATAGTAAATGTTATTTATCCTTGATAAATTGATCAATAGGTTCGCCAACGAGACTGAAATAACCTACGCGACAATTGATGTGAGTTTATAATCACTCGTTCGAGTTATTGAAGCGAGACTTGAAAAATCTCTCGGAATTAAGATTGATTTTCTTGATGACAATTTCACTTTTATTTCTTATCAGGAAAAATGGAACGTAAAAAGCAAAGCAACCGAGTTCGAAATGATAGCAGATTATTTAAAACAATCCCTGAACATGAAGTAAATTCCACACTTTGTACTTTATTAAACGTCTATTAATTGGGGGCGAGCGAGAAAGAATCGCCTTAAGGCGCTCGTTTGACTTTGACATAATGGTTCTGAGAAAACTGAAAAATTCGAAGGGTGAACCCGTTAAGTTCAGATTATAGACAAAAATATATGAAGAATTCTTTAATTATAATCTCAACTATCTCTCAGAAACGAATATAATTCAGTTTGCGAACAATCGTGAGGTTATGTTAAGGTTATTATATAATTCATTTTGCCGATTCAATTATACAGGGTCAAGTGGGAAAAAGTTGCCATTGCTGCAAATATGAGAGTAAGTAATTTTACGCCTAATATTAAAACGTTATGATTAAATATCGAATATTAAATCCTTATGATGGTTTTAGGAAAGTCATATCTTCACATTCGACATGGCACGCTCCTATTTCGATAAACGAATCAAATATTTCACTCCGTCTTCTCCCTATGGAATGAGCGAAACGATTATCCTTTCGGGTGCTCCGAAGAGAGTCTTGTCCACTTCCTGGTCCTTCTTAAACATGGACACTCCAGTCAATTTCCCACAATAAACATTCCATTCAGCACACAATTCATTAATTTCCATTCTGGGTTCAATTAGGTGGTGATACTAATTGTGTTCACTCTGGTCATTCTGTCACTTTTGCTCGTCCTTCATTCCGTCGTAACTAACAAATACAAATCGGTGCCCTCCAAGAAAGTTGTCAAGAAAATGGCCCGAGAAACCATGGAAAATGTCTGGGAGAACGCGTCGCTGTTATGCCTCGAACGTAAGCAATTAAGCGCACCCCTAACCGTTGATAACAATTCACCCTTGCTTGAGCCAGTTTCGTATGAAGGATTCAATTGCAAAAGATTTCTGGCGCTTTAATCAGACATAAAGACTGTATAATTTTGTTCCCCCACAGCGATTCCCTCCATTTTGCCCCACATTACTTGTCGTCTGCTGGCTTCGTCGTGGCTGATCGGGGTGACTTTCACTCTATTCTATTTGGGTTGCTTCTTGCGGACGGAGTTCACGACGGAAAGCTACAATTACATCGACACACTCTCGGATTTGATCAAATCGGGAATTCCAACAGGAATGATAAAGGAAACATACAAACGCCTCCAATTTTTGGTGAATATTCTTCTGTATGTTAAATTTCTCAATTCTTCTGACGTCATTGTTCCGTATCTACAGGCAGCCCAGGACCCCTCTGTTAAGGAATGGCTAGGCGAACTAGATCAGAATAAATGTTTGACCGATTTTCTAGATATCTCCGGGAAATTTTTCATTCCCATTGTTTCCGGGCAGAAAGCTGCAATCATGAAGGTCGAACATTTTAATTCTTTCTTCGAACTCATTATGAGATACAAAAAAGATATGATATACGCGATGAAAGAGGGACTTTATTTTTCGCAAGAAGACGTGGCGTTCGACTACCTGCACACCATGTTCAACACCTCTTGGGTGAGAAGCAGCCCCCAACTGCACGAATCCCTCCAACTGAGGTTGGTAACGAATTTTATCCTAAATTATGAAGGGGCTTTGACAAAAGTTCTATCGCAGCATGGCACCCATTTTCGAAACAAAAGTTTTCAAATATCTGGATTTTGAGTTCGATTACACGATTAAACAGCTCAAATGGGAGAAACCGCCGGAAAGCGTGACTGACTTGGACCTTAAGAGCGTCTGCGTTCCTTTCTACTTTCTCCTCATGTTGTTGTCGGGACCAGTAGCCGTCGTCATAACCGAAATTATCTTCTATTATTTAACATGAACTCTTAAAATTCAATACGTCACCACACCAAATCTAACACAAACTTCAAATTTACATGGAAAAATATATATAGTTCACCAACGAAATCACTGCGTGTTGCGATTTACTCTTGAACTTAGTGAGGGTAATTATGCACTTATGACACGAATACGATTAAATATTTTCTCACTCTCGTGTGAATTTAAATAAAATTAATTAAACTTTTAAAATATTTGGATCTATGGTTTTCGTTTCATCAAGAAATTAGCTAATAGGATAGTTTGTCGTAATTTTTTTGAACATTTTAACTATTTTTGAAAAAGTACAGTTGTGGTTTCCGTTTGAAAGTTGAAAAGAATTGCGAAAATTAAAATTTTATTTCTTGTGAATAAGCGATAAAATATATTTTTTTTTTAAATCTAAAATGCTATTAACGATTTAAAAAATATAAATAGATACTTAATTACGATTAAACACTTTCGCACGAGTAAAGTTAGTTAAAAATGTTGTATTTTCAAAGATTAAAATTGTAAGAAGGGCTTGAAAGCATTCGATAAAGACCTGATCTATAATAATTATTCAATCCACAATTCTAATCGTCATGGTTTGAATTCATGGGATTATCATGTTAATATTTCTGATATTAACTTAACCTGACCTTCAAAACAATTAACAACCAATTATTTTGATGCAGACCACAAATCCACTTTGATTTACATATAATAAACTGAATCGATATTGATATTTCATCGGGGGCTATAATTTGCTACCTGGCTTCAAAATTTTCGTTTACACCATTACTGTTAAATTTCAAATTCCGTCTGTAATCTTATTGTGGGTGAAATAAAAAGTTAATTTGACGCGAGATATTTTTGCAGTTGCCAATCATATTTTTATTTATTCAGTAACACTTTGAAAAGGTTTTCGGAGTATTATTTGTATGTTAAAATCAAATATGCTATAATTAAGTCAACCCATAAGTGCATCCACCACATCCACAAACACTTGTAAATGAGGGAACTACAAAGTGGTCAAGTCAAAATTTTACATTTCTGTTCTACAATATTTTTCGTCTGCTACATGTATTTAGAGAACGATTAATCGTTTCGGATTTCGAATAGGAGATCTGATAAAACCGAGGGAGTAGACACTTGAGAACTCAGGTGTAAAATATGTCTTGAACTCAATGCACTGTCAAAGCTGAACTCTTTTGACCTCAGGTGTACACAGAGATCCAAAGTGTCTACCCCCTCGGATAAAACGTTTAATACAAACACGCGTGCGACGATATTTTAGCTCCTTCAAGTCTCGAATTGAATAATAAAGCCAAAGGAAAATATTATATAGCTTCCTATAAGTATGAAACGTAGTACACTTTCATTCTACAGCATTTGTTCCCAGATTTGACGCGCTTACGCTTTTACGCCCCCTGCGGGACGTTTTCGAACTAAGAGTAAAAGGGAGGGGCGAAACCGCCACCAAACTCCTTACCTCCTACCAGTGTATTGGCTAGCCTTGGTCGTCCAAATAAAAAAATTCCAAGTTAGTTTTTCGCGTCATCTATTAATTTATTATGATAATATTGTCAAGCACTTAATCACTTACGTTGGGTATTCTCACTTTGATACATATTAATACTTTCATATTGTCACCCATCTTCCCCTAGAGGGAGCCTTAAGTTCCTACATTTTTTTATTTTGTTATCTTAATAAAAAGAGTACCAGCCTCAGAGTTTCACGGGCTACGATAACGGCTGGTATACATTTGTATGCATCCGAACAAATAACTTGTTGATTAATAAATATAGTGAAATTGAACTAGCTCCTCATTTATCCTCACAACACAACATTTGGCGACGGAGATGGGATGCAAGCAAAAGACCCAGTAATTATCCCCACTCTCAAAGTTACTTCTCATCTCCCATCAAACGGCTAAGCCTCGTCAGGGTTAACAAAGGTCCGGACTGCGCTGTAACAAAGACGGCCCCTCCCAAGAGTATAGAAAGCGAGGGCAACCCTCAAAACATTATGGCAGTAGCTTCCCACAATCTCTATGGTTTTTTCGGGCATTTCGACCCTAAAGTGGAGCAATGGCCCACTTATTCCGAACGTTTGGATCTCACCTTCACAGCCAAAGGTATCGTCGACGAACCGCAAAAGAAAGCGATTCTTCTTACCAGCATTGGAGCACCCATATACCAAAAGTTAAGAGACCTTTTATCCCTACGCTACCCAGCGCTAAAACTTATGCCGAATTGGACGCAATAATGAAACAGCATTACACGCCAACACCGAAAGAAATTACACAAAGGTACAAATTCTACAGCCGCTGTCGTAAACCTGGAGAATCAGTAGCGGCCGAATTAAGACAACTTTCGGAGCATTGCAATTCGAAACAAACAACTCTCGAGACTACATGATCAGAGATCGTCTCGTGATGGGCATAGAAAGCGTACAAATTAAAAATCGATTATTAGAAGAAATTAACTTAACCCTCGCGAAAGCAATTGAGTTAGCGTCGAATATAGAAACAGCCGAGCGGGATGTAAAAGAAATGCTCACTACTAAAGCGGAGCCTACATCTGACATACATTACACACAACAACACTCTCGACCTCGGATGAACAAAGGACACTTCAAATCCGGTGCACATTCAAGCACGCCAAAGGTTACAGTACCTGAGCTTCCGACGCGAGACAATGCAAAATGTTTTAGATGGGGAAGTTCCGATCATTTTACCAGAATGTGCGTCTACAAGGACGCCAAATGTAACAAATGCGGAAAGGTTGGACACCTAGCCAAGGTGTGCTTATATAACACTCGGAAACAAGCGAGATCAGCTAATTCTGCCAAATCTCATTACGTGGCAGACTCGACAGCCGAAGATCAGCTACACGACGGCCGAGAACGACAAGACTCAACCGCGGAATATCAGCTCTACAACGAGCAAGAATCACACCTTTATTACGTAGAAACAAATAGAGAAAACTTGATGGATGTCCCAGAACCATGCTACGCGCTTTGCAAAGTCAACCAAGAAGCACTTAGGTTTGAAGTAGATTTGGGGTCTGGCTGCGCTATCGTCTCAGAAGAAACATTTAAGAAAATTCCAAACACTTCTGAATTACAACCTTTCACGAAAAACCTCACGGTCTACACAAAACACAAAGTAGAAATGCTAGGTATCACATCAGTGGAGGTACAATACGAATAGAGGACGAACATCCTACCTTTGGCAGTAGCAAAGGGGCAAGGTCCGAGCCTCTGCGGCAGGAGATGGATTTTTTCCAAACTACGAATCCTAGAACACTTGGTGAATTACACTAAAGACGGCGAATCGTCGTTAGAGTCTGTATTAGAAAGAAACAAAGAAGTTTTCTCACCGGGCCTTGGACACCTAAAGGGGGTTAAAATCCACCTACACAAGAAACCTGACGCCAAACCACGGTTCTTCAAGGCTCGCACCCTACCTTACAGTATTAAAGACAAAGTTGAGAAGGAGCTGGACAGATTGGAACAGGCGGGTGTGATAGTTCCCGTACCTTTCTCCGAGTTTGCAGCCTCTATGGTTCCTGTTTTGAAATCGAAAGATGCTGTACGCTTATGTGGCGATGACAAACTCACGGCCAATTTAGCAATAGATGCCGAAAAATACCCATTACCTCGAGCAAGCGACATCTTCACCACCATGAACGGGTGTACCATTTTCTCAAGATTAGACCTCAAGGAGGCGTACAGTCAGTTAGAATTGGACGACTCATCCCAACACCTAGTTACAATCAACACGTCCAAGGGCCTGTACAAATACACGAGGTTGCCTTATGGAGTATCATCATTCTCAGCAGTGTTCCAACGCGCTATGGAAACTCTATTTCGAGGCCGCGCCCGTGTTTATCCCTTTCTGGACCACATATTAATAGGAAGCAAAACATTAGAGGAACATCTCCGACAGCTGAACGAAATCTTAACGATTCTCCGTAAAGCAGGGTTAAAACTCAATTTAAAGAAATGCGATTTCCTCCAGGCATCTATCAAATTTCTGGGCTACATCTTAGATGCCGAGGGTATTCATCCTCAAAAGGAGAAAATTCAAGCGATAACAGAAGCCACAGCACCGACTAACGTCGAACAGTTGAGAGCTTTCCTCGGTCTCATTAACTATTACGCTAAATTCGTTCCGCAAAACGCAACAGGCCTGGCGCCACTTTACCACCTCTTAACCAAGAAATTTCCTTGGACTTGGGCAGCCACTCAGCAACAAGCCTTTTCTGCGGCTAAAGCTATGCTAACTTCGAAGCAGCTATTGGTACATTATGAACCCGATCTACCACTATATAATAATAATAATAATCTAAGCTTGGTCTAGGAAGGGATGTCCACACTAAGTCAACTCGCGACTTATTTACAGGTGGGCCCCTTTACAATGCATAGAGGGGTGGTGGCTAGCCCCTATGCCACAGCTAACCTACAGCGCCCTATACTAACTATTACCGTTAACCTCTGCAAGTTTTGATGGAAAGGAGAAACCGGGTTAGACCGCGGAGGAAAACTCCTTTTAACAAGCGGGGAGAGAACTTGCAAACTCTACGCAGAAGGATTTGTTCCCAGGTTTTCACCCGGTGCCACAGTCCGGGATCGAACCCGGGATCCTCTTGCTGCGAGGCGAAAGCGCTAACCGCTACGCCACCCCACCTATATGTGGCATAAGACGCTTCCCCAGTTGGAATTGGGGCGGTCTTGTCGCATTCGATAGAAGGAACAGCCAATAGCGTACGCATAAAGAACGCTAACAGCGACTGAAGTCAAGTACCCACAGATAGAAAAGGAAGCGCTAGCTTTAATTTTCGGAATTACCAAGTTTAGGGATTATTTACTGGGTCGTCATTTCAACCTTCTGACGGATCACCAGCCCCTAGCCGCTATATTCTCCGAATCCCGTCCAGTACCTGCCACCGCAGCGTCCAGACTTCAGCGCTGGGCCCTTTTCCTCGCTTCGTATAACTACACAATCATATACAAGAAAGGTGCCCACAACAGCAATGCTGACGCTCTTAGCAGATTGCCCTTGCCGGTCAAGCACACAGAAACACGGTTACCGAACGAATACGTTTGTGTGATGGAACTCCTCGATCAAGGCCCCATCAAGATGGTCGAAATGGCCCAAGCGACTCGAGCAGACCCTACACTTTCACAGGTCTTACAATATTGCCCAGCTTCTTGGCCCCCACATGCAAAGATGCCAGACCCTTGCAAACCATTCTCTTTGCGGAAGGAGGACCTGTCGAGCACAAACGGAATCATCTTCGTCAGCAACAAAGTCGTGGTACCACAAGCTCTCCGTACACGCGTCCTGAACGATCTCCACAGTAGTCACCAAGGCATGAACCAAATGAAGCAATTGGCCAGGACCAAAGTATGGTGGCCAACCCTCAACTCTGACATAGAACGAACGGTCAGAGAATGCACCACATGCCAAACAAACGCACCTTCACCGAACAAGACTTTTAGTCCTTGACCGAAAGTAACAACACCATGTACACGTGGACTTCGCTGGCCCCTTAGAAGGAAGGTATCTACTAATCGTACTGGACTCCGCCTCCCATTGGATCGAAGTGGGAATAACAAACACCACATCCTCTCAGGCGGTCATCAAATTTCTCAGAGAACTGATGGCGCGCTACGGGATCATAAAAACACTAGTTGCGGACAACGCCACCTGTTTTTCGATAACGGAATTTAAAGAATTTCTCGAAGCGAATGGTACAGAACTACTACACTCTGCACCGAACCATCCACAGTCAAAGGGCAGGGCGGAACGAGCCGTAAGAACCACGAAGACCACTCTACGCAAATTGGATGGTTCGATTTCGGAAGGCACGGAAGAAGTCGATTCTGGACTCCAGCGTCACCCCAAAGGATCACTGGAAGCCAGGTTAGCCAAATTCTTATTCAACTATCGCAGAACGCCGTCAGTAAACGGATCATCACCCACAGAAATCATGCTTGGCAGAAAGCTCTACACATCGATTGATATCTTCCATCCGGGTAATCCCAAAAACAAACAGGAAACAACTACCACAGTCAAGACTACGTATAACATCAACGATTCAGTATACGTGAAAGCTTATGGACCTGGAAAGCGGGAGTGATAACGCTAAAAATTGGCACCACCATGTTCGAAATAAACACAGAAGACGGGCTAGTACTGAGACACTCCAACCAAATGAAAAGGAATTACGCTATAGCTCCAACCTCATTCTCGAATACATCAGAGGTCCCTGCAAACCGAAACAACCTAGAAGACACCATAGTTCCGCAGCCAGAAGCCGCGGTTCGCCAAGAACCAACAGCACCTCGCCCTCTCCCTTGGTTTCCTATCGCACCCACCATTACCGATGCGACCCGCCTCGCGCCAATCCAGACACCAGCAGAACAGACAGCAAGCTCCACAGCCGAAGGTTCTTCCACGGCCACTGTGCTTCCTAGGCGGTCAACTAGAGTAAGATGACCCCCCACCGCGATTCGCGGACAAAAATCACTAAACGAACAATTACGCAGTTAAAAGCTTAAAAATTTTAGGGGGGAGTATTGTTGGGTATTCTCACTTTGATACATATTAATACTTGCATATTGTCACCCATCTTCCCCTAGAGGGAGCCTTAAGTTCCTACATTTTTCTTATTATGTTATCTTAATAAAAAGAGTACCAGCCTCAGAGTTTCACGGGCTACGATAACGGCTGGTATACATTTGTATGCATCCGAACAAATGACTTGTTGATTAATAAATATAGTGAAATTGAACTAGCTCCCCATTTATCCTCAAGACACAACAACTTATAATTATCATAATAATAAGTTCAAGACCTTTAACGATTTAATTAAAATATGAATTTTGAAAAACAAATATTTAATTTTTTTAACGTCAAAAAATCTTAAAGTAACTAACCGTAGCTCAGGATCTAACTCCAGTTTGGGGTTGGGCCAACCTTTCAAAATGATGAGTCGCAGATTCATCAGTATTTCATCTTGGGCGGTCGTTTGCTGGATAAGTTCTCGAGTTGCGGAACTCACTGCTAGGTATCGTATCGGATTCACTGATGCTAATTCGTTGAATACAGCCTCTTCATTCTGATAAATGTCCAGATATGGTACTTGTGGCGGACCTGAGTATGATAGGAACGCTTTACTTAACATGTCTGCGATGTGCAGGGACGTTCCTGGGATATATTGAATTTCTAAGTTGTACTGGTGGAGTTTCAAGAGCATCCTTTGCAGGTGTCTAGGGATTACGCGTATTGGCTTGCTGAATATCGGAATTAAGGGCTTGTGATCGGTCTCAATCTTGATTTTCCTGGAAGGTCCAACGTATACATAGAAGCGAAGGCAGCCAAAGACAATTCCCAGGCTTTATTGAGGTCCTTCGGGCCAATACATATACGGATATTATTTACTAATTGACTAGGTGTTTGGCACCTTTTATGTGTGAAGAAGTTTGGAAAAACCTTTGTCTTCAACAATTGAATACGCTTGAAAATCCTTAGCAATCATTCGGCTGATAGCATTAGTTATTTCTATAGCCCTTGGGTGTGATTTTGAAAATATGGTGGCTCTTTTAAACGCCTCCTTTTACGTTGGTTGCTTGATTGCGGTCTTAAATTTCTACACATCCACTTGAAGTTGCTCATAAGAGTCTTCATGCTTTGCCCAAATATGATTCCTCATGCTAGACGTGTTTCCAGCCTTAATTTTAAGTTTCACATCGCAAATATTACAGATTCAATCGTCACCGGATTGATGAAAATATTCCAAAATTTTACTCTTATGTGATTTGGATTTTTAAACGCTACTTGAACTTTCACCATCACCTGCCACGAACTCTCTTCCAATTCAAAGTCTTCATAATCATCCTCAGAAAGTTCAAAGTATTCATCCATATTCCATTTACGTTTACTCATTGATTATTCTAACTTGCAATTCCAAAGCGTTGGGAATAAAATTTAACCCAAAAATTTCTTCCTTTAATTTCTGTCTGGCTATACTGTATCACTACGTTTTTCTCTAAACTCATGGCTTTGTTCACTTACTACTCGCCTACCGCTTTGCTTGAAATAACTAAATCCTATCATCCTTGATTTAAAGTGGAATTAAGCAACAACCCTAGCAGACGTTTTTCTATGCTTAACGGTGTTGCCCTATTGTAGCGTCATCTACGTACACTATTAATTTTGCAACATTTTCTGAGTAATAATTGTTCATTTTTAATTCTATATTAAATTTAATTACTCCATTGCAAATTTTATGTATTAGCAAAACTGTTTAAAATATCTTTGGCTTATGTATTAAACATTAGGCCGACATTATGGCGCTAAAAATTAAATTTTTTCGTCCCAACGGACCTAAGCCGCTTCACAGTTAGCGCGCAGCGTTACGCTATAGATTTTAGGGTAACAGAAAAAGTGACCCATCCCAGGACAATTTATATATTTCAAATTAATATTTTTTGAACTTCTTGCTCATGCGCTCTAGAGCAGTGAAAGCATCAGTGTGACACTTGTTGGTTGGCTGCACGCTCCTCTTCCCTTTTTTTCGCGTGCAGAACCGTATAGAAATTAATAAATAGTACTCAGAACCATACGTAGGTGTCTCTGCAACGTCAACGTATTTTATTTACTTTTGAAATTAGTTTCTTAAGAGTTGTGAAAAATAGTAAGGGATTATACTCTTATAAGTTAAAATAAGTAGTTAATTTAATTATAACTTTGGTTTATACGCAAATTTAAACTACAAACGATAATTTTGGTTTATCTACCTTAGAAACTTATTGGTAAAATTTATTATTTCAAAATATTTTGGTTATCAAATGGCAATAGAAATATTCTATTGCGAATACTAATTCTAAAAAAACGTTCGATAACATTCAAAACCAATTTAACATTTATTTTAAGGTCAAAATTATCAGTAATGTTTGTTATATTATCATGATTTCCTATAGCTTTAAAGCAAAGGGCGGCTCCGTTGGTACCTCTTAAAGATCACTTTCTACTACACAGTGGCTAGTGTTAAGCCAGAGACAGGTACCAATTAGACCTAATGTACTAAGTCTGATTGGTTCCGGCCTTAGGCAAGATAAAACTCGTAATCAGAAGGTTACTCAGAATGCTAAGAGTGATAATGGAGCCACCTGTTGCTTTAAAGAAGAGTGTGTTACAATTGAAAGAAGACACTTTCTTTTGAGCCAAGACTTACGATTTAACGAAAGAGATATTCTTTATTATAGACGCTATTTTGGTCTTTTTCAAATAGCTAAGCTACTCTTCAGTGTTTGAATGTCATGATTCACCCCAATATTAACAATGAAAATCGACCAAGAATTGCTCTTTTCTGCTCTAATTTTATAAATTTTCATTTGTCAGGTACTTTTAACCACTAATTTCTAATCCATAATGTGCAGTGCTATTAAGAATTAGTTGGTGAAAAATTTCCCAAGTTTATTTGCTATATTTTGTACGTAGATGTTTCCGTACTTGGTTTAATTCTAATCTAGTGATTATCAATTTAAAATGGATGGCAAATAAGTGGTCCTTAAGTTAGAGGGCGAGAATTATCACGGCTTCTAAATATTTAGGTTGTATAGAATATGGTTCCAATTTAAAAAAATTCGTCAATTTAAATACCCTCTCAGTGGCGGCGCCAGGACTTTTTTGCAGATAGGCTAAGGAAGATTTGGGGGCCCCTTATAAAATTTCAAGAGAAAAATTTAGTTCCACAGCGTCGATAATATTAAATTTACAACTATTTTTATCATATTATTCATATGGAGAAGTTTAATGTATTAAAGTTCAGTATTATCAGACAATAGACAAATTATATTATTATATCAGGTATAGATTTAATTTTAGAAGTAGGAATGGAGAACAGTGTAATCTGGGCGCGCGTCAAAGTCCCGGACCCCCTTCCCGGGAAGGAGGGGGTATGAAAGAAGAGGCGGGTCATAGCAAAAGAGGTAAAAAGGAATAACGGATTTTTCGCCGTACCAGTCAGCAATGTCATCGAAACGAAGTTTAAGTGAGCCAATAAGATCATTTAAATTTTCGTTACGTGTTGGAGGGAGGGGCTCTTTATTTTAGCTACCTCGTTCAGGATAAAACAATAAAGCGTTGCCGTACAACTACCTCTCAGTTGAATGCATCTGTAATCCACTAGACCCGTGCGATGCTGCCTTTTTTTACGATGCTCAATTGCCTCGGTAGTTAAATGGCATAAATACACAAGCTGTTTGAGCATACTTGTACATTTACCATGCTGATTCTTTCTTTTCCCGTATTATATAGCTGGTGAAGAGTTTGATCTCTTGGATTTCTGGAGGAAATCGACTCAGTTCCCAAAACTGCGAAGAGTAGCTTCGTGGGTACTGGCCATTCCGGTGTCATAGGCAACTGACGAAAGAACGTTTTCCAGCACTGGGGCAACGTCAAACATTAGACGTACTGAACTCAGTGGTTCAACCTTATCGGATCTAACATATGTACATAAAAACTACCTCAGTTATACTCAATAGTGACAATGAAACATGTGTTTTTCAGATCCAAACCACTCATTTATATTATATCTCAAAAATTGAGTGGGCATTCATGGGTATGCCGCTGGTGGGTATGGATTTAGGCGGGTTTTCCAGGGCGGGTTTGGGTTGAGTTCTAACTGTTACGGAGTGGGTGGGCATATCTGAACTGGGTTTTCATTTTGTGGGTGGGTAATGGTATTTTTCTGGTATTCGGGTTCCCACCTCTAATCCGGTTCACCGCATTTCAACTAATAAGATTGCAGAGAAAGACTTCCAAAGCGAGAACACTCCAGCCAAGCAAAGAGGGTAGCCTCTTTGTACCCTCTTTGCTGACATATGTCCATACTATCTCACTCCATTTTATCTCTATTTGCCATTGATCCAAATAAACATATTTGATTTAAAGTGGCCAGTAAGCGATTTGCAGTAGATCAGCTCCAGGTTTTTGCACAGGCTCGAATCCAGCCTGTGACAAAATTAGTTTTTTACTGTTTGGATTAGGTAGTTCTCCCAAGATAAAATAACAACACTATATTAAGCGTAACTAAGATATAAACAAAAATGTGTTTCCTATTAAATCTGCATAAGCCAAGAAACCCGGCGTTGCCCGGGATGTTTTAAGGATCTGAAGTCTATGTAGATGCCCACTCAAGTAAAACATCTCCTTGAAGGCATTTCTTTTTAACCAGTTATATTGCAACTATCAATTTTAATTAAACGATGCTCAATTAGAAGTTAATTATAAAGGTTACAGGTATACAATAAGAAGTTCTTAATAGGCTTAATGGCTAGGTGTTAGCACAAGTCCCAACCCTTGTGAAGAACTGAACCAAACTACTTCTAATGAACTTGATTTCCCTGGTGTTACTGATATCATAAGTTAATAAGATATGTTCCAAAAGTATGAGACTACCCATACTTCGTAGTGCTACAGACTTACAGCTCGAGCTAGTTCGAGAACGACGGAAGCGAGTATTGAAGTCCTACATTCGGTGGTTAATTTTGCAGGACTTCCATCTTCCTATTTAGTCTGAATTGCTAAGCCTTTGACAGCGCCTCATCAGGCGTATGTTGCTTTACCTCCAATCTATGACCTACTTCAATCACTTCATGTCAAACTCCAGTTTGTAACCAGGAGTTTGAAAACTTATTATGGAACATATCTTATGAACTTGGTTGTCCTTGATACAATTTGACCAATCATATTCTGTAACCAATTGCAACTGTGTAGGTCATGAAGGAAAAACAATCTGAAATAAGATAACAAGTTGATAAATCTGTGATTAAATGTGATGATGTAGCATGGCTACCAGATTCCTTGGAGTTTCTACTCCTTGGATCTGGCAGGGTATATATGCCTCCATGCTACATGCTCCTCCTCCTTATCAAATCGTTTGTGATTTTGATATAATTGCTAGGCAGTCACTAGTCAGCTTTCAGAGAGAGCAGTAGTTTTTGTTACATTAACTGTCAAGTGCACGGTTTAGTCGTGTTTATCCCTTTCTTTTCGATTAATAAAATAATAGAAGTTTTCTTCTATTTTTGGATTAAACTGTGAGTTGTCTTTATTCATTTTATGGCCCTCGGGAGTTTCTCCCTATTTAGTTAATTTCAATTGAGGGTTACATAAATGGCGCCCGAACAGGGACTCGACTCGACACGAAATGACTAAGTCTTAAGCCTTGGTCAGTCCCGTAACTGTTTATCATTGTCGGTATATCCGCCCCCCACGTGGCGTTAAGCCTTAGCTTCCACGATGGTAAATAAATAAGAGAATTAAATTAATTCTAGATTAATCATAATTAAAATAATAATAAATTAAAAATAAAAGTATCTTTGTAATTAATATACTCAATTAAGATAACTTACTTGTTTATATTGTATAAACTTAACTGGTTTAACTTAACCTACATAAATAATGGCCTATTCGGACAATAAACAACAATGGAGATCACCTCGAACATCTGAGGATGAGGAGGATGATTCTACACTAAATAAAGGAGAAGATAAGTCAAAGGAAGATCTGTTTGCCTCTGTGGGGGATGATGGCGACACGCTAGCACCGCCAGCAACAGATGATCCTTTGAAGAATTTTAACCGAATTCTTCGCTTTGAAGAAGAGAAGGATGAAGAGGATTCTGATACAAGAAAGAGGACGGCCGCCTCTTCAGTATTGGGATTTTCTCCCTATCAACTATTCCCTCATAAGAGCATTCCCGCTCCCCAGGGAAGTTCAACTCCCTCAAATTTCCCTCCTCAAACTGGAATTGATTCCCTTTTCCTCCCAAATCAACGTCTAAAAACGTTAGGCCTAAAGTTAGTTTTTCAACCACTTTACCTAGTCCCAGAGTTAGAACTATCGGAACCCAAATGTCTCCGTCTCGAAGAATCCCTCAATTAGGACCAGATACTACTGATGAGGAATTAAGATCCTTTATGTTACCCTTACTCCAAACCTTGGCTGATAATTCAACCACACAGGCTAACGCCGTAGCTCGGAATGTAGCTATAAATAAAGCTATAGCTACTAGTTTGGATAAATAAGTTAATGAATAAAAGAACAATTCCTCAGACGGTAAAAGTCCCTATTGAACCGCCTTATGGGATCTTCTAGCGATAATGCATCAGAGTTTTTAGCTGCTTTTGAGGAATATGCCAAATTTCACAAGCTATCAAATGAAGACAGGCTAGCGGCATTGCCTCTCCTTTTACGAGGGCATGCCTTATATTGGTACAGGGATTTAATCCGTCAGTATGACGATATTTGTAATGCAAACCCCGCCCATCCTCATTTAGCTTGGAAGACCTTTAAAAGGCACTTTAAAGCTCAGTTTAAAGACTCAGAAGCTGACTCTAAGCTTAAAATAGGGATTTCCCATAGGAGTCAGAAAGATAAGGAGTCGGTAGAGGATTTTTTCGGGGAAGTTATGAAGTCAAATTTAGGGATGACCCATCCTCTTTCCGAAAAGGAGTTAGTTCCTATAATTAAAAGTAATTTAAAGGATGAACTAAGAACTCCTCTCCTCTTTTTGCAATTCACTACAATTAAGGAATTCCTGTAAAACAATTGAAAAGGATATTGAAGTTAGGAAAAAGAATGCTGAAAAAAGGGAAAAGAGGAGATCACCCCCTAAACCTAAGGTTACAGCTGAGTCCTCTTGCCCAGCTCCGCCCATAGTCATTGTTCCCCCGGGCATTGTCATAGCCCATGCAATCCTCCTAATTCTCCTCAACGGGAATATCCCTTAAAACCTTTAGACTCTAGAGCCAAAGCTAAGGCTAACGACTCCAATAGAAGTCAAAGATCCTTTACTAGATATAATATCAGAGATCAAAATCTCCAGGTCGTCAATTGGCCTTGTCCTACCCCTCTACACGTACTATCACGTGTTTCAATTGTCAGAAACCAGATCATCTAGCACCCGACTGTCAAGAAAAAAAGATTAGCAAGTCGGGGGAAGCCCAGACGGGAGAGATCCCTCGTGGTCCCTCTCCCGGTGCCCAATAAATTCCCCTAACAAAAAGCGTGTCGCGTTCCCCCTGAGGATTGAATCCGTCAGGAAAGGTTCAGTTTATAAAAGGGTTACCATTCCCGTTACTTTTGAACACGCGACAGTTCAAGCTAAATTAGATAGTGGGGCCGATGCCTCTTTTGTCAGTTTAGATCAGTGGCAGAAGATTTGTAAATATAGAAACTCTTCAGAATTACCTGAAGATGAACAATTAGATTGTGTAGTTTGGGGCGATGACCGATATACATTTACAAAAGGTTCTCACGAACTAGAGTTTACCCTTAAGTCAAACGAAAGTGAGAAACAAGTTAAATTTAAATTCTACATAGTTCCTTCCCTCAATAGTGACTTTATATTGGGTCAAGATTTCCTTGAAGAAACCAGAGTCAAGTTAGATTTTGAATCGTCACTATGTCTAGTGGGTAACTTAATGATCCCTTTTTCTATTCCATCTGAAAAGGATCCTATAGATAAGGAGATTGTGAATAGTATTAGGGACGCGGTTTCCGCAGCCCCTATTTCTGATGAACAACGTCATCAATTAGAATCCCTTTTATTGAAATTTCCTGAGTTGTTTTCGGATAAAGTAGGAAGAACAGGACTAGTCTTCAATGAGATTCATACGGGAAATAGTCCGCCCATAAAATCTCAGCCTTATCGTGTTAATGACCAGAAAAGGAAAATAATAGAACAACATGTCAGGGAAATGCTAGATGACGGGATAATCAAACCCTCTGTTTCTCCTTGGGCTTCGCCCGTAGTTTTAGTTGATCAAACAAAACGGGGTAAACCCTATGGGTTTTGTATTGATTATAGAAAACTAAACGAGGTTACCATAAAGGACCCTTATCCCCTGCCTAATAAAGAAGATATGCTAGCAAGAGTAGGAAGGCCAAAATTCATTACAACCCTTGACCTTAAATCAGGGTATTGGCAAGTGGAAATGCACCCTAAGAGCAGACCTAAAACTGCTTTCGTGACTCAGATGGGAAAGTACGAGTTTAATGTACTCCCTTTTGGGCTTTATAACGCCCCTAGCTCCTTTCAGCGTTAAATTGAAGAAATTTTTAGAGATTCCGATTATTTCCAGCTAATTGACTATTTAGATTATTTAATCTCGCTTAGCGAAGATTGGGATCAACACTTAACGTGTTTAGAATACGTCCTTAATAGATTAAAGGAAGCGGGTCTCACCCTTCAGTTGAAGAAGTGTTGTTTCACTCAAAAAGAAGCTACTATATTTGGTCACATAGTAAACGAAACAGGAGTGCATATAGATCCTTCTAAGATATAAGCCATTCAGAAATGCCCTCCTCCTAAAAATGTTAAGGAAGTCCAGAGATTTTTAGGGATGGCAGGTTGGCACAATAGGTTCATTAATCACTACTCTCAAATAGTAGCCCCTATTAATAAACTTAAAAGAAAGGATCAAAAATTTATTTGGGGTATCGAACAGCAACAGGCTTTCGAAAAGATAAAGGAAGAAATCTGTAAGGCTCATCCCTTAGCTTCCTTTAGAAGGGATTCCCCGTGCATTCTCACTACAGATGCTAGTGATGCAGGGTTAGGTGCCCTTCTTTCCCAAATACAATATAACATAAAACTTTGGACCCCGCACGTTTAACCATGAAAATGGGTTTCGGTTAATTTTTTCCAAACTTCGGTACCAGATAGAATGCGTTATGCTGATCAATGTTTCAATGAGACAAAACGTTCTCTGACGTACGGTTCGCTCTGCACGTGTCGTCAAAGTTCATATTTTCTATGAGACATAATAGCTTAAAATTAACTATTTAATTAAATAAAACGCTTGTTTATGAGGGTTTTAAAGCTAGAGGACACAAATAATGCACTTAGGAAGCTTAGAAGAAAGTCACCGGTTATTTGTGGTACTTAAAAGCGACGATTTCTTGCGTTAAAGCAGTTTTCCCATATTTTCATAATTATACTATATCGAAGCTTTCTAATTAGCATTAAGGCAATCGGAAGAAGCATCCCTGCAGGGGCCATAGAGATTTAGAGAGGAGTTCTAGGTTTCTTCGTTTCACTTGAAAACTGTAAATGCCGGTTGAAGATGACACAAAAGGGAGCTGTGTTTAGTAAGCTAACGAAATGGTTATCGATAGGTTCGCCACAAAAAGATAGAAATCCATATCTGCAATAATATGCAGAAGAGGCGACTGGCAAATCAGAGATCTTTAAAGCGTTTGAGACGAATAGCCAAACATTGATGTAATTAAGATGTAGGTCTTGCTATGAGAAAGCTATTATACGTACTTAACCTCGCGTCTTGCAATGTCGGGGTGCTTGTTTATAGCGAGTCCCATCACCTCTCGCTTTTCGGGGTGCTTGATTTTAGCGAGTCCGCTCGCCTCTCGCTTTACGGGGTGCTTGATTATAGCGAGTCCCCTGGCCTCTCGCTTTACGGGGTGCTTGATTATAGCGAGTCCCCTGGCCTCTCGCTTTACGGGGTGCTTGATTATAGCGAGTCCCCTGGCCTCTCGCTTTACGGGGTGCTTGATTATAGCGAGTCCGCTCGCCTCTCGCTTTTCGGGGTGCTTGATTATAGCGAGTCCCCTGGCCTCTCGCTTTACGGGGTGCTTGATTATAGCGAGTCCCCTGGCCTCTCGCTTTACGGGGTGCTTGATTATAGCGAGTCCCCTGGCCTCTTGCTTTACGGGGTGCTTGATTATAGCGAGTCCGCTCGCCTCTCGCTTTTCGGGGTGCTTGATTATAGCGAGTCCCCTGGCCTCTCGCTTTACGGGGTGCTTGATTATAGCGAGTCCCCTGGCCTCTCGCTTTACGGGGTGCTTGATTATAGCGAGTCCCCTGGCCTCTCGCTTTACGGGGTGCTTGATTATAGCGAGTCCCCTGGCCTCTCGCTTTACGGGGTTTTTGTTTAAAGCGGTTTCCATAAAAAGTGGCTTTGGATTTTGATGTTAAACGTCAACAACGTCGATGTCATCATTGACGTTTTGAGGCAATGGTCTATTTGCCGCATCCATGACAGTCTGTAACAGACAACAGTCTGTCCATGGATATTTAACCCTGTTTTCCTGTCTTGCAAACCCCAAATACCAAAGAACACTCGCTACGTGCGCGCATGTACCTAGCGTTCGAGCACCCGATTTACACGTGCAATAGTATCCTATTATTGGTTGTCTGTTTACGATATCTTCAGCCTCGTTATCGTCATCATCTAGAACGTTAAAGGCTATCCAGAGCTGATACTTAGTAGCGTTTCTAAATCGAGAATAATCCCTCACTCGCAGAAAACCAGGCTCGTCTACAAGTTCGTCATACTCAAAGACGTCATTTGCATCCCTTTGCATTTTGTCTTGAATATAGGATGGTGCTAGGTGTATTTGAGATACTCCTACGGTCAGATCTCTCAAATATTCCAATGTGAGGTGCGGGAAATGAGGATCAATATTTGCTTGTAAACGACCCCACCTTCTGTTTCTTCTATGTAGATTTTCAGCTTCTACTCGAGCTTGAACAATATTTGCCTCCCGTGACTTCAAAAGAATTTCTTGAGCCTTTTCGACCGTTGCATCTTGCATATGGACCGGGTCATGGTACTTGTTAATGAGAGCACCGGCAATTCGGTAAAAATCTCCAAGATGAAGGGCGTGCATGAAATTAATTGTATCGTCAAAGAACTTGAAGATTTGTTTTATATGCCCATTTCTTGCTTCTACTATCCAACGTGTTTTCGTCACCAAGCGCGCTTCATTAGCTTCTTCCGTCGAAAATTGTCTTTGATTCGGTCGTAAAAATGGTGGCATTTTGCTCGCAATTCCTAATCTCTCGAGGAATGGTAAAACATCCCTGTAGCCTCTGTCAACTATGAAGATGTCTCCTTCATCAAACCATTCTCGGATTTGTGAAGCGTCTCTTTGATATTCGTTTCGCAGGAGGTTCGCATCGTTGTTACGTGAGTCATAAAAATAGGGCCCTTTAATATCTAAAATATAGCCATCTGGAGCCACTATTAATACTGGCTTGAGCACATGACGACCCTTATGCGTACTATACGATTGCCTTAGAACTCTAAAGTCGGAACTCTTATTTATGTAGCTGTACGTTCCATCTATATATGCAATGGCCCTGGGTGTTTCAGGGTCTGGATTATACAACTCATTAGCGAATGCTGATACATGCCGTTCAATGTATTGGTCCCTCGTTATAGCGTTAAAACCGATATATCGAGGAACAAAGGTTTGCATTAAGGATTTTCGAACCTTCGCGATAGTCAAATTGGTATTTTGCCGAGAAGAGTAATTGAATATGACGGTTAAAACGCCGTCAGACAAGCCTTGACGTAATTTGCACAAACACACTAGAAGGTCTTTTTTGCTTATATGACGTTGAAACGCACCTTCATCCAATGGATGACATAAAGCATATAAATCCCGGAACTGTTCTCTTGTGAGAGCTGACAAAGATTTAAATTCCTCATCGGAAAAACTATTTTCGTCGTGGAATTTAAAATCAGCTCGGTTGTTGGCTGTTTTCCTCAGACCTTCAAGAAATACGTGCAGTTGCTCCCCGCGGAATACAAATGGTCGGTTTATGAATCTTAAACCTTGAATCAAATATGGGAACAGGTACCCCCTTTGTACCCTACCAAACTTGGCGCCTCAACCTTTCTTCACTTAAAAAAGCTAGTTTTTTAAACAGCTAGTCAAGGGCAATGAAGCAAAACTGGTAGGGTACAAAGGTCTTAATATACTTTTCAATCAAGCTTGGTTCTCGAGCCCGAAAACGGATGATTCATTTTAATGCTGTTTGTGAATGAATCAGTAAAATTGCCGTTTCTCTTCCCTTTATATATTATATTATATTGTATTTCATATAATTATTTCACCTAATAATCACAATTCATAATTGGTTTATTATTTATATCACAATCACGCTAGACGTTTCTCGTATTATTGATTATGGCTAATAGAAACAAGGGCCGGTGCTATATTTGCAATGGGGTTTTTAACTTGAGGCAAATGGTGCGCATATTTGGAGACGATAATAATGTGAAACGCCTTATTAGTATTGCAAGGCGAGAAAATCTTGAACGATCTGCGCTAGAGGTAACAGATGCAACACGCATATGTTTTAATTGCAACAGATCAATTAATCAAGAAATCCGAGACATTGAAACCAATCCTTCGTCTGTGAGACTAAATGTCTTGACAAAAACAGCCAATAATACGTGTTTAATTTGTAACGCCGACCAAAATATTCAACGCCTCTCTATGGATAGTAGAATTGATTTATATTTATCTAGGAATGTATATATATCAGAAAACACGAGGTGTTGCGCAATACATTTGGATGAAAGGGGGTACCTGTTCCCATATTTGATTCAAGGTTTAAGATTCATAAACCGACCATTTGTATTCCGCGGGGAGCAACTGCACGTATTTCTTGAAGGTCTGAGGAAAACAGCCAACAACCGAGCTGATTTTAAATTCCACGACGAAAATAGTTTTTCCGATGAGGAATTTAAATCTTTGTCAGCTCTCACAAGAGAACAGTTCCGGGATTTATATGCTTTATGTCATCCATTGGATGAAGGTGCGTTTCAACGTCATATAAGCAAAAAAGACCTTCTAGTGTTTTTGTGCAAATTACGTCAAGGCTTGTCTGACGACGTTTTAACCGTCATATTCAATTACTCTTCTCGGCAAAATACCAGTTTGACTATCGCGAAGGTTCGAAAATCCTTAATGCAAACCTTTGTTCCTCGATATATCGGTTTTAACGCTATAACGAGGGACCAATACATTGAACGGCATGTATCAGCATTGGCTAATGAGTTGTATAATCCAGACCCTGAAACACCCACGGCCATTGCATATATAGATGGAACGTACAGCTACATAAATAAGAGTTCCAACTTTAGAGTTCTAAGGCAATCGTATAGTACGCATAAGGGTCGTCATGTGCTCAAGCCAGTATTAATAGTGGCTCCAGATGGCTATATTTTAGATATTCAAGGGCCCTATTTTTCTGACTCACGTAACAACGATGCGAACCTCCTGCGAAACGAATATCAAAGAGACGCTTCACAAATCCGAGAATGGTTTGATGAAGGAGACATCTTCATAGTTGACAGAGGCTACAGGGATGTTTTACCATTCCTCGAGAGATTAGGAATTGCGAGCAAAATGCCACCATTTTTACGACCGAATCAAAGACAATTTTCGACGGAAGAAGCTAATGAAGCGCGCTTGGTGACGAAAACACGTTGGATAGTAGAAGCAAGAAATGGGCATATAAAACAAATCTTCAAGTTCTTTGACGATACAATTAATTTCATGCACGCCCTTCATCTTGGAGATTTTTACCGAATTGCCGGTGCTCTCATTAACAAGTACCATGACCCTGTCCATATGCAAGATGCAACGGTCGAAAAGGCTCAAGAAATTCTTTTGAAGTCACGGGAGGCAAATATTGTTCAAGCTCGAGTAGAAGCTGAAAATCTACATAGAAGAAACAGAAGGTGGGGTCGTTTACAAGCAAATATTGATCCTCATTTCCCGCACCTCACATTGGAATATTTGAGAGATCTGACCGTAGGAGTATATCAAATACACCTAGCACCATCCTATATTCAAGACAAAATGCAAAGGGATGCAAATGACGTCTTTGAGTATGACGAACTTGTAGACGAGCCTGGTTTTCTGCGAGTGAGGGATTATTCTCGATTTAGAAACGCTACTAAGTATCAGCTCTGGATAGCCTTTAACGTTCTAGATGATGACGATAACGAGGCTGAAGATATCGTAAACAGACAACCAATAATAGGATACTATTGCACGTGTAAATCGGGTGCTCGAACGCTAGGTACATGCGCGCACGTAGCGAGTGTTCTTTGGTATTTGGGGTTTGCAAGACAGGAAAACAGGGTTAAATATCCATGGACAGACTGTTGTCTGTTACAGACTGTCATGGATGCGGCAAATAGACCATTGCCTCAAAACGTCAATGATGACATCGACGTTGTTGACGTTTAACATCAAAATCCAAAGCCACTTTTTATGGAAACCGCTTTAAACAAAAACCCCGTAAAGCGAGAGGCCAGGGGACTCGCTATAATCAAGCACCCCGTAAAGCGAGAGGCCAGGGGACTCGCTATAATCAAGCACCCCGTAAAGCGAGAGGCCAGGGGACTCGCTATAATCAAGCACCCCGTAAAGCGAGAGGCCAGGGGACTCGCTATAATCAAGCACCCCGAAAAGCGAGAGGCGAGCGGACTCGCTATAATCAAGCACCCCGTAAAGCAAGAGGCCAGGGGACTCGCTATAATCAAGCACCCCGTAAAGCGAGAGGCCAGGGGACTCGCTATAATCAAGCACCCCGTAAAGCGAGAGGCCAGGGGACTCGCTATAATCAAGCACCCCGTAAAGCGAGAGGCCAGGGGACTCGCTATAATCAAGCACCCCGAAAAGCGAGAGGCGAGCGGACTCGCTATAATCAAGCACCCCGTAAAGCGAGAGGCCAGGGGACTCGCTATAATCAAGCACCCCGTAAAGCGAGAGGCCAGGGGACTCGCTATAATCAAGCACCCCGAAAAGCGAGAGGCGAGCGGACTCGCTATAATCAAGCACCCCGAAAAGCGAGAGGTGATGGGACTCGCTATAAACAAGCACCCCGACATTGCAAGACGCGAGGTTAAGTACGTATAATAGCTTTCTCATAGCAAGACCTACATCTTAATTACATCAATGTTTGGCTATTCGTCTCAAACGCTTTAAAGATCTCTGATTTGCCAGTCGCCTCTTCTGCATATTATTGCAGATATGGATTTCTATCTTTTTGTGGCGAACCTATCGATAACCATTTCGTTAGCTTACTAAACACAGCTCCCTTTTGTGTCATCTTCAACCGGCATTTACAGTTTTCAAGTGAAACGAAGAAACCTAGAACTCCTTCTCTCTAAATCTCTATGGCCCCTGCAGGGATGCTTCTTCCGATTGCCTTAATGCTAATTAGAAAGCTTCGATATAGTATAATTATGAAAATATGGGAAAACTGCTTTAACGCAAGAAATCGTCGCTTTTAAGTACCACAAATAACCGGTGACTTTCTTCTAAGCTTCCTAAGTGCATTATTTGTGTCCTCTAGCTTTAAAACCCTCATAAACAAGCGTTTTATTTAATTAAATAGTTAATTTTAAGCTATTATGTCTCATAGAAAATATGAACTTTGACGACACGTGCAGAGCGAACCGTACGTCAGAGAACGTTTTGTCTCATTGAAACATTGATCAGCATAACGCATTCTATCTGGTACCGAAGTTTGGAAAAAATTAACCGAAACCCATTTTCATGGTTAAACGTGCGGGGTCGTTTAATAAGTTACCATTTATATTTTAAGCATATTTAAAGCAGTTTTATATTAATATTGTCGTTGCGGATTTCATCCTCAAAAATAGGCTTATACATCTCCGCTCGAATACCTCTGTTTAACTCTGCATAAATTGAGTCAAATCAAATTATTTATTGATGCAAAACAAAAATGTAGGTAAATAGTATAAAAACTCATTTCCATAAGTAAACATATAATCAGAAGTATATAATACTTCTATTATCCCCTTCTGATATCATTAGGTACTAAATTATTATTGAACTCATAATTAACGAGTTTTAAATTAATATCTTTTTAATTTTAAGCATGTAATTTCGGAGAATAAAGTTTTTATCAACGGTTGTTTTGATAAGAACGGAATTTCAATTTATCTAAATGCGTAAACAATAACAATATTGGGTGCCATTACGTGATAAAATTGCAAGAAACGAACAAGTGATTTTCCAAAAATATGTTATTTATTCATTGAAGAAAAACAGAAAAAGGTTGTAGAATATGAAACAAGGCATATGAAACAAAGTGTAGTTGTAAAAGATAAAAATAGGCTTATAAAATAAGGTGTATTTCCATTTGTGGGATGATAATAACTATTGCTTCCGCGTCAACCCTGGAGGTGCAATATAATTAAATATTTCACTCTCAAGAGGATATTTAAATCACCAGCTCAAGAGCAAGACATTCAATGTATGACGCGTTTTTTTTATAGAGATTTCGCCAATAGCCATAATTCTCTGTTAATCGTTCCATTCTTTGCTGAAAATTAATCTAAAAAACATTAGTTCAAACAAGATCAAAGAGAAAAGAACGTACTCTTTGCATTAAATCCTCCCAAAAATAACTTTGGTTCCATACAATACCTTCCCCGGAAACCTCAATGGAAGGTCTACCTTACCTTTAAATCTTAGCTCCGCTCAAACTGTTTTTCAGTGGCGAAAAGGTTTCTGGGATCCCACCTTCGCTCGAGCCACAAAAGAGCGAGAAGCTTTCTAACTTGTATCCTCTCTCCCATTACTGCACTCTTTTAAAATTACTCCACAGTATTAAACTCTGACAGAGTGAGCAGTTTACTAACCATGTTAGCTGAATGTTTTCCTCGTAGAGTTTGGTATCTCTCAGCAGTTAAACACGCCTCCTTGGTCTTCACACTAACTGGCAGGGCATAGTACTTCTTCGCCGCAATTGCTAATCTCGGAAAGGAATCTTTCCGGATTCTCCAGTAATCCAATGGATTTTCTAAACTTTGTTCGACAATATGTTCCTCTAAGTAGCTCTGTAGTTCTTTTTCTAAACTTTTAGGCTTTATCACCTTTTTGGCTACTCTCAGATCCAAAAAAGGGTTCGGATTAAAATCAGTATTAGTACAAACTTCGTCATCAGGCTGGTCATGCTGCAACAGCTGTACAAGTTCTTTGAAAACCAAATCGCGCTTTGGAAGTTCAAATTCATACCCACTAAATAGCTCGTCATAGTAACCTGCATATACACTCATTTTAACTCTCGGGTTTAAAACTGTGGTGACCATGAGCTCTGGCTTCAAAAGCCAACTTGAAAATTCCCGATTCATCTCGGATAGGATTGATTTTTTCAAGCTTCCCATATGATGTACTGTTTCCACAATCTTATAGAAGACCCGCGTGATATGAGCAACAACGTAGTGGCAGATAGGTCCTTCCTGTTGCAAATTGGCTATTGCAAGCTCGAAATGTTCTAAGAGTGCAGCTATTTCAGCTACTTTCTTGATATTCTCGTCGTCAAGACCTGCAGTTGTTATATCACCGACAGACAAGTCGTCTGCCTGTGCCTGCAAGATGATCCTTTTGAGCATTGTAGTGAATGCAGGCTATAACGAATAAAGGTACCATATTAACCTTGATAATTATTTATATATTGAAATTAAGTAATAATTACCTCTTTTAAGCATTTTACTATCCAGAAAATTGAATCCAAACGAAACCGCTGTTCCGGCAAACACGAACCGTTTGGCAATTTCAAATCCTTTGTTATTTCCGGGTTCATGTGTATAAAAACGGCCCAGGAATTTAATTTTCCAATTAAGCTTGCAGTGTCTTCATCAGAATTTGCCAGAGCACGGTCTAAAACGGTCGCAAAAGTAGAAGTCGCGCAATTTGTGACCACTTTTCCAACCCCATCTAGACCATCCGAAAGACGGATTCCTGCATGATAAATTATAAAAGAAACTTTAAAAATCCAGTACTTAAATTTTACCCATCAAATTGTTAGAGATAGGGGGTCTCCAGTTTCCTCACTTTTATTTTTCAACCTTAAAAAACTATAGCCCCTTTCCGCACAATTTAAAATAACAGTTGAACTAAAATTTAAATGTAAAAACCGTGGGCAAATGGACTTTGAAGTGAGTACGGAATTTGGCTATGATTATCGAAAACTGTGCGGAAAAGGGCATCCTCGAGATATAGCTGAGAGTGACCATCTATTAACGTTAATAAAAATCATATAAACTTACCGAGTAAAGGCTTATCAATCGTGATGAACCATGGACTTTTGGAAAAGTGGCTGTCCAGGTTCAGTCCTCTTATGACTTTTGGAATGTCTCCAACCATGACGCATGAAACCTCATCAATTCCAGCATCCTTGAGCATCTTCTTTAGATCCAACTCATTTAGAACATGGAATCCAAGACCAAAAGTATTCAATTTAAAATCACTGTCTATGGTCCAGCAAATAATTTTGGTTACGTCGTCGCCCCATGTTTCCAAAATCAAGTGGGCAAAGTCCACTTGCGTTCTGTTCACTAACGCCTGTAAAAAAAATAACGTCGTTAATTAATAGGGGTGTGCGGGTATAGGTTCGTGTACCGAAAACGATTTTTACAACTACTCGTGTAGTTAAAAATATTTAACGACCCTTCCCCCAAATTGTCATAGTCAAGATGAAACAAGTTCGAAAAATACGAATCAGAGATGATAAGGAAATTATTTTCCGGTTTAGAATGAATCACAATTTTAAGAATGACGAAATTCCTTGAAACACTATTTCATGGTGAAGCAAAAGGTAAACATTCTGAGACAGACTGGTATTTGGCCTCCCACGAAATCATCCCAATCCCTATCCCATTGCCAGTATTCTGTGTTGAAATAAGACTAGGAGTTAAGTAGGAGAATTTCGGAACCAAAAGTTAGAAAAGGCATGGGCCGGTGGGTAAAAATTATTTCCCACAATACGTCAAAGGCACGTCACGGAGGAGAGGCGTGGTTCAAAAACGCTTATTTCGTTTGATTTCGAAAACTACCACTTCATGGAATTGGCGCTGTCCAGTTCTACTCCATGGGGAGTCTTTGTACCTTTGCATCACGTGATGTCTGTGACATATATTTCAAAAAAATTTTATCCCCCGCAAGGGTCCAGAATTGAAAGAAAATGTTTTATAAATAGTGAGTTTTTGAAAAAATGGCATTATTCAAAAAGTTCTCAAAATTTTAAGCTAAAAACTTGGAAACCTAAGTTTCTTATATATAATGGTGTACAAAATTTGAAAAAAATCGATTGACCCATGGTGACATCACTGGTCGAAATCGCATGGAATGCAACTAACATGAAGAAGGTGGGGGAATTTAGACTATATAAAATGATGTTTGTTAAGGGCAATTCTCTAGCTTTTTAAGCGTGTTATCGCAAGTGATAACTATCGTCTAAAGGGTTGGTGTCAACTCGTGCGTTCTATGAGTGCGCGATATCTGATTAGGTGATTAGTCTTAGATGCCATCAAACCTTGAACGAAAACTGACGGATGTCTCCCGAATTTACCTCGTGCCAATGAAAAACAAGTTGGTAAATTAAAATTTTATCGTTTTCAGTTTTAAAGCAAGCGATAACTTATCGACCAGCTTAACCCTTTTGCTAAGTAATCACTCTCGTGATTATTTAAAACGGTAAAATTTTAATTTGACCACCTTGTTTTTTATTTGCACGAGGTGAATTTGCAAGACATCCGCTGCTTTTCGTTCAAGGTATGATGACACTTAAGACTAATCACATATTTAGATATCGCGAACTCATAGAACGCACGAGTTGACACCAACCCTTTAGACGATAGTTATCAAAACTTTGAGATATTTAAATTTTCGAAATTGAAGGCCGGGCCATAATACATTGAATGATAGACTAAGTTTTAAGGCCGCATGTTACCCATCCCTGCTCAAAACGTTTTTTTGACGCTTGACGTAACCAATTTCTCTTTACCGTTCGTAGGGTAAATACTGGATGATCACATACTAGATTAAGAAACATAAGTGATAAGCTTCGCCAAAACTAAAAATGGGGTTTAAAAAGAAAACCGCGGAGGATATCGAAAATTTGATAAACATTCTTGTTACTTTTAAAGACCAAATTTTTAAAAATGGTATAATAACAGGGAAAAAAGCGCTAGTTTGGTCGGACATTTCACTTAGGATGGCTCAAGAAAATCAAAGTATATCCGCAAACGGCCTTTACACAATCGTGCGAAAGAATTACTATTCGGTTTGGAGTCGTTTAAATATAAATTTGACTCAAAAGAACGAAAATGAGGATTTACTTAATGGGTCACGTGAAAGTGAGACTGCTGACTCAAGCATTAGTAGTAATTCGAAAAGAGAACTTAGTCCGAGTATGGAAAAGGGTACGAGTGATTCTGATATCGAAACTTTTGACTTTACCATAACACTTACACCAGAGGAGTTTGCCAAAATGTCCCCAATGGAAAAGAACTATCGGCGAGATGAACCAAAGATCAGTGTGAAGAATTATAGATCGTATTACATATTTAAACCTGGTTGCTGGACACACGTCATAAACAGGCATTTCTTAGAACATACAAAGTTGCCCTGCGTTTTAGCTTTTAAGCGAGCCAAATTGAGCAAAACTGACGAATATTATGGGAAAATATTTGGCAAATGTTCCACTTGCAATTCTAATTTTAAAGGAATAATAGAAAGCCAGCCCAATGAGCTTACAAGAGTACATATAAAATGTGTTTACCAGGGAAATTACAATATAGATCACGACACGTCTATGAAAAGAAAATTATCAGGATCGGCAAGAGAAGAAGCATTGAAGGAAATAATTGACAAAAACGTTGCACCCAGTGCTTTTAGACGAAAAAAAGCTAACGAGCTTATGTCATTTGGAGATCGAGAACCTAATGACCTCCCTATAACCAACGTTTTGAGAGTCGCAAAACACAAAGCCTTAAAAAAGAAACAGCTAGATGCAAATCCGGTAGTGGCGTTAAGTATTATGATGGATCAAAGGCAGTTTAAAGGAGTAATTAGAGAACTAGGCTTTCGACCATTCAAGGTTTTGTACTGGTTACCTTCTCAGATTCACGTCTTCAAAAATATTTGTCGCAATGGCGCTCCAAATATCATTTTAGCAATTGACGCAACAGGAAAGGTGGTAAAAAGAATCATTTGGAGTTTAGGTGAAAAAAGCTCGCACATTTTTTTATATCAAGCTGTAACACGTGATATTAATTCCGGAAAATCATATCCTGTCTTGCAAATGCTTTCTGAATCTCACAATACCGAAGTTATATCTTATTGGCTAAACACTTGGGTTGGCCAAGGTGGCGTTGTTCCAAATACTGTCGTAACAGACATGTCTGTCGCACTGCTTTCGGCAGTATGCAAATCATTCACCGGAACTACATCACTTTCTAGCTACTTGTCTCTGTGCTTCGATATTGCTATATTGGAAAAAGTAGAACCATTGCCTTCTTGTTTTGTTCGCTGTGATGTTGCCCACACGATGAAACTGATATCAAAGTGGCCTTCATTGATTAAAAATAAAAAAAGAACCAAAGAATTTTATCTCCGTGCAATGGGGCAGGTGATACAGAGTTCTACCGTGAAAGACATGAAATATTTAATCCAAGCAATAGTTACCGTTGCTTTAGCCGAAACCGAGGGCCAACGTCCAAATTCCACCGAAGAAACTCTTTGTGAGAGTCGAAAAAAATGGTTGATTCGAAGAATATCAAGTGGCGTGAAGGAAGATCTTGAAACAGAAATTTCTAAACACTTGAATTTTAAAGCGGATTCAGTTCCTATTTGGGAGAGCGGTGCTGGTTTTTTGTCAACACGAAACCGACTGAAAAATCTCGTGTTGAAATTTTGTTGATTTGGTTATTATTTTTAAAGTTTTAAGTTTAAGGATTTTCAGCTAATTCTGAGGTTACGTTTTAGTTTTAATGTCCTAAGCTAGTTCTTAGGTTACGATTTAAATTTTTCTAAGTTTTTTTTTTATAATTAAGACCAAATTCTTCTAAGTTTTAAGGTTTTAATTTTTATTTTTTACGACCAGTTTTGGGTATAACTTCTCTCCTGAGAAATCCAAAAGCAAGTGCCTTATCGAAGGCAAATTTATTTTCATGAACTCTTGTGAGGTCTATTTTTTTAAAAAGGGGTTTTTTTGTATATAATGCCCATCGTCACTATTTTCGTTACAATTTTACTGAACGGGCTTTTGGGTGACGCATGGGATTTTTTCTTTAGTGACCAATGTTTATTTTAGGGATTATTTTGGGTAGGGTCGGGCGAGGCGAATCTTTTCAAAGGAAGAGGTATGCTTAACTGATTCTCCTCGCTCGACCTTTGACCTGTGTTAATCTCTCTTTTTTCCCTTTTCAATGTAATTCTTATTTTAAGGGTTAGACAAGTTGAGCAAGCCCAACTTGCTTATTTTAAATTTATCTTTTTTGATATAATTTTTCTACACTCCCCGACAAAGACGTTGTCTTTTAAATTATAAATTTACATCAATTTTTACACAATTCAAATTTTTTTTCTTAATGGTTCATGCAATTACTAAAGTTTACAATGAATTTAACTTATTCTTAAAATAGAAAAATTATATTTGATTACATGCTTATTAAATACACTAAATTTTATACAATACTAATTAAATACACTAAATTTTATGAACAATTTTTTCCTGGCAATAATAGGTTACGAAACAATTAAATTTTAATTAGGTTTATTTTTCTAAACAACAATTTTTAGGTTTTTAATGCAATTTTTAACTTAATTTTTAATCATTTACCTCTAATGAGTAAAATAGTTGTACTGGTCTTCTTATATCATGATCTTTATCGTTTCTAACCACACACGATCGCATTTTACCATCTCTACTAATTATTACTTTTTTGATTTCCACTTTTTTCTTTTTCTTTTTAACATTGTCCTCGTGAGTTAAAACCTGGTTTCCTAATTTAATTGTCTTTTGATTTTCGTTTACCTTGCTAGGTTGTTCTGATTTTAATTCTAAATTTAATGTTTCTGTTAAAGATCTTTTGTTTTTTGGTTTTCGTTTAAATTGTTTTCGCGGAGATGGTAATGTTTTCGTGGATTCAAATTTTAGCGGGGGAAGACACGTGGCTCTTTTTATTACGTTTACTAAACCAATTCTCACAACACTGTTGTTTAAATTGACCGATGGGGAACTGCTAGGTCCTTGGATGACCCAACCAAAGTGAGTTTCCAAACAGACCAAATTTTTTGTAAACCTTTCTACTTTTCCGGTAACTATTTCCCAATAATAATCCCCACCAATTAAAATTTCAACATTTGTATCCCCCATTTTAGATTGACTTGGGGGGTCGCATAATTTCAATCCCTTTTGTTCCATTAATCTTTCCACCTGATCAAATTCCTTTGTGGAAGTAGCTTTGCACAAGTAAGGAAGGACCACTGCTTGAATTTCTATTGTTTTATTAGGGTCTACCTGACTTTGAAGGTTTAATTTTACTACTTTTCTAATTTCTGAATTTGGCGATTTGTTGGCGAAATTGTATAGCGTAACTGTTTGTTTTCCCACTTCTGGTAATTCTAACTTTTCGGCTACTTCTTCTCTGATAAAACTGGCCTGAGCTCCTCCGTCTAATAGTATTCTGACACCCAATTTCTTATCAAGGTTTTGTGGGTTTTGAGCATTGATTTTTGCTGTTTGTAACAAAACTGAGCCTAATTCTTTTTGGGACGAATTTACTGTTGTAGAGTTAACTTCTGAATTTTGTTGGGTTTCTTTGTTTCCTTGTTGTAGATTAGCCTTATTCTTAGCGCAAACTACAGCGTTATGAGGACCATTACATATTTTACATGTTTTAAAATTTGAGAGACAATTTTCAGCCATGTGTCCCCTTTTTATGCAAATGTAGCACCTATCCTGTTCCGTAATCATTCTCTTTTTGGCTTCTATGCCATATTTTTGGCAGTTAGTGGATGCGTGGGTTTGGTTATCGCAAAATATACAGAAGTAAGTACCCCTGCTTTGGTTTGAATTGAAACTAAAATTTTGATTTGGATAAGCACTAAAATTTTGATTTTGGTAATTTCCCCGATTTCTATAATTATTTCCTTGATTTTGGAAATTTCCATGATTTTGAAAACTTCCGTTATTTCTAAAATTTTCCTGCCTTTGGAAGTTTTCATTTCTAAATTTTGGTTGGCTTTGTTGTTTGCCCACGCCCGCCTGTAATACTGAAGCTGACGCAATTTTTTGTCTGTCTTCCGACGTTTTGAACTCCTTTGACTTATTTTTCTCTTTAATTTTATTTCCTAATCTTTCTGAGGTCTCTCTAGCGTCTAATTGTTTCGCTAAAAAGTCCATTAATTTTTCTATATTGAACTCGGCGTCGTATGACCCGGCTAAACTATATTGTACTCTTATTTCCTGCGGGATGCTCTCTAAAATAGCGGGGCAAAGTGAATACCCGCTGAGCGACGTGTCAACCCCTAACGATGCCAAACTTCTTAAACTAATTTCGCACGTATTATAAAGAAGGCGTAATCCCTTAACATTATTAATATCATGCACAGTTTCTAAATGTAAAATATTTTGCATGTGGGCATGTTTTACAGCCCCTGGCTTATAATAACGGTTTTTTAAAATCCTGATCGCTTCGTCGTAACTAGCGTCAGATGCGTGTAAGCCTTTTAAAGTGTCTTTGGCCTCTCCGGCTAAATGCGACTCTAACTGAGATAACTTCTCCATAGGAGATAAATTAGCACGGCTTACCGCTAGTTCAAATCTACTAAAGAATCCATCCCATTGCATAAAGTCTCCGGTGAACTTGGATATTTCCAGCGACGGTAGTTGTGACTGGGCTCTGAAGACGAATCCTTGTGGGATGGTTCCCATATTTGATGCCTGGCTGAAGGCGTTGGGTCCACCGGTGGCTCCGGCGACCATGGGTGGCACAGTGTTGTTTACCGTCGGTGGTCCAGCGACCATGGGTGGCACAGTGTTGTTTACCGTCGGTGGTCCAGCGACCGTGGTTCCGCTGATGGAACTTGCTCTTGATGATTTTAATTCACTTATTTTTTTTCTGTTTGGCTAATTAATATTGTTATCCCGTCTTGAATTTTATCCGATTTTTCCGCGTCCGCGTCTATCGCTAAGGTATTTGATAAGGGCATTAAATCCCACACGTCTTGATCTAATTTTTGAAGTACGATTTCTTTTTGTTTAAGTATTTTTAAATTGTCTTCTAAATCCTCCGATTTTACCGACGGATCAGCTAAAAGGGTTTTAATCACATTTTCGCTTCTAGTTACCGCGGCTCTAGTTCTTGAACGAGTTCCTTTTAGTCTTAATAAGTCCGGTGGATCTCCGGTTGTTTGGTTAGTGTTACCCGTAGTTGTTTGGTTAGTATTACCCGTACTTCCGGTAGCTTCTTTATCTGCCATTTTTTTTTTCTAATTTATTTTAACGTTATAAAAGTTTTTCCGATTTTTAAAAATTAAAGTTTTTACGCGAATAGCGATTCCTAGTTTTTCCCGGTTTTCTCGCACCATAAAGCGGATTCAGTTCCTATTTGGGAGAGCGGTGCTGGTTTTTTGTCAACACGAAACCGACTGAAAAATCTCGTGTTGAAATTTTGTTGATTTGGTTATTATTTTTAAAGTTTTAAGTTTAAGGATTTTCAGCTAATTCTGAGGTTACGTTTTAGTTTTAATGTCCTAAGCTAGTTCTTAGGTTACGATTTAAATTTTTCTAAGTTTTTTTTTTTATAATTAAGACCAAATTCTTCTAAGTTTTAAGGTTTTAATTTTTATTTTTTACGACCAGTTTTGGGTATAACTTCTCTCCTGAGAAATCCAAAAGCAAGTGCCTTATCGAAGGCAAATTTATTTTCATGAACTCTTGTGAGGTCTATTTTTTAAAAAAGGGTTTTTTTTGTATATAATGCCCATCGTCACTATTTTCGTTACAATTTTACTGAACGGGCTTTTGGGTGACGCATGGGATTTTTTCTTTAGTGACCAATGTTTATTTTAGGGATTATTTTGGGTAGGGTCGGGCGAGGCGAATCTTTTCAAAGGAAGAGGTATGCTTAACTGATTCTCCTCGCTCGACCTTTGACCTGTGTTAATCTCTCTTTTTTTCCCTTTTCAATGTAATTCTTATTTTAAGGGTTAGACAAGTTGAGCAAGCCCAACTTGCTTATTTTAAATTTATCTTTTTTGATATAATTTTTCTACAAATTTAACGAAAGACCAAGATGATGCCGAAAGTGCACCTATGTCATTTAGTACCTCTTCAAAATTTGAGAAATGGGTTAAAAAAATTGTGAATGAATGTCGGTTAGAGCTTGCTGATCCAAAGGAAAATGGTGACAGAGGGAACCAACAGTACGAAGAAGGTTTAGTTGGTGACTTGATAGGTTTTTCGAAATTTCTTCCTCTTTGGACAGCCTTAATGGTACCATTTTTCAAGTACGACCGGAATCTTTGCGCCAGTAGCGCTATCGTTGAGAGCAGCTTTAAAGACTTAAAACATAGTGTATTTGGACACAAGCAGCTACCACTTAGAGCAGATGAGTTTCTTGCGGAACATATTCTTTCTTTGCAAGGATGTATGAAGTTAATTGCATCTGGTCCGACTGATTCAGGTAACTGTTATTACCGCAGTTATGTTCTGAGAGAACAGACAATCCATTTTGAATATTTTAGAACGGTTCCAAAAGGAAACAGATATTAAACAATTTGACCCAATTACAAGTGAAAGTACTTGCAAATATTGCGATAAGACGGTAAGTTTCCTTACGCTTTCCGGTTTTAGATAACTAATAAGCTTTTTTCTATAATTCTATGATAAAATTGTAACATGTTTATAAAAGTAACACCACCGCATATGCGGCTGCCGTTTCTCTGAGATAATACAGTTTGAAAATTAGAAATGCACACTGTAGTTTAGTAACGTTTGTGAGAAAGATATGAAATCACGGGGACATTTAGCAAGTTTTGATAAACCACAGATTTCAAAAACCAATTGTTCTCTTGTTTACTATCCTTTTCTGTAATGCGCTGCTTTGATGATTACTTTCAACGAAGACACCGCAGCTTTGCTGAAAAGAAAATATTCGAGTAAAAAAACCGATAGGCCTATTTGGTCGCTTGAACGGTCCTCTAATTAGTAGGGTTGTGCTTGACCATAGTGTGGAACTCAATGGGGTATTTAAGTTATACTAAAATTGTTAAAAATTTTACTGAAGAAGTTACCCCAATAATCAAAGGCAAATTTTACAAAACTTTGACCACTATGGAGAATAATATAAAATAACTATCTCAAACAGCTATTAACACAGAAAGACGTCTGCAATTTGTGTTTGAAAACATTGCTACGTGTTAAAAGTAAAGAAACAGGTAAAAAACATTTCCAATATATTCGATTTGTCTCTCTGTCATTGCATACAAAAAATAAGTATTCCAGAAAATAAAAGCTCAACCAAAAATGATGAAAAACTAACAACCATCGCCGAAGATAAGGATGCATCGAATACAAACTATACTAGTATAACAGTTCATAGTTTTTCGTAATTGGCATAACAAGAATTGGTTCTGTTATTAATGTTTCCTATTTCTAAAGGCGATAACTTGGTAGAAGCTGAAATTATTTCTGAAGAAGACAGTTTACAAACGCCTGCTTTGATGAGAGGTTGGTACATAAATACAGTGCTATTATTTACTAGGCCTTTACACTTTATCGTTAACTTCTAAATAAATTATGCTTTAGAAAAAGATAATGCTCCAAACTCGAATATCTCCATGAGTTCTGATGCAGTCGAAATTAAATCAAAGCTATGCGATAATTCATACCAGCTGAAGAAACATTTTTGTGATTCGAGTTCTGACAAAACTACATGTCCTTTGGCAAATTTGCCTACGTCTGGAGACTATGGCGAACTAGTAATTTCTGGCCAAAAGACAATGTCTAACGAAGGTGATGAATCAATAGGCATTTTTCCACAAGAAAGTGCGTCTGAGAAATTTCATCAACCAGAAAATAATTTGGAAAATGTGACGAAGAGGAAACCAATGGTTCCATTTGATAATAGTATATCCAATGAAGGTATGGTTCCGGATAAATTCTGTGTACAACTTTATCTGAAATGAACAGAGAAGCTTTTACAAGATAATGGCGTCATTGCCAAGTACCTCTTTCTCCCTACTACTTGAGGCTCGAAATATGTATTAAGAAATATATAAACTTCTTCGCCAATATAGAGGTTTACCTTCTTAAAAGACCAGTTCCATCTAAAATCGAGTTTTCATTAAAATAAATCGTTTTCGTTAAAATCGGTTCAAAACTCGCAAAGATATTAATTTTTAAACTAAGTAAAATTGTGAATTAATCTCTGAATCCACTTAGATTTGTTAACTCGTGACCAATATAAGTATATACGTCATAGTTTGGTTCTAGTTTCGTTTCGACAGGCTCAAGCAAATTTTTCGATATAAGAGTAAATTCATCGCGCAGGGAAAATTAAAGGTAACTATCGCGGCGTTGAGGAAACAAAGCTTGCGTCAAACAGTAACGTATATGCAACAAGTATAATAATTCATGCAAGTTAAGAAATTGAAACCGATTCAGAGATTAACTACTGTTTTAATTAGTTAAAAAATTAATATCTTTGCGAGTTTTGAACTGATTTAAAAAAGGTTTTATTTTAAAAAGCAAAACTAAATCAACCACTCTTAGTCGTCATTGAAAACTTGACCAAGTTAAATACGGTCTTGAAAGGACAACCTTTCAAGACCGTTTTTCACTTGGAATAAAATAAAATTGGCTTTACTTGTGATAGTACAAATCAAGAGTTAGAAACGTCTATTAATTTAGTCCAATTTAAATTTCTCCGCTATCTTAATTTGTATAGATATAGGCTACCATAAATCATCTTCATGCGTTTTATGCCAATCCGGAAGCTTCCCAAGTGACGACTATAAATGTGTCTTGTGCAAGGTAGTAGTATTTCAGGAACCCAAATAAGATCTGACAACGTTCTTAGACAGAATTGGGCTATAATATCGTGAGCACAGGTTTCAATCCCCCCGGCAATATAGCCCTGTTTTCGTTTATACCATCCTATTTGACGAATGACCTCATAGAAACCTAAAATGTCTATTCATACTTTCTCAGGTCTTACTGTTCTTGATGGAAATAATAACTCTTCATAACACGAAATTACTCTTTCAGACAACTGTTCATAATCTAGATGGCTGCTCCTTTGTAGCAGTTTTGGAAGAAGGCTATGATGAAAACCGATACTGTAGTAAATGCTATTTTCTTAGCACCGATGAAAGAGACAAGTTCAGGGAATTCAAAGCTAAAGAAAATTGGATGGGACTGGGTGCTTCACCTCCAGCAAATAGAAGACGGGGGTCATATCTAAATCCATTGCGTGAAATGTCTAATGCTGATTTTGCTTCTGGGAAACAAATAATTCCAATAAAAATACTGAAAAATAGCAACCGATCACAGCTTCAAGCTGTGAAAGTTCGAAACGAAGTTTACAGTTTCTCTAATACATGCGCCTTCGATGCGGTGATACAGTTATTATGCTCTTCCTACTGTGATAGTGACAATTTTAAGGAGAAATTAGACGATATGGACATTTCAAATCCAATATGTGTTTTGGCGAGATCAATTGTCGTCTCGGGAATTAGTGCCAAAACATACCGCGATAGAGGACTTATTCTTAAAAATCACTTCGAGCCAATTGAATTTCCAGAGAATGTTTATTCATATAATTGTAATACATCCGCTGCGGTTCTGGTCAAAAAACATTTTACTCAAATTCCTTCGTTATCCGAGACAAGTTTATGTCACAATGAAAATTGTTCAAGCGCTATAAAAATTTGCAAAAGAGAAATAATTGCTATAGAATGCCCACCTAACGAGATAAGCAGCCTCTTTGAACTGCTCCCAGAAATGTTTTCAACGCAGAAAGAAACTTGCCAAGTTTGTAAAAAGGAGAGAACGATTTCCAAGACCTTTTCAAGCATAGGCCTAATATTTGTAGAGCCAACTAACTTCACCGAAAGACTTGATTATGAAGGTTCCTATATAGTCAAACTTCATGATATACCTATATGTGTTAACATCCAGGATGTCAATTTCAAACTACGCGGTGTTATCGGGTACAAGGGTTCAAATAACCCAACTTCAGTTGGCCATTACGTTTCATACGCAAGAAGGGATGATATAAAAAGGGGAAAATGGGAAATTTATGATGACTTAAAGAACAAAATCGCTGATTGCACGGAAAAAGAAAGTGTATGCACACATATCATTTGTTATTCATTTTAATTATAAAATTGTAATCAATTAAAGTACATTGAGTTAAGTAAATTAAATAATTTCGATTTAAGTATTTAATAATGAATTAACAGCGAGAGAAAAGAAATGGAGGCGCATATTGGTGCAAATACTATATGTCGCCTTTTTTACGTTTCGGATACGTGTTTAGCTTTCATTTCGTCGACCCCCAAAAACATTAATGAACTAGAGGCGATCCGTAGTGGTGCAAGCTAAGTTAGGGGTGGTGCATGATGGTGCATGCTTGGTGCAATTGATCCATGTATGTTTGGTGACGATTGCAGTATTTAGTAGTAAACTAACATTGAGAAAAATAAAAATGGCTGTTCATGTTGGAGCAAGGATGGTGCACATAGAATATGACATTAATTTTCCATTTCGGATACCTGGGGGGCTTTCATTTCGTCAGCCCCCCAAAATCTTTAATTAATTAGAGGCGAACCGTAGTGGTGCAAGCTAATTTTAGGGTGGTGCATGATGGTGCATGCTTGGTGCAATTGATTCATGTATGTTTGGTGGCGGTTGCAGTATTTAGTAGTAAACTAACATTGAGAAAAATAAAAATGGCTGTTCATGTTGGTGCAAGGATGGTGCACATAGAATATGACATTAATTTTCCATTTCGGATACCTGGGGGGCTTTCATTTCGTCAGCCCCCCAAAATCTTTAATTAATTAGAGGCGAACCGTAGTGGTGCAAGCTAAGTTTAGGGTGGTGCATGATGGTGCATGCTTGGTGCAATTGATTCTTGTATGTTTGGTGGCGGTTGCAGTATTTAGTAATAAATTAACAGTGAGAAAAATAAAAATGGCTGTGCATATTGGTGCAAGGATGGTGCACATAGAATATGACATTAATTTTCCATTTCGGATACCTGGGGGGCTTTCATTTCGTCAGCCACCAAAAATATTAATGAACTAGAGGCGAACCGTGGTGGTGCAAGCTAAGTTTAAGGTGTTGCATGATGGTACATGCTTGGTGCAATTGATCCATGTATGTTTGGTGGCGGTTGCAGTATTTAGTAATAAATTAACAGTGAGAAAAATAAAAATGGCTGTGCATATTGGTGCAAGGATGGTGCACATAGAATATGACATTAATTTTCCATTTCGGATACCTGGGGGGCTTTCATTTCGTCAGCCCCCCAAAATCTTTAATTAATTAGAGGCGAACCGTAGTGGTGCAAGCTAATTTTAGGGTGGTGCATGATGGTGCATGCTTGGTGCAATTGATTCATGTATGTTTGGTGGCGATTTGAGCACCTGGGGGGCCAAGTTAATGGACGTAGCTAAAAGTACTCAATGTTAGCGATCCAAACTATAACATCGTCCACTTTATTATGACACTTGCTACGGTTGCAAGGGAAACAAAAACACACGGTTTTGTAAGCGTTATGGCGGTTTTCTCATATTACACGATGCTAACTCAATTCAGGGAATGATACTTTTTGTTTTCTATGAACTTTTGATATTATACAGGTCAACTGCTTTCTTGAGTTCCAACTTATAATACAATCCTATGGTTTTTAGGTAGCATCATCATTAAACGTCAAAAATCTATTAACCACTCATCATTATTCATTAAAATATATAAACCATTAATCATCCAAACATCTTTTAACATAATTATTTCTCTAACATTACTTGATTTTACATGATTTTACTAATTAAAAATTATTTTAAATTTACAAAATACAAATTATTAACAATTATTCAAATTTATTAATAATTATTTAATTAAAAAAAACTGTATTAGTTTTTATGTTTTAAATTCCACAAATAAAAATACTTCCAAAATAAAACGTGTTTTTAATAATTTTCAAAGCTGTAGAGCCAAACAATCCTGATGTTATAATTATTTTTTTTAACACAGTAAATCATATCAGTACTTTTTCAAAACAGTAGACATAGGACAAAGGTTATATTGTATTATAAATAGCCAGTGGGATTGATTTTAGCTATATCGCATTTAGAGCTCGACATTTTCTATCCATTATCCACAAATCAGTGGATAACCAATTATTTATAAATAAAGTTGTGGATATAATACGATTTAACACGCAAGATCTGTGGATAATTTTCCAGTATGGATTAAGATAAAGTGACGTTGACAATGGCGAGATAAAGTCGAGCTCTAATCGCTGTTTTATGCCTATTCAATTTTAATTCCTTAGCTCTGGCTTCATCAATTTTTATAATTATTCCACTAAATCACATGTTGTATATTAACACAAATCATTTATACTAACATAAATGGGTGATTAATGTAATTACTGTTATGAAAAATATCTATTAAATAATAATTAATTTCTTCATCAACTTGCGTTAATCATTTCGTTCCTAACATAATTAATTTTTCTTAGAGTGATATAAGAAAATATCTGGGGGCAGCACAACTAGATGCTCCCATAGTCGAGGGCCTAAGTTGAAAGTTAGGGAAATAAACTGTATTTATCGTAAAGAGATAATTATTTTACAAAATTAGAAATTATAATTTTTAAAACGGAGTTATGGACAGCAAAAAATTTTCAAATTTAACTGTTACCTAATAATTGTCACTAAATAATAACTAAACCATCCCATGAAGCAAAGTTTAAAAACTATTGTTTACACTAACGCAGAGCTTTCTCCATCAGAGACCAGATTAAGGTAGTCCAAACCTCTTTAACAACCATCAATAATTAAACCAAAAAAATTTATTTATTTTTAATTTCATAAACACCTAATGATACTGTTGGAAAAGGCTGACAATTATACATTCTTTTCGTGGGAAGCGTTAGTACTGTAATTAAAAATCTAAAATGTGCATTATGCAAATGATTTATTTTAAATTTAATTTTTAGTCAAATTTAGATATTCGGTAACCGAGTTGATATGAATAAAGCCCTTTTTGCTCATGTCTATTTTAAACTTTAATCGAAGATCTCGCTTACCATTTCACAAGCATAATAAACACTACTGAAGGACGCAAATCTATTTGTGATCGGTAACGGTGACCAATATAGCAATTTTCCCAATTAATCGGTTTGAACTTCATTTGCACATTTCTATTCGTTAATTTGAAATGTTGCGAGAAATTTGAATGGAATATAAGTAGTTATCTCTTTCAGTAGATAATTGTTGATGTTGATATTAAAGATTCATTGAGTTAAAAAAATTGGTATCGGTATTTCAATTAAGCTTTAATATCAACATCGGTTAATTTACGATATGGGCTCATGATGTTAGTCTGTTTATAAGATTAAATCGTTACTTCAAGTGTCACAAGACAGTATCTACCTCCAAAATCGAGTGTTAGTAACTTTAAAACCATCTCCTCGTCACAGGATATCCGAGGGTGAATTTATTATATGTGATAATCTGACAAGGTGCACTAGCTCAGTCAAGTTTTGGCAAGGCCTAATACCGTTTTGCTTGGCTGCATGTCGCCGTCAAATTCCTTTTAAAGCATAGATCATATAGTATCCACCCTTGATTTTCATTACGCAACACACGTTGGATTCGTAAACCTCGACGTGCACCACGATTAGAAGCATTAAAATGCAAACACAACAACACACTGAGCGTATACATTTTAGTAAATAACAATTCTCACTACAGCTGTTTTTGGGGCTGAAGGAGCGACCGCTGCGATAAAGAAAAAGCCTCCAGCGGAGTCCGGCCAGTAACTTAAAGGGGGTAGTTTCGAGGGAACGAAATTCAAATGCAAGGCGCGTTCCATCAACAAAAAACATTGAATTCGTTTTACGCAATTATGGTATACAATTAAGTAATATCATAAGTGAATAATTAATTAGCTCCCTTAATTATTCACTTATGGTAATATTTAAGAAAACTAAGCACTACTTTCAAAGTCTAAACTTTAAAAATTCGACGATACGAGAAGGCGAAGTAACGGGCAACGAGAGGTAAACATTTTTTTAAATGGCAAAATTAACGGTAAGCCAAGGCTTAGCGCAATTTCATGGGTTTCACCGCCTTAAAAAAAGTGCCAAGTTTAGAAATAGATTGTGGGACAATAAAAAGGTGGAAAATTATGAAATTGGGCTTATATTAAAGCTTGAAACCTACTTTATATTATATTTAAAATCCATCCTTGAGCAAATCCTCAAAATATATGAAAATGACAACGAAAAAGGACCCACTCTCAAATTTTTTCACCTTAAAAAAATGGCGGCCACAAACGGGGTGAAAAAGGGGAAAAGAGCTATTAAAGCAGTCTTATCTCACTATCGATAGGCCATTTCAACCAAAAGGCATTAAGAATAAACAATCGGATTATTATGAGGCAACTATACGTAAAAAAGGCCAATATTGGTTGCGCTGATATTTGCTAATAAAACAGTGTATCCATGCCAAAATATCGCAGATTGGGGTAGTTTTTGAAATTTAAAATTAAACATACTTAAAATTAATTTTTCTCAAAAACCTTAAAAATAGTCCTAGAAAAAGGTTTAAAGTTTAATTTAAGACCGTTCCCAAAACTAACCAACGTATAGTTTTCCTAAATCACGAATAACCAATTTGTTTTTTTCGAAAAATTTCCCATGTTATTTCTATGGGAAAAATTCCTGTTTTTCATCAAAAGGTGTGATTAATTTTATGGAAATGAAAACCACCCTTAGCAACTTTATTTTTCATAAAATAAACTAATTTATGGATCTCTTTAAAATTTTAACCACATATTAAGGGCCCGAATTGTAGTTCTGTGGAATTTTTTCGAATGAATTAATACAATACAAAAAAAACTACATCCAAACAAAAAACCCTCCTTATACATTAAAAGCAGTATGAAATCTTATCTAAGAGAGCTACCGCTCTCTCAGAATAATTTATAAAATAAATTAGGTTTTGAAAACAAAATACCATCCTCGTTTCTAGACACGTCCTCTTGCAGTTGCTCCCTTTCCATCCTAAGATGCCACTTTTCCCGCCAATTTTTAAAAGCTCCTCCCCTTCAACAAACGGCGTCCACATATGTATGCAAACGTCATACCCTTCTATCTCTTAGCTCAGTGTCATCCCCCCCATACCCGTCGCGTACAGTATCCTCTCTTACAAAAGCGCGCCTTGAGGGAGGGAGGAATACACAGTCTTCTCTGATCTCTACCGACACGAGTCTATACCGGCTCGTCGTACGATCACCCTTCCCTTAGTAACCAAGCGCGAATGTGCGATTGGCCGATTTCATCCGTCTCCCATCTCTCGTCTGAGCGGCGTCGCTAGATAACATCTGATGTTGCTAGAGCCGTCTCGTCCCTGCTTTCCCTCAATCCCTTCCCCTCAACGTTGAAAAAAATGCTCCCATCTCCTACTACCAAGGAAGATGGTAGTAGTTTCCCGCCAAAATTTCGATAGGGCTTTTCACCTTCCTGCCTTTCGCTCCACTAATTCCCTTCTCCTCGACTTAGAAAAATTTGGCGCGCATCTCCAACTATATAGCCGCAATTTTCCTGCCAACTATAAGCAGCCCTAACTAAAATGCCAAAAACTACCTTTTCACTAAAATTAGCTTAAACCATTCTAATGCAACTGAAAACTAATTAAGCTAAATAAATACAATAAAATATTATTACCAAAATGATGCGACGTTTGAATTTTTATCCAGATTCCTGGTTTTCCCGAAATTGGGGTCTTAACGAAACCCGCGAAAATTTATTTCTAACCAATTTTGTTAAAAACACACACTCGCGTAATACATTTTCGCAAAAATAACTTCTAACAGATGAAACGGAGTATTCCAAATTAGGATAAATATCATTATCATTTCCATTTCTAGAGCTTGTACAATACATCCTTTAATTTTTAATTTATATTTCAAAACCTAAGACCATTAAACACAGATGGACTGGAGTGGAGATAGGGAGCAAGGCTCTTTAAGGTCAGCCCCTCTCCAGCGCCATGCCGCGACCAATATGGAAATTATTTCCAATCAAACAAACAGGCCCGTGATATTGCAGACGACATTAGGCGTAAGCACGAAAGTCGATGTATCGGTTAGAACTAGGATAGATCGAAGAAAAGCATTTAGTTAAAAGTAAGTTACTTTCAATTATATTTCTTATTTAAATTGGTATCAAAATTACTAATAATAATATAAAGTTTATAGGTTTAATCATGGAAGAAGAAGTAGAAGGAATAGAAATGAGGTGTGCGATTCACACCCCATGCGAGAAGTCGGCCATACCCAGGTGGGGGTGAAAAAAAGGGGTACCGTGGTAAAATATTTGTGACGCAGCATGGCAAAAGAACTGTATGGCGCCCTCTTTCCTTAGGAAAAGAAATCCATTTTCATAATTACGTCATGAACAGCTGATTGCGTGATAATTGTCCAAATCTTCGAAAGTTTTACTTTAAGTTATCAACTTACGTTATGGATTTAATTTCAAATGATCATAATTATTATAAAAACAAAAATAAAACAAAAATTTCAAAGGCAAAGCGGCGTGCTATTGAAACAGGTAAAATCTATTCTTAAGCCTTGCCTTATTTTTCTTAATATATTGATTTACTTTTTAGGTATTGGTTTTAATAAACAATTTTTAAAAGCAAATTTACGAGAAATACTTGCTAATGCATCTAACTTGCATTAGGTAACATACATCGGAAGACCGAAATTGGTTATTGTAAGTATATAGTTGAAGGAACATATCTGTGGACATCAACAAGTTATGGTCTGGTTGTTCTAAGTTTTAGGCATGTTGATTATGTTTTGTCTAACATAATTAAATTATAACAGTGTTTGGGCGTTAATTTTGTTACTTTTCAAAATTACAGGATACTTTGGAAGAAATAAAGAAATTTAAAATTACTGATATATCAGAAGATGCAATTGACCAATTATCAGTTTTTTCTGATGAAATTGGACTTTTAGATAAGAAAGATTTTAATAAAAATAGACACGAACTCTTACTTAACAAAGAGTTTAAACAAGAAATAAGCAAATCATTCACACCCTTAGCAACGTTTAAGGAACTCAATCAAAATGACCAAAACGTTGTTACAACAGTGTTCTGTCAGCGCCTCTTCAATGAAATTCAATCGAACTACTTGGAAGCAGAAACAAAAAAACCTAGTATTGGTTCACAAAAGGCAAGCAAGTTTAGTCCAGAAGAGGATCCGAAGAAACGGTTGATATCCATCCATCAAATAGCTGGCTACGCTTTAAACAAATTATTTGGATTTTATGAGTGCCCAACTTTCTCGGCAAACTGCCTTGTAAATAAAAGCCAAGCCAAGGAAGAGTTTCACAAATGGACAATGAAACAAGACAGGGGTGTATCCCTTTTCCTGACAAATGAAGCATTTTCCTTTTTTTAGAAAGCATGTGATATTATTATGCCATTTGCAAATCCTGACATCAATTTAAAAACAAATGAACTAAGGAAATCTTTGATTATCGGGGATCTTCAAAAAAATAATTCTTTAAATGAAATTTGGGACAATTTATGGGGAACCGAAGATGAAAATTCTCAAAGTGCCAAACTGAAGTGTTTTAACATAATAATTAATTGTCATTTAAAGGGGCTAACCAGACAGATTAAAAATGAATTCCAAATTGCCAAGAAAAACGGCTTAATTAGTAGTGGAATTAGAAAAGAACTAAAAGTTCTAACTCAAAATAAACCAAAAAATTCCAAAGAAAATTAAAAAAATGTTTATTTTAAGATGAAATTAACTGATTACGAACAGTTATTCTCCTTTTAACTCGCTTTTCTTTTGTACAATTTCCATTTTTAGTTTTTGTCATTAAAGACTTCATCAGTTTTATCCTCTTTGTTGACTGTCCATATTGAAGAACGGTCGGGTTTTCACCGGAGCCACAAGACCCTCTTTGCCTACTAAAATAGTTCTCGAGCAAATCTTGGTTTAATTTCGCAGTTAAAACAAATGGAGCTCCTTTCTTGAGCAAAAACTTGACAATTTCAATAGTAGAGTATACTTAAATGAGAAAATTATATAAAGGTTATTCAATGTTAACTTGTTATATTGAAATATTCTTACCAGTAATTCTTATGCCCTCTAGCGTCTCTCTGCTCAGAAGCATTTTAGACTTATCAACACCTTCTTCAACAACCATTTCATCTACCTCTCGCTCCCATTCGTCTAAATAGCCCAGGAAATCAGTTACGAGCCACTGAAATTAATAATATTAAGATTTAAATCAAACACCATTTATATATTTGAATAATTTTTCTCATATACCTCAAACCTCCAATCATTTAAACTCTTAAACGGTGCTAAAGCTGGTTTCCTCTTTGTATGGAAAGATAATGTATTTGAAACATTTAGGATATCAAAAAACTGGTCAAAATATCGCAGAAATTTTACTGTCTCAGACGCTACATCTCCCACCAATTCCTCTACTGCATTGGCTGTGGTAGAGCTTAGAATTTGGGTAGCGAGCTTGACTTTCATACAACTGTATGCATTTGGGAAAATGTGATTGTACGTGAGCTTTGGTGCTAAACGTAGGAGCGAAGTCGAATCAATTTTGTAGGTGTCACTTATATGTTTCCATAAAATAAATTTCCCATTTTTTTGTAAATATCTAATTGGTCTAAAGGAGCCATCTTTTTGTTTCTTCAGTTTTCCACTATTGTTTAGGCCATTTTTCGCTGTCTTAACATTGTGGCATACATCAGAGACAAAAAATAGAGGCTCGTTGTTACTGAAAGGATTTGTTGTACGGTATCCAGTTGCGTGATTGTTTAGTTTTTGATCCACTGACGTACAAATTTTAATCAATTTCGGATTTGAAGCGGCTTTGTCACAAACCAATGCGAGAATTTTAAATCCCGCGCCTTGTAAATTCTCCACTGCTTCCCAAATTATGGAGTAAATATCATCTGCATTTAAATTTCCACAAGGAAAAAAGGCGTATGGGTACTTAAAATTTGATGTTATTCCTCTGACCATCAGCTGAAGTACATGGTTGGCCAAGGTAACACCTCCATCAGCTGAGCCGTCAATTTGTTTTTCCATTTCAAATATTTTATTTCTAAATTCATTTAGATTCGTGACTCCAATTAGCTCCCCTGTATTATGTCAAAACACCAAATCTTGTTTAATTTGAATTTCATCAGTTATTAAACTAAAGTATTTCTGGTGCTCTTCTACGTTTTCAATGTCAATTTTCTTTCTCATTTCCAAGAGAACGTCATCGGTAAATCCACTTTTGGAGTTTAAATCAATCGAGTAGTTATATAAAGTTCTTTGTGTAGGCAATACCAAAGCTTGGCGCATGGCCTCATAAGTGCTAGAAGATCGAGCTTTAATCGAGAGACACCACTGAATAATGCCTGGATGCCATTTCCTCGGCCTTGTTTTTTTCGTTTTAATTAATTTTAATTGTTCCCGCATCAGTAGTTTTTTAAACACTGAATTACTCTCAAAGGGATTTTTTAAAATTATATCTTCAAACACAGTACTGTCTTCTTCTGTCATGAAAATTCCGTTATTTTTGAAGCTCTGTTTAATTTTTAATTTTAATATTTCAATCTTTTTCATTAGGGCTTTATTTTTTTTATTTACGACTACAATTTTTTCTTTGGCCTGTTCTTCAGTCATGTATCGTATGTTCATTTGTTTTTGCACACCTATTTTCTCTCGTCGTTTTCTGTTTTGTAAGATTTTCTTCTTTGTTTGGCAAAAATGGCAGAGCCTTGTGTATTTTCCAACAAATAATTTTAGGCATTGTACCGACCGAATCGATTGACTGGTGAAACATACGTATGAAGACTTTAAATATTTGTCTTTAAATGTAAATATAATTCTCCAAGAATGCCATTGCACGTTTTCCATTTTTCAATCTCAAAGAAAATGTTTATCAAACTATTTAGAGACAAAATGGGGTTGTTGAAATCCACAGAACTTGAAGAAAATATTTCATGATCCAGAGAAATTATTGTATTACAAAAAAAATTTCTTGGTTGTAGACTCTGGGATATTTCGATATATAAATTATTATCTCCACTTTTTTTAAATCTTAAACATTTAAAAACCAGCCCATGGGATTTAGATTGTTTCATTATTTCGACAACCCACTCGAATGTATCTAAATGATTGAGCCAATATTCTAAAAATTCTTTGACCAACTTTTTTAGAGGGTGTAATAACGTTGTGGCATGGGTTGTGGTATGCTCATTTGTAACGGCTACTGCAGCACAAGCTTGGGATGTATTAAAAGTTTCAGAACTTTCGTTTATGATGAATGGTGATTCGAAATCTTGAAGTTCTTCAGTCACGACAGAAGTTGAAGCTATAACCCGGAGCGTGCTACTAATTCCATTAAAGGTTGGTGGCACTGGAGCCTGTTGTTCTGTAGTTACTACATCAGTTTTAGTCTCGGTACTTTTAATATTTTCATTAACGATGAATGGTGTAGCTGTAGCCGTTTCAGTATCTTCATTTATGTTGAATGATGATTTTTCAATAATTCCATTATAGATGGGTGGTGATTAGGGTTCTAAATCGGTAAATTACCATCGTAATTTACACGGTAATTTACCAGGGTAACTGTAATTTACGATTTTCCCGGGTAAATTACGAAAACGGTAATTACCCTGTTAATTACCGTGGTAATTTACCGTCGTAAATTACCACGATGGTAATTTACCACCGAATTCTCATGTCTTTCTCTTGGAAAATGGTCTAAAAGCTCCATATTTTGCTCTAGCCGCGCATGCACACTTATTTCTTTTCATGAGACATGAGTAAGTCATAGAAATCGAACAGTAAGCGTGGAAAAAATTTGATTAAGGAAATGAAATTTTATTTTCTGGTCTATTCTTGTTGTCGAGTTCCTTTGCGTCAGCTAGAAACCCTGTAGTTGTTAGAATTTTGTAGAGATGGGCCAATACCAATATCTGTATCGGTACCGATATGGGTTTAAATTGGTATCGGCCCATCTCTAGAATTTTGTTCTAAAAACGTGAAATAGCAATAATTCACAAAATGGGTAAGAAGAAGAAAGTGGATGTAGCTGTTCAAAAGTATTATGTGAACTGCAAACATCAAAACTCGGTATTTAAATAATGTACGACACTATGCTTTGAAAGGTATAGCTATGTTCAAGTGGTATTTTTCAATATTTAGCTTAGAAAGGATCAATATAATTTATTTTTGAATTTTCGTAAATTACCATGAACGGTAATTTACGCGGTAAATTACCGCGTAATTTTCCATTTTCCAAAATTACCGTAATTTTCGAACCCTAGTGGTGATACGGAAGACTGTAGTTGGATAGAAACTTCATTAGGTGAGGCTGTATTTTGCGGTCTTACAATATGTTCCTTGACAATGAATGGTGATATGCAAGCTTGTAGTTCTGTTGTAACTTCATTTGGGTTCGGTGGTGAGCCAAATACCTGGGGTTGTTCAATCTATTATGTAATATAGTGTATATTAAATCTCTGATAAATAATTGAAATATGGGCTAGGATAAAATATTACGTGCTCAGTTTCCTTCATGGGATTTGGATGTTCTGCCGTTGGCCCTTTCCCGCCAACAAAATGTTTCGAGCACACATAGTGATGTGCTTTAACATCATAGTGTGTTGTTATATCTACTCTATTTATAGCTGTAATCCAAAGCAAACACTGTTCGAGGTTTTTGAAAGGTTTTGGTACAGGATAGTATTTTATTCCGTCACCTAGCGATTTATTTGAGTTATCATAGCTTTTGCAGGATTTATAAACACAATACCTTCCCATTTTATAAACTTTATAGCTTAATTAGAGTAAAAACAGTTAAAGCCTTGGTTCTGGCATGGTTGTGTGGCAAGCGCGCAACCGAAAAGGCTTAACACAAATATTTTAGTTATCTAGATGGCCGCATCATGGTGCTAGTTTGTAGTCACGTGTCAATTTTACCTCGCTGCGACCCCCATATTTTTACCCGCCCCATTCACGAGTTGGCATCAAACTGTGGGTAGAACTTCGATTCTCAATTCTATTCCTTGCTTCTTCTTCCATGGTTTAATAGTTCGCTTTTAGAAAGTTGATATTTGTGGTTTGATATTTTGTAGAAATCAGGAGCAGATGACAAAGGAGTCTCGGACGCTAGCTTCCATAATGTAGAGGGCAATGGGATCCGCGAACGTCACGGTTATTAACCAAAATCATTACGCCAGTGCCACCTCTCGTACGAAATTTGAGCTTTATTTTCCAACCAATAGCGTGGCTGCAAAGTCTCGAAAAGAGATCTGGGAAATCGCGTCTGGAGCCTCTCTTTAAAACTACGTATCGTCTGCTTAAAATTAGCCTAGGCTTAACGAGTATTAGAGTTAAAAAATGGATTTCAACGGCTTTTTAATCTTTTGTTAGGCTAAAATTGATAATGAAAAGCCCAGCGAGTAACGTATGTACACTATTAAAGAACTAAAATGTGTTTCAGTTAATTTTTTCTAAATTTCTTCTTGAATTAAATGAAAGCTACAAGAGATTGAGAAAAGAAATCACTCACGATCTTTTAAAACCCAAAAAGTAAGAGATAGTTATATCGTTTTCCAACCTCTTGTAGCAGTCAATTAATTCAAAAGAAATACGGAATATTTTGGTCCTAAAACACATATATAACATTGTGTTTCGGGATCTTTTAAAACCTTGCATTTATCTTTTGAAAACCCGACCCCAATCATTGTTAATTAAGCCTTGGCTTACCTGGGTTTCTCTGCTAGTTTGGACTTAATTTGACCCTATTTAGTAGGTTTAAAGTCACAAAATGTAGTCTTATCTTTTATCTTAATACCAACGGTTACAGCTGTTTGAATAAAGTAATTATATTGTGTATATTTTTGTCGCGATCGGATAAGACGAACCTCAGTAGCCACCGTTAGTCCGTTATTACAAAAAAATTCCCAGCAGACTTTGGTGCCAGATATAATCCACCAAAAGCATCGTCTGTTATGATGTCTGATAGCGCCTCTATGGCAAACGATACCGCTACAGCTGTGACGTACGCGGGTGCCATTGCCCTCTATATTGTGGAAGCTAGCGTCCGAGACTCCTTTGTCATCTGCTCCTGTAGAAATTAATGGCTTTCATGTGAGATTTATCAGAATAACGTTGATAATTTTAACAAACTCCGAAAGCGCACCTTTTGCTTGGCATCTTAAATACCCAAACTAATCCTTTAAATTACTTATATGAAAACGAACATAAAAGGGAAAAAAGTGGAGAGGAAAAACCTAAACTTACAATCAAAAAACCAACAGAGCAGACGACATAATAAAGGTCATATGATCTATGTTTTCAAAAATGTTTCGGGACTCTATCACTAGGGGCGACGATACGCGCTGCCGTTAGAAGATTAGGGGTTTTAGCTTATCATTCTAGTCCATTTGTGTTTAATGGTCTTAGTTCGCATTAAAACGAGATTTTTGAAAAGTCAATAGCTCTTTAAATAAATTTCTCTCTTCGTGGTTCCCCGCCGACACGAGAGAAGAGGGAAACTTTGATAGAAAGAACAATGTTAGATATTGGTGAAATTTAGCCCCTGGTCCGAGACCTGCGAGACTAACGTCATTCGATAACCGATAGGATAGTTTCTGCTCGTTCCATTGGTATATTTGTTTAGTTTAGTTTAATAGTTGATGGGAAGGTCGCTTAAACATCCTCGGAAGATGGAACTATTTTAATGGTGGGTGGCTTTCCGTTAAAGCAGCATTGCTATCCGCAGATAAGAAGTTGTAGTTTCACAGGCGCTGAAGTCTGGCGGTCATATTGCCTAAATTACATATTTCCAATTTCTATTGTCTCAAATTTCATTTAACCAACGTCTTTTTATCACAAAAATCGAACTCATATTTAAAAAAACTACGCCCATGTAATTGTAAAAAAAAAACACTTTCACTATACGCCTGAGGACGTCACACATCCTAGTGAATTGGTCGTAGGAAGACGCAATAATCATTGGAGGTCCGTAGTCCAGTACTACTTACCCCTTATTATATTGATCTAAGATTTACAAGAGCTAGAGTTATACGGTTGTGGTAGTATCAACCCAAATGGAAATAGGGTAATACTCTAACCTCATTGCCAGTAATGGTGACTTTCGTTTTGAAGTAGCCACCGAGAAGTCTAAAATAAATTACCAAGAATTTGAACTCAACTTGGACTATGACAACGCCTTGCTAGAGAAAACTAAAATACCGTCACGTCATTAAAATTCAGACAAATATTTTACTTATGATATATTTGACAAGACAAAGCATGTTAGGGTATGATGGGAATTTGTGGACATTATTGTCAGTGTAAAGTAGGGAACAAGGTTGTCGGTTGTTGCTCACATGTAATGATGGTGCTTTGGTATTTTACTTTCGCTCGGAGATATTATTTCATTACCGGCAACCAGTTGATCTGATATATTTAACGTACCAATTTCCTCAGACGAGGAGAAATAACCGTTTTATACTTGCCTAGCAGTAGTTTTTCTATATGGACGTTTAATGTACTCAAATAAAAATGATATGCATTCGTACATGATTAATTGAATAGGCATTTTGGACAAAACTAGCTGAATTTTAACCTTTTGACTGATGAATGTTTGATATAAGACCCCTGAATGAGATCTACATATATGCTACAAGATCCCAGATCGAACTAATTTATATACAATATCAAGATTGAGCTACCAACAACTGTCAAGATCAACAGTGGGCTTGGGAACCCAGAAAAAGAAACCCCTATTAGGCTTGGGAACCTAGAGTAAGAAACCCAAATAAGGCTTGGGATCCTTGAGAAAGACACCCATATTATGTTTAGCACCCTAAAAAAGAAGCCCGCATATATTCTACAAGTTGAACGGTTACCCAAATCGAAATTCTTGATCTACAATATCCAGTTTGAGAAACCTATAACTGTCAAGATCAACAGTGGGCTTAGGAACCCATAAAAAGAAACCCCTATTAGGCTCGGGATGCTTGAGAAAGACACCCATTATACGTTTCAGATAATAAAAAGATGCCCACACATATGTTGCAACATCAGCATTAACCCAGATAATACTAAGTAAACAGCACTGTTCAAAATTGAAGTAAGTAAAACCATCTCTAATAAAACTAACTTTAATAGAGCCAACACTGCAAATTCATTTCTATGAATAAGGGAATCAAGCCCCCCCAACGAGGGAAGCATTTCAAAACTGTAAAACTACAATTTTTTCAATTTAATTTCAATTAGTAAGAAAGTAATCTAGCAATTTTGATGAAGAAACCTACTGATGTATGATTCTTACTCATTAGACAAGGTTATTTGTTTCCTGAAGGTATCAAGTTTCACACGTTTGGACACCGAGATCTTCTTTAAATACTACAAAAAATTACACTGAGTTTGCGGGTTTTTGGAAGTTATTGCATCCAATTGCGCTTGGCATTTCTTCCGTGGCATTATTTGCTTCATTAATTAGCTTATTATGTCAAAAGATTTCATAACGTAATTGTAGAAACCGTTACCGGACTGTAAAATTGCAAGAACCCGATATTATGACCAAAGACGCTATGCTTAACTAGATGACCAAGTTTTCTTGGCTCTACTTTGTGAGCCTTTTTACGCATGTACCTGTGCTACGGTCGTGAATGGAATCATACGCAGAGGGGGTCGGCACTATTTTGAAATGAAGCGGGGATTCTCATATTACACGGCGCGAGGAAGATCCTATGAACTGTACTTTTTTATATCTATATACTTTTGGCGGATCCCATATTAAAGTTTTCTTGCTTATAGGAAAGGCGATCGATTTAAAAATTATCTCAAATCTAAAGAAAACCTTTTTTGAGAGTTTAAATTCTTCTGATTCCAAAAATATGCTTGATAAATATTTAAATATGAGGGAAAATACAGAAAAAACACTTCGAAAACTTGAAATTTGGGGGCAAAAGCAAATTTGTGGAGAAGATTTTTGGCGGGTTTTTCTCCTTGCTACGTCACTCACGGCATCTCGCGGAAAAGTCAAACGCGAGCGCCTGGGACTCCCGAGCCTACTAATGCCGCGCGAATCTGAATAAAAATAGGCTTAACGCGGCGCTGACACAATAGCAGGCGCCACATGGGCGACATCTAAAGTGAAAGTTTCTCCTTACTACGTCATCTAACAAAACAAAATTTTAACTAGGCCTTTTCCAAATACAATACTTTGATTACAATTTTATAAATTGCTACAAAACCAAATAAAAAAGTATACATATCATAATAAACTAGGTTTTTCAAAGATTTTTTGGCATTTTAAGTTTAAGGATGACGAAAATTTTGGCACTAACACTTTAAGTGCTAAAGTGTCCCAAAATAATAAAGAAAGAAAAAAGCTAGCAGACGACGAGGTCTTGGAGTAAGATGACATAGTCACTACAGTATAAACAAGTAAATAGGCGGCTTGGTCTCATTTCGTTAAGCCTTGAGTTAAATGTTAATCTATTTAAAATTAAAGTTTAATAAAGAAATTAAAAATAGAAGAAATTAAGGTTTGTGCGTTTGGCAATTGTGAAAGTGATTCAAAGAAATTAAAATGAAAAACCGTAAGTTTTGTACCCTTCCCAAAACCGTCACGTTTGTCTACGTTGTACCGCAGTGCGTGTACCGTGCGAAAAGGCGGGTCACTGCGCACAGACGTTGTAATCAGAAAAAATCTCCCAGTCTTTGGTCCTTCTAGATTGATGGTTCATGCGCAGAGACACATGGTATAGTAAATGTATAGTAGGATACACTTAGAGCTTATTTAAAGAACCGTTGACGTGTAAAGCATAAACCTAAGCGAAAACATTTTATGATTCCTAAAAAGCTTACAGTTTCTACTATTTGGTTCATACTCATAAGGTAAATTAGTGAGGATTAAAATAATTGATATCAATTATATTTAACTACTTAAGGAAAACCTCTTAATTGGGTACATTGCCCTCGTCTCGACTCGGAGAGGTTTTCTTTAGTTTCCCAACTTGTTTTCTCTATGACGAGGATTATGAGAGGAGAATTTGTCTAGAGAGTGGGGGTGTACTCTTTTCTAGGTAGGGGATAGCTCGGTATGTAGGCAGCGGTTAATGGAAATTTTACATCTGCCAGAGAGTAAAGGTATTGGCGGAAAAATCGAGATAGTTGATTTAGTCATTTAAATCCTAGCTCAAAAACAACACTGACTTCAAAAGAACACTAACTTCGCTTTGTACGTGTTTTTCAATATTAATATGAGCCTATTAGCACATTTCAGCCTTAACTGTAATAATTGCTAGTCATGTAATTTAGCGATGTTTAGCACTTTTCCAACTAAGTATCAAAGACAGAACGTTTAAATTTTTGCAAATTGCATTTATCTTACCATAAATATTATATTTTACAGTTTTACAAAGATGTCATTCATTCACACTTCCGTTCGCTCATCTTTGTTACTTATCATCGTGATGTTATCCATTTTTAGTCTGGCGCAAAATCTCAAGTCTGACGGTAATTATCATCTCATTTATCAGGGGAAATAATGAAACTGACCACCGGCCGAGGTTTCAACCCTGTATAGAAATAAAATATGCTATATTGAACCCAATACGGGGAAAATGTTAGAAGATACGCCAGTTGATCTGAGAGTGGCAACCAGAGATTTTCGCGTACTAGAACTTCTACAGAATCATTCTGAGTGTTGTTATTAAGCTTCAGGGGGTAGTTGTAGCGGGAATAGAAACAGATCAATTTCAAGCAATGACTTCATCAGAACATGATTTCTTTTTATTCCTCTAAAAAGATTCACGACATGAAACATCTAGTAAGTTTTTCTCAGGTTTTTTTTTGATAATTTATTAGTTTAAGCTTAAAAGCACGTTTTCTCTCCATTTTCTAATAAAACATACACGATTATGTGTAAATTTAAAAATTACAACATGTTCTGCGCTTGATCGACTTAAATCCTTCCACTACGAAAAGATGGTACGTTTTTCGTCCAATCTTATTATGAATTATGATTTCATTCTAATTTGAATGTGTTCTTTATCTATCAAACAAATTGCGCCATGAACCAAAGGTAAGTTCCGCTTATTATTGGTTTAATTTCACAATGTCAAGTTTAATAACAATAGGGAAGTAACAGTTCTGACCCTGAAACGTCACACCCTTCTATCTCTTACTGGAGTTTCATCCCTCTAACGGTTAGAAACAGTATTCTACGCGCAAAAATGCCAACCAGAGAGGGCCTGCGTGACGCCAGTTGTTAGCTCCCTATTTTATCGTTTAACTTACCTAATTCACTGCGTTGTGACTAGCTCGAAAGTATGCCCATCATATTTCCATAATTCATGTTTAAAATTACTTCTACGGTTTTATTGAAATATTTCAATTGTGTATTTGATTATTCCGAGTGCTTCATTATTAATCGTATGTTTAAATTGAAGACATGATTCTTTTATTTTCATTTTTAAACGTTGCGTTTGGATAAGGGAGTAAGATTTATCAGTTTATTTCTATAAATACGGAGCCATACTGAAAGTAGAAGGAAGGGATAATCTCTCTTATTTGAAATCCCGTTTAAGGCATTATCAAGAGAACCAGCGAGATACCGATTACTTTGAAGAGACGGGCCAAACTTCTTGACAGATGGAAGGATGGTTCCTTCCATCTATTTTTATATATGGCTCCCAGATATTCAATATTTCTATAGTTAGATAACAGTTTCGTTTGAATTTTTTGTTTTAAAAATTTGATATTCATAGTCCGTAAGATTTTTTGCTTTTATTTTAGTTATTTCTCCGTGAAGTTATGTAATAACAAACAGGGTTATGCGCTGATACGCAGTTATTTTACGTGTATGTGGCAAATTCGTAACTTAATGGCGTGTAAGGAGCCATAAGAAAATTAAAAAATGAATATAGGTGGCGTGCTAGCTCCAAAAAAAATAGGTACCTTGGGAAGCCGCTCTGATTGTGACACGTAGAAGTTACTTCGGCTGGAGAATTTGTGATGTTTGGCAGTATTAATTTAAATTCCAAATGGCATTAAATAAACAATTTTTAGACTTTTAAATGTTACCTCTTATAAATCTATCGTGACACGCGAACGAAAACCGATAGTTAAAAAGTGTTGGGTGGTATCAATAAGTTAAATCAGTATTTCAGAGAGAAGGTATAAGATGCCTTTGTATTCGCGCGCCATAGTCCCAGTCCCCCTTTCAAAATACAAGGGGGACGTAAAAGGAGGCCGGGCTATTTCGCCTCTCCTCAGTCGGAAAATTTGACTGTAATTTTCGTCACTCGCGTCGTCGCGCTGACGTGAGTTTTCAAGAACCAATGAGATGCTGGTTGTAATTTAGAGACGGGGATTGACTCCGGACCTATGTTTGGACAGGAGATAAAGCTGGAAATCTGTCGAATTTATACCTTCTCTCTGAGATACTAGATGTAACTTCTTGGTGGTATACAAGCTTATCACACTAGAAACCACACGGAGTAATACAAAATTCTTTTTGCCTTAATATTTAATCCTTCTACGCTCAGTTTGATAGCATTTCCCGTTTTACTTTTATCTTTAAACATTTTCTTACGATTTTGCTTTGCATAGCCAGTAAGATTTTTTTAGTTTAGATTTTTTGAATCAGTCTATAGTTCGATAACATTTCTCTTTTAATTATCTTTAAACATTTTGTTTTGCATAGCTAGTAAGATTATTCAGCTTATTTAGATTTTTATTTTTAAATTCAATAGTTTGATAACATTTTCTGTTTTATTTCACCGTTAAAAATTTTGATTTTCATAGACAGTGAGGTTTTTCAGTTTGTTTAGATTTGTTTTATTAATTCTATAGTTTTATAACATTTCCGTTTTTTTCTTTAAACATTTTGTTTTGCAGTCAGTAAGATATTTTGTTACCATCTAGTTTTTTAATATCTCTATAGTTAGTTAACAGTTTTGTTTTATTTCATCTATTTCATTTTGTTTTGCGTAGTTAGTAAGATGTTTTGTTTATTTCTAGCTTTTATATAATATTTCTATAGTGAGATAACTATTTCTTTTTACTTCGTCTTATTATTATTTTTTTTGGCATAGTTCGTAAGATTTTTTTATTTGAAGTTTTTATTTACTATTTTCATAGTTTGATCACACATTAGTTTTATTTTATCTTTAAACATTCTCTTTTGCATAGAACGTAAGATTTTTCTTTTCATTCCAATTATTTTTATTTATTCTATGCTTAGTTTGCAAATGTTTTCCTTTTTATTTTGTTTAAACATTTTCTTTTATATAGCACGTAAACGTTTTCTGTTTATTTCAAGTTTTTATTTATTACCTTTACGCTAAGTTTCCTAACAGTTCCGTTTTATTTTATTTTTTAACGTTTTGTTTTGCATAGCATGTAATATTTTTCTGTTTTCATCTAGTTTTTATTTATTACCTTTATGTTTAGTTTGATAACCTTCCCCTTTTATTTTTCCTTTAAACATTTTGTTTTGCATAGCCGGTAAGATTTCTCAGTTTAATTAGATTTTTTCAATTAATTCTATAAATGATAACTTTTCCGTTTTTTTTTTATCATCAAACATCTTGTTTTGCAAAGTCGGTAATGTTCTTTGTCAATATCTAAGCTAGTTTTAATTTCATTTTTCTATAGTTTTGTAACCGTTATAAAAATTTGGTTTTGCGTAGTCAGTATGTTTTTTCTTTCTATTTCGATTATTTTTTTTTATAATATGTTTAGTTTCAAAACATTTCCCGTATTATTTTATATTTAAAATTTTTCATTTGCATAGTCAGTAAGAAATTTCTGTTTACTAGAAGATTTTATCAGGGATAGATTTAATTTAAGAAGTAGGAACGGAGAACGGTTAGTTTTAATTATCTTATTGGCTCATTTAAACTACGTTTTGTTGACGTTGCTGACGGGGACGGCCAAAAAACGTAATTTCTTTTTACCTCTGCCGCTATTACCCGCCTCTTCTTTCATACCCCCCCCCTTGCTTCTAGGAGAAGCAGTCCTGGACTTTGACGCGCGCCCACATAACTCTGTCCCTACTTCTAAAATTAAATCTATCCCTGATTTTATTTATTATTTCTTTAGTTTGATAACAGTCCCGTTTTATTTTATCTTAAAACATTTTGTTTTACAAAGCCAGTAAGAATTGCCTGTTTATTTCGAGTTCTAATTTAATATTACTAACACTTTTATAACATTTCCGTCTAATTTTATCTCTAAATATTTTGTTTTGCATAGTCCGTAAGATGTTTCTGTTTATTTTGAGTTTTTATTTAATATTTACATTGTTTGATAATAGTTTCGTTTTCATTTACTATTTTGTATTGTATAGCTGGTAAGAATTCTCATAATAGCAATTTTCGTTTTATTTTATCTTTATACATTGTATATTTCATAGGAGGTAAGAATTCTCAAAATATGCCCAGTTTGATAGCAATTTCCGTTTTATTTTATCTTTAATCATTGTGTTTTTCATAGGACGAAAGATTCTTCGGTTTATTTCCGTTATTTTTATAATTATATGTTTAGTTTGATGAAATAACTGTTTTATTTTATTTTTAAATATTTTCATTTGCATAGCAAGTAAGTTTTTTTCTTTATTTCTAGTTTTTATTTATAAGCATCATAGCATTTTTCGTTAAATTTTCATCTTTATACGTCTTGGTTTGCATAGTCCGTAAGATTCTTCTGTTTATTTCTAATGTTTTTATAATTCTGTGCCTAGTTATATAACATTCTCCGGTTTTATTTAATTTGTAAACATTCTGTTTTGCATAGTCGGTGAGATTTCTCCGTTTCTTTCCATTACTTTTTGTTTAAATGTATTATAGAAATTACGCTTTCCTTTTCCAAAAAAATAATGGGTTAAGGTTATACACTGAATACAGCGTTTTGGATTTTGGCAATTTGAGACGCCAAAATCACGTAACACTTTTGATAAGCGATTTAACGGCAATTCGTTTACGAGAAAGTGATTTCAAAAACAACATTAGTTTCTAATAATTCCAATTTTTCGAACATGGATTTCTCTTTTGAAAACACTATTAATTTAAGAATGGATATAACAATTTATATTTAAAAGTCATATTTTCGGTATTTCAAATTCGTGTCTCATATCATGATCTCAGAGCTGTTCCAATACGATTTAATGCTTTTTAGTAGTTCTTTACATAGTAAGTGCCAACACTTGTTAATTTAAAATATTCATACATAGGACCTGGAAAGTAGTTCGTAATTAACCAAGAGGAGTCAGCACTGCACCTGGGACATTTACACGAACTGAACCGGAGCCAATTCAACCATATAGCAAAAATACTTGTATAATCGACATACTTTCTGATAATTTTTAAAATATTACACTGTTACTCAATTAAAATTTTGATTAATCCGAACTGTACATTTATTTTGATGAAGTGTTTGTCAATTTCAGAATTAGTATTCGAATAGAAAATCAAACCAAACTAAGAAGGATATGTACAGGCACTAGCATCAACCTCAATGATTATTTAACAAAAGAGAAGATAAAAATCCAAAATCATTAATTACAGTATGATATCAGCCTTGTAAACATCAACTTCTGTTAAACTTCCTCTACAAAAATACCAATTTTCTTTGATCATGTATAATTCAGGTATTTTTAGTCAAATTTGTCTTTATTCTAAAATATTAATGTAAACTTTATTACCTTTTGTTCATTAGGGATGATATCCGCTGTTTAGTTATTAGGATGGACCTCGAAGTACTGGCCTATATTCTTTCATTTATAAATTTAAGAAAGATCAATACGTACACATAGCGCGAGCATAATAATAATATTTCGAATAAACTACCCCTTTTGGTTTTGGAGTTCAGAAAGGATGTCCAAAAGGTATTGGTCCGCCATTAGTGTAATATGAAGGTCTAAAATTTGAGGTTGGTTTGAAATTGTAATAATTTCTGATAATTATTTAAAGCCCATTTAAATATGCAAAGAATTGAGGCGCGGTTTTTTTAAAACTAGGATTTTTAAGCGATTTGGCGATTTATTAGCCAACGTAGTTTGGCAGACACGACATGGTGCTATTGCTGTATTATAATTCAGGATTCGAATTTAAAAACCTAGCCCAAAACAAACCCGGAGGCCTGGGTGTTTTTATTATTATTTTTTTAGAAACGTGTAAAATACACGACCATAGATTGAGTAAAACAATAAATTGTCTAGATACACTTCGCTGGAATAGGCTTAAAAAGTAAGTGTATACTTTGATCGACTTTTAATAACATTTTACTTTATCAAATAAATTTTTGATCAATATTGGATTACATCTTTAAACACAATTTTATCAATGTTTGGTAATATCTCTCCTTATCAAATGAAATTTGACCCGTATTTGTTATCTCTTCCTATCCAAGTTCCCCGCCAAATTAAATTTGATGACATCTCTCCCTACGAAGTTAAATTTTATCCGTATTTGATAATATCTCTCTCAATGAAATTAAACTTTATCAGTATTTGAATGACTATATCTCTCTTAATGAAATTAAACTTTATCCGTATTTGATAATATCACAATACCTCAAAATTTGATAATGACTAAATACTAATTTACTTCTCAGAGGTTCGGAATTTTAAAAGATTGATAATTTTAAATGATGAATTACAACGTGAAAATTTTTTGATAATGATAATTTTGACATTATAAATTATAACGTGATTATATTATTTTACTTAATGGTGCAGAATTAATAAGAAAATTTTCAAATTCAGTTGGATTTCTATCAAAATAATTCAGCCCCATTTAGTAATTGTTTTAATTGCCCCTCCACACCCAGATAAGTAAAGAGATGAAACCATATCGTCCACGCAATTTCAGCTGAAATGTTCTACAATTATAATATTTGTAGCGATTTTACTTATGGTGAAGGAGTAAGCAAGTAGGGCTAGCATACTTCTAAACCAAGAATCGAATTAGCTACAAAGATCCTTCGGGTTCAGCTACCCTCGGTTTATCTAACGGGGTAGATCATTAATTTAAATGCACTTTAAGTCAGTTGTCTAGGGGTTTTAGGGAGGTAATAATAAAGAGGCGAGATTTCGAGTTACCAATGTTAACTAATGTTTAACATTTTATAGTTTTAATAATTATTACTTTCTGCTGCTATTTAAGACTATGGTCATGACCTTACTTAAGTAAAAACTAATTCTAACAAATTAAGCAAACAAATGAAATAATGGAACGAATAATAAAATAGGTAATGAAATAAAATTAGCGCTAAAGCGTGAGATAACGTTACTGTTTTTCGTCAGGGTCGACGGCTCGCGGCATCTAGGAGATTTGTCCGAAACGGGTGGACAAGCGGAACGTGGTGGTAGAGACGCGTTTTTCTTAGCGTGCGTGTCGCGGAAGGTTCATCAGCGCGCGTTTATTAATTAATCCATGTGGCGGCGAGATGAATAGTTCTTTTCCAGCGGTAGCCCTCGTAGCTTACTTTTCAGCTACTTCACGCTTGAGATTTTTTACTCGGGCGCGCGATGTCCTGCGTCCGGTATTAGAAGAGTCGAGTCCGGCGAAACTTAGTCGCGGTTGGCGGCATAGCGTAGCTGGTTCGCGTCTCGTGGCTCGGTCGGTGACGGTCGGGCATAACCTCCGGATAGGGTCGGACAATTCTTAATTCTGGTATGATAATCTTCTATTGATGGACCCGAGTTTTACGGAGGCTCTCGTGAATAACCTCTCTAACGGGGCAGCCAATCACGGTGACGCTTTCTGTGGTATTTGGGGCCACGTCAGATTGACGTCAGCACTTGGGTACCCGTGTTACCTTGGCGACCCACGCCTTTTGGGTATTTTTGGGTCTTTGACCTCTTTGACTCTCGCGAGCACTTCTTATAAACTTATTTACAATATATACACTATAATACAACAGCTATGCATTGGCAACTCTCAATAGAATAAAGAAAAATATTTCGGGGGAACGCTGAAAGAACCAGTAGATAACAAGATGGCCCAAGGGCTGGGCCTTAATAGTAATTTTACACGGCTCACGTGACCCCCCGTATAGTTGATCTCCAATAAATCGTACAACTGAAAACATTTCTGAAACACAATCGTGTATCCCTTTAATTTCTAATAACGTCACATTACTGAGTGAGCTCCAAGAGAGAGAGGACAAGATGGTCCCGGCCAGATTGGAGCCCCATGGCTCCATTCATCGAGAACATTCTATCTTTGGAATAAGTATTAGTTACCCTTAATCCCCATCCATTTTAAATCACCAATGAATCCCTATCACTTTTTAAAAGCATCATTAAAATCAGCATGTATTAATCACTTATAGTTATCACATCAGTTTATAATATATGAACATATATTATAAACTTATGTTATCAAAATAATAACAATACCTTGAAATATTTTAATTACAATATAAAATCTGTACACCAACAGGTGGCATTAGAAACTTTTTTTACAAATTTTAATGGAAGAAAATGCTGTTTGCATGACTTACATCGTGCTAAAATGGAGTGTTTCATACCATAAGAATATAATATATAGCTCCCTATAAGTATGAAACTCTCCATTTAAGCCATGTAAACAGCATTTTCTTCCATTGAAATTTGTAAAAGGTTTCTAATGCCACCTATTAAGAGTTTTTGGCGTTAAAAAGATGAAATATTTGTTTAGAAAATTTTCAAATTTTATATTGTAATTAAATAGTTAAAGGTCTAGAAGTTATTATTATGGTAATTATAACTGATTAAGTACATGTCAAAATTATCATAATGAATTTGATGGCGCGAGATTTTGACGAACGAGGCTAGCACCTACACTTGTACGAGGTAAGGAGTATCCCCGGCCCATCGTGCCTTTCGTGGAAACCTTAGGTGGCAGCGGCGGTTTCGCCCCCCTTTTACTCGTAGTACCGAAACTTCTCCCCACGGGGCGTAAAAGCGTAAGCGCGCCAAACTTGGGAGCAAATGCTGTAGTATGAAAATGTACTACGTTTCATACTTATAGGGAGCTATATATTATTTTCTTATGTTCATACGTATAGGGAGCTACTAAAAACTACTCCGGTAACAGTTACGGCTCAAACTAAGAGCCTAATCTTGTACTGCGATGTGGCTAAAAAAAGTGACCTTTAACTTAGAATCCACAAAAGAGAGGCAGGCCAGCCGTGGCTTGGCGGCGCCACTAGGGCAATAAACATCTCAACATTTTCGGCGAAAAGGTAGGGGGCAGGAGCCGTTCCACAAAGCCTCAATGATGGACACTTAAAGAAGAAGATTATCTGCTTATGATAATACATACTTTTTCTCCGATCTCAGTTTCGTCACTAGCGGGTAGCTGGTCGAGGTCCGGTTGTAGGGCGCATGCGCGTATGACATTGTCGTATCATTCCCGGTCCATGTCGTCGACGAAGAGTGTGTTCTCTCTGAGTGAGGCGTTCTGGATCCAGGCTTGTTGAGTGACGTATCCCACTCTCCCGGCCACTCTCACCTCCCCCTCCACCTTCTGCATCTCGGAAACCAAAGCGGATAAGAGAGAAGACTTGCCACAACCAACAGGACCCACCACGGCCACCAAGGAACCGCGGGACACTCTGAAGTTGATGTCCTGAAGAGACGCCGCTGCTTCGTCTTCCAGGTTCCAACGAGAAGTTCCCTTTTCAATCTCAATCGCTGAAATGTTCAATGAAATAAATTAATGTTAACATGAGACAAAACTGAACAGTTGCGAGTTCAAAATATCTGAAAAGCGACTTCAAGCATTCCTCTTTGGTTGGTTTATATTACAAGCAAGTAGTTGAGTTTTTGTAGGGGATCCTTCAAAAATTGTTTATTGAACTAAGACAGAATTCCTTTTAACCCGTGGTTTAAACCTACCATGGTAATATATCTGATTATTATGGGAGGATATTTTCTGTTTATACCAATTGGTGGATTAAGTTAAGAATTTCCTTTTCTTTCTCCGCGCTGAAATTCCCGCTCTTACTTGTTAACCATAATTAATTTAATTTTGAGATTAAATTCATCTGCGTGTGTAGGAATAGCTGCCAGAAAGCGACTTATGTCATTTTTACACGTCCTTTGTTAATTGACATACCATATTGGGCGTCGCTAGGCATCTTCTCCACGTAACGCTCGGTTTCCCCAAGACTCAACAAGTTTGCAATTCTTCTTACCGAGACGTGTGTCTGTAAAGAATCACTTAGTGAATTTGCGTCATTTTGAAACGTTTTAACTAAAGTGAAGGTCAAAACATGTTTGTTTCTTCGTGGAAAGGAAAGAAATGCTAGTCTTAAACCCAGCACGAATAGAGGTGCCATTTGTCTCTGATTCTGAGGGGTTGAGTGAACCCGAACAAAGACTTTGAAACTTGGGATTTTGAAAACAATTTCACTCCTGATTATAACAAAAATTCCAATTTTTTTGTACATTACTTCAGCCGCGCGGTGTTGGTAGTAAAAAGGCGCGTTTCGTTATATCATATAATAAACTTTTGACAATATTCAAAATTATGTACCAAAACACATCAAATAGTTAAAATATTTTAAAAATTCTAAAACATTCAAATTTTTGATTATCGGAAACCAGTTTAAATATTTTGTAGAAGAAGCAAAATAGTAGATTTATCTTTTGACCCTCCCTAACACCGTTCTTACCAAAACTAGGGTATTTATTACATTCGGAAAACTAAGCATTGACGTCGCCAATAATCGAACCAACTGAAAGGAGACGAAAGACTTCCTCGAGGTGAGAACGTTTTCGTTGTCGATAAATACTTACATGGTGAAACACGGCGTAGTAATCTAAATGTGCAAAAATAGCTGTAAGAACTTCAAATCAATATGTAAGTAACAAAGTGTGTAAGCCCTGAAGGTGAGTAGTTAAAAAAGAAAGAAGAGAGAGAGAGATGAGGACCGCCAACAGCATCACCGTGTTCTTATCTCATAACCGAAATGTGGCGTTATTGACTTTCTTGAGCCTGTCGAAAGCGTGGAGATTTCAGGGATATCTAACGCTTGGAGAAGAAACTGATACGGAGCTGAAATCTCTACACTTTTAAGTGCGCCCATCATCCCTAATAATAATACACTTCTAGTAAATTTTTTAAATTCGAACTAAAACCGGGATGAGATTAGATATAAATCTGTTTATTGCATCGAAGAGGCCTTGTTTCTTCATGAGTGCAATTTCTTTCTTCCTGATTTCTAGAACGATTCTGTTGAATGATCTCTCCCAGGCGTACAACTTAAAGACGCGGATTCCGTTCAGGATTTCGCTCATCATTTTCATCCTCTTGTCCTTCAGCTTCATCAACTCAACCTAATGAACAAGATAATTAAATAAACCATTCGCAGATACACCTCCGGTCATGATACTATAGTAAGAGTTAATATTCGGCTGCCGTAGCTTGCACGCGAGTTCAAAGAAACCTTGCGGGGTACGATCTGCTCTTCACGATTATTTTCTCTTGTTGGTACTAGAATCAATGCTCACTACCGATACACCCAAAAGGGATGGCATGAAGTAATAACTCAATAAAGAAACAGTAACACACGTAGTGCTTAAAATTATGAACTGTTTCGTCTTTTATGACATCTGATTGCGATATCTTTCCCGCAAAATCGTCAACAGTTCCTTAAACGTCGTATTTACTTTCAGTTATTAAATCTGATCCGATAAGGTGATAATTTTCATCCGACCTAGCGCTATCTTAACGGTTTCTAATCTTGTATCTGTTCAGATATCTTTATAATTTTACAGATATCCGTGTTTAACTTTATACACTGATTATATATACAGCCATTCCAGTACACATGAAAACCTTTAATTATTTAGTCAAGACAGAGATACAGAGATTCGTGTAATTTTAGAAGCAGGAATAGAGAACAGGGTACTTTTTGCGCGCGTGAAAGTCCACGACACCCTTCCTCGAGACGATAGGGGGGTATGAAAGAAGATTATGGTCATTGCGACAGAGATAAAAAGCAACGATGTGTTTTTGGCCGTCTCCGTCAGCAACGTCATCAAAACAAAGTTTAAGTGAGCTAATTAGATAATTTAAAATTTTCATTACTAGTTGAAGGGATTGGATATACTGGGCCATGAGTCGGACTGAAGTTTAGACTAACCGTTCTCCATTCCTACTAATAAAATTACATGGAGCCCTTTTCTAGACTAGTCACTGTATTTTGATAAATCATAGGCATCCTCTCGCACGATAAGTTCTTTCTATCTTTATCAAATAGGTGGAACAAATTACAATCGCAACCAGTGTTGTGATTTTGAATAAATTGGTGCCACAGAAATAATTGCCTGCTTCTAGGAACAACTTTTTTTATCTAAGCTTTGCCTATGAGGGGATTTCCACACTAGGCCTGTGGCTTGTTTACAGGTGGGCCCCTTTACAATGTATAGAGGGGTGGTGGCTAGCCCCAAAGCCACAGCTAACCTACAGCGCCCTATACTAACTATTGCCGTTAACCCCTGCAAGTTTTGATGGAAAGGAGAAACCGGGTTAGACCGCGGAGGAAAACTCCTTTAACAAGCGGGGAGAGAACTTGCAAACTCTACGCAGAAGGATTAGTTCCCAGATTTTCACTCGATGCCACAGTCCGGGATCCTCTTGCTGCGTACCTAGTGATGTGAAATTAACGTATATTTTAAAAACGGTAACTAACCCGGCAAATTACTGATTCAAATTTTGGGAAAACCAAAATTATAGTTCAGTCACTAAATTTGGTAGCCCAAAATCGAGATGTTACTTAAAACTTTGGGCAACTTTAAGCAACTAGTTATGCAGCCAACGAGACTATCTCTAAGCTCATCCACGTTGTTTGATCACATATACATGAACAACTTTCAACGCAACCTTGAAACCAAAGTGGTACAATGCAGTGTATTGACGCGACATAACCTGGGTCGTTAGGAAACAGACCTGCCCAAAACACCCTAAAGTTCTAAAAGATGTACGAAACTTGAATGCAATGGATACTGAAAAGTTCACGGCTGAATTACAATCTCTCCTTGCTTTGTCAACGGGGACATTTTGCACCCCTGAAGATGGTGTCCATTATCTGCAGACTACAATAGTGACCACACTTAATAAAAATGCTCCGCTAAAGACTAAATTTGTCCAGTAAAGAATATTCCTTGGATAATCAAATCTCAAATGCACCTCCGCGATACTTATAAGAGTAAAAGTCGCAATCCCAATTGTCACGATCGTTACACTGCCCTATATCGGGGTAGCGGAAGGTTATAAACCGAATGATCAGAGATCGTAAAACTAATTACCTTAAGACCAGATTTAAAGAACCTGATAGGGCCTCCACCATGTGGAAAACCCTGAAACCATTCTTAAAACGAAAAGGAAGAAAGACAATCTCACGCCTAGGCTATCAACACTGCTCCTCGAGGATCCAGATGAAACTGTCAACACACTGAACGATTATTACATAAATATAATTGACAGCTTACTCGACAAGAAAGAAATACGTAGCCCGAACGCAACTGATACTAGTCCTCAAGATGGTACAACAAGTACTTTGCATACCTTTCACCGAGTGTCAGAGGCTATGGTATTTACAGCCCTTAAAAGTGTCCAGCCTAATAAAACCACATGATTAGATGACTTAGCTCCTGCCCTAATAAAGGCTCTGGCAGCGATATTAGCAGCACCACTCGCAAGAATAATTAACCTGTCTTTTGAGCTAATTTTAATAGTTCGATGAACTATTAAAATGGGATGAGCATATAACTTATATATCGAAGAAGATACATACTAGCCTCTGGTTACTAAGACCTCTTCAACCTTACCTAGTCTAGACCAAGACGCCTTGAGAACACTGTTTAAGTGACTAACAATATGAGGATGTGTGAACCATTATTTTAAGTTAGAACAGCCGCATGAAGGAACGAGATCTCGAGGAAAACGGGACTCAGAAGTAAGAAAGTACATTGTTTTAGTCTCCGGAAGGCAAGTACACTTGGTTTCACTCCCAGAGGTTTGTATACTCTGAGCATAAAAATTTCAAAAATGTTTGATAACTCTTACCATTTGGTAAATTACCTGTAATTTACGGACGGTACAATACCTACTCACATCTTTACTAGTACCAAGTCAATTGTTTGGGAAAATAAACTGAACTGTTTCCCTCCGAGATAGGTTAGATGTAGAGGGATTCGGAATCCCTCGACATCCAACCTTCAACAAATGTACAATTTGTCTGGATGTTTTTTTCAAGTATATGCGTTATGAATACATTTCAAGCTTTTAAATTCTGAAATGTTTTAATCCGAAACTACGTCCGATGCCACAGATATCTGTTTCAAATGTCTACAATCTCGTTTTTATCTCAGATATGATGTGATCCGAATGTGTATCTGAAAAAGGCATCTGATCTGAAGTGAAAATGGCTCTCAACTGTATAACTGATAGCTGAAGTCAACCAAAGATATGTGATCTGTTCGGATCACAAATCAGATAACTGTGTTCGGTTTAAAGCACTAAACACACGTGACAAGAAAGAACCAAATGAACTGCCTTCAACCCTCTTGGTCCCAATGTAGGAGTTTATCTCCCCCCACAATACGTCTACATCCCTAGCTGTACTAACCGAGTTTACGATCCCTATTGTGGCAGTGTGAGAATTAACGATCTAAAATGGAAACAGGTTTCAGCCTGTATATGAGAAGTTTGTTCAATCGAGTGCTCTATAATATGTTGAGGAATCTTGGATTTTTTCTGGAGATTTTAGAAATTACTTTCGACGTTTTTCCCCCGGCAACATTTTTCGAAGGCGAACTTTTTTGAAAAGGCTTATGATAAATCGACCTTATTATTACATTAATACGATCTATTGGAGATTTTTATTAATTTGTGCGTATAGTTCCCATTAAAGGTATGGTGGATAACATTTACCTGCTATTCTTTGCATTTCTTGGTGCTGAGATAGTTCAGTGGAAGAAGAACGACAATTGGTACGACGCCAGCAAAGGCTGAATAGCCCAGTTCTTGATACATGAAGGCGAAGCACAGTACTGTTTGTACCGGGACCGACCATAACAGGCCCAGTTGCGGCGACAGGATTTGGAATCTGTTCGTGTCCACGTACATCGTGTTCAGTATTTCGCCCATGGTCAGGTCACGCCGATCGCTGCCCATCAAGCGAAATGTCTGCTTCCACGAATCTCATTAATGAACTGTCGTTCCACTGTCTCGATAACACTAACTTACTTTTTTGTACAGAACGTGCATGCTGGCGGATTTTAATCTCAGTCCCAGTTTGGTGTTGAAAATGGCGCTGCCTTCTTGCAACAAAGATTGCGCAAAACTGGCCAAACCGTAAAGGCAAGCGTAGAAAATCCCCTTCCATAAAGGATCTTCGCTCGAAGAGTAATCAATAATCGAACTGAAAACGTAAGTGAGTAAACTGGTTAACTCGGTCCCAAAGTTTACTCAATTCATATCAGCGTTGAAAACCAATTTCAATCTCAACTCAAATAGAATTAGTTTTAAAGAATTGTACGCAGGAATTAAATATTCAGACAGCAAAAACCAAGAAAAAAATTATCGTTGCTCATGTGTTTGGACCTTTTTCTAAGCTTCAGTATTAGCAAAGAACCAACTGACAGCAACAAAGGAACTAAATTTCACGCTTTAAGTGAATCTATATCTTTTTGTTTGAATTTAATATTATATTCTTGATTTACCAAATAATCACATACGATGGCCGAAAAAGAGAAACTGTTTACCCTGTTAAAAGGGTAGGACCAATAGATACAATGTCGGACAGAACTTGAAAGACCAATCCAGCAATCAAGCAAGGCCCGACTGTCCTCAACAAGGGCCAAGCGATGGATTTGCTTTTATATCTGTTTCTTTCTTCCGAAAATCCTTTCATTTCCATTTCTTTGCCGTCACTTTTGGTCTCATCTTTGGGTTTCCAGTGTTTTTGGAAAAGGCGCGAGACAGTCAGCGCTCGCTCCGCGTCATTCAAATCGTACACATCCGATGGCTCCAAGTTTTTCTTCCAACCTTTCCACAGAGCGCTACAATTCGTTAGAAATAGAATGAGCTGCGCTGTAATGCCTTCTTCGAGTAAATGCAATTTATATGAACGTAAGAAGGGGAGGAGAAATACCTGGTAAGCCATGAATGAACCATGCGTGAACTAAACGACGCCTTATCTTCACTTGATTTCTTAATGTTGGAAAATAATCATAAAAAATAAAGCATTTTAATAGAAAAATGAAGTAACAGGCATATATCTTTTATGGAATCATTGTGTAGTAATTTTCTTATAGCATCTAGGCGGATTTTGTGGGAATAACTAGACGTATGACGAATATATACACTTTGAACCTTGCATCCGACCACTCGTTACTACTAACCAAGAAAGACGTCAAAATTGAGCACGACGACTTGAGCAACGCGTAGAAATTAACATGGGATATACGAGGGGCACAATGATTCCTATTAGCTGTATGCATTTCTGTAAATAAGTATGACACTAACATTTAACTGAGAGCTATATCGAGTACGAAAACAAGGTGTCGAACTTATAATACATAAATCACTTATAACTATAATGCATAGAGTACTACCATCTTGACTTCGATTGCGTAACCATGTTTCTCGTAGTGCGGAGAAACGTCACTCAGTGTGTGTAATACGAGGGTAATTACTACTAAAGGGTAAATTACCGACTCAATTACCAACCCGAAATAGTCATCTTGGTCGTTCTGAAATATTACGCGTTTATATATTGCTGCAATAATATGGAAAGAAAAACTTGGCTTACTTGTAAATAGTATTTCATGATGGTGGATCTCAGTGTGATAGTTTGCGTTAGTGTTAAGAGAAACCAAAACATTGTCAGGATTCCGGACAACACCATGCCTTCCCCTCTGCCGTAAATTACGAGGAATAACGCCAAGATCTGCAACAAGTTAGATCAAATTTAATTCATGAATACGTCGTGGACTTAGCAAATTATCTTACGTAAGTTCCAAATTGAAGGACGACTGCCAAATTGTCAACGACTTGATAATCGCCGTAATATATTTGTTTACCAAATTTCAAGGCGTTAATTGCGGCCAGTAACAAGACCAAGAGCTGAAAACACAAATCAAAAGTACTTTTAAGTATTACAGTGGCAAGAACGCGCGTCTCCTGCTAAGCCAGATGTACAATTAAGGCGTATTGAATGAGAAATTTTGCTCTGTACTCGTTACGGTTAGGTGTAAAAGGACTTACACTTTTCGTAATTGAAAGATGAGAACAACGGACGGATCGCCGCTCTGACTTTGGCGATCAGGCCGAATTCCAATGGAAGGAAGACCCAGAGTATCGCGCATGGCACCCAGACCAGAATGGTCTTTTGAAAACAAGGAGTGAAGTCTGGATCATCCGTGTACCATGTCAAATTGGAGTCCTGATTAAAATACCGTGATGGTTAAATTATTAAATGGCAAGATTGCTATCAAATGCCATTAACAGAATCCTGGTAAAGTAAAAAAACAACGAGTAACATACCCATAATGGAGATTCGCAAAAGTCGTCGAGAATAAATGAATCCATTTATTATTATTTGAATAAAATATTTCCTCAAATAAACTTGAGCAATTTGTGTAACAAACTAGTTGCTATAATGTTATCGAGCGTCTAAAAAAACTTTAGCGTCGATAGCGTAAAACCACCAAACCCTACACTAGAAGGCCTTGATCGAAGCTGGCTGGCAAAACACAAGCGGATTTCAGAACGAATTCATCTACATTAGAGTACCGAATAAATAAATACCAGACTTTAGGCGTTAAAACCACTCGTACACTATTGTGAACTGTACATTTTCTAGAAGAAAAATTGTCCTTAGTATCAGCAAGAAAGTCTTTATAATAATCTCATGATGATACGGCATCGTTGATAACAACCAAAAAGAGTAAAATTTATTTATAAACATTTTTCTTTCCCAAGATAGCCTAATCCGAAATGAATCTGAGCCTTCATTTAAAATTAAGTAAACGTATCACATAACGGAGAAATAAACAATATATCAAGGCTGTATAGAATAGCAAAAGCCAAGATAGCGGCTCCCTTTTCTAGGGAAGATAATCAGTTCAGGATTAAACAATTGGGCTTCTGGCCATGAGCCTTTTAGCGATGATGTTTATTTCATAATCTTATGGGTGGTCTCGTATCTTTGTTAAAGAATCCGACTTCTTTAATTGTCACGAGCCTACTTTTGGACAAAGTGTAATTCGGGACTGAGTAGTGCTTAAAATTATGAACTGTTTCGTCTTTTATGACATCTGATTGCGATATCTTTCCCGCAAAATCGTCAACAGTTCATTAAACGTCGTATTTACTTTCAGTTATTAAATCTGATCCGATAAGGTGATAATTTTCATCCGACCTAGCGCTATCTTAACGGTTTCTAATCTTGTATCTGTTCAGATATCTTTATAATTTTACAGATATCCGTGTTTAACTTTATACACTGATTATATATACAGCCATTCCAGTACATATGAAAACCTTTAATTATTTAGTCAAGACAGAGATACAGAGATTCATGTAATTTTAGAAGCAGGAATAGAGAACAGGGTACTTTTTGCGCGCGTCAAAGTCCACGACACCCTTCCTCGAGACGATAGGGGGGGTATGAAAGAAGATTATGGTCATTGCGACAGAGATAAAAAGCAACGATGTGTTTTTGGCCGTCTCCGTCAGCAACGTCATCAAAACAAAGTTTAAGTGAGCTAATTAGATAATTTAAAATTTTCATTACTAGTTGAAGGGATTGGATATACTGGGCCATGAGTCGGACTGAAGTTTAGACTAACCGTTCTCCATTCCTACTAATAAAATTACATGGAGCCCTTTTCTAGACTAGTCACTGTATTTTGATAAATCATAGGCATCCTCTCGCACGATAAGTTCTTTCTATCTTTATCAAATAGGTGGAACAAATTACAATCGCAACCAGTGTTGTGATTTTGAATAAATTGGTGCCACAGAAATAATTGCCTGCTTCTAGGAACAACTTTTTTTTATCTAAGCTTTGCCTATGAGGGGATTTCCACACTAGGCCTGTGGCTTGTTTACAGGTGGGCCCCTTTACAATGTATAGAGGGGTGGTGGCTAGCCCCAAAGCCACAGCTAACCTACAGCGCCCTATACTAACTATTGCCGTTAACCCCTGCAAGTTTTGATGGAAAGGAGAAACCGGGTTAGACCGCGGAGGAAAACTCCTTTAACAAGCGGGGAGAGAACTTGCAAACTCTACGCAGAAGGATTAGTTCCCAGATTTTCACTCGATGCCACAGTCCGGGATCCTCTTGCTGCGTACCTAGTGATGTGAAATTAACGTATATTTTAAAAACGGTAACTAACCCGGTAAATTACTGATTCAAATTTTGGGAAAACCAAAATTATAGTTCAGTCACTAAATTTGGTAGCCCAAAATCGAGATGTTACTTAAAACTTTGGGCAACTTTAAGCAACTAGTTATGCAGCCAACGAGACCATCTCTAAGCTCATCCACGTTGTTTGATCACATATACATGAACAACTTTCAACGCAACCTTGAAACCAAAGTGGTACAATGCAGTGTATTGACGCGACATAACCTGGGTCGTTAGGAAACAGACCTGCCCAAAACACCCTAAAGTTCTAAAAGATGTACGAAACTTGAATGCAATGGATACTGAAAAGTTCACGGCTGAATTACAATCTCTCCTTGCTTTGTCAACGGGGACATTTTGCACCCCTGAAGATGGTGTCCATTATCTGCAGACTACAATAGTGACCACACTTAATAAAAATGCTCCGCTAAAGACTAAATTTGTCCAGTAAAGAATATTCCTTGGATAATCAAATCTCAAATGCACCTCCGCGATACTTATAAGAGTAAAAGTCGCAATCCCAATTGTCACGATCGTTACACTGCCCTATATCGGGGTAGCGGAAGGTTATAAACCGAATGATCTGAGATCGTAAAACTAATTACCTTAAGACCAGATTTAAAGAACCTGATAGGGCCTCCACCATGTGGAAAACCCTGAAACCATTCTTAAAACGAAAAGGAAGAAAGACAATCTCACGCCTAGGCTATCAACACTGCTCCTCGAGGATCCAGATGAAACTGTCAACACACTGAACGATTATTACATAAATATAATTGACAGCTTACTCGACAAGAAAGAAATACGTAGCCCGAACGCAACTGATACTGGTCCTCAAGATGGTACAACAAGTACTTTGCATACCTTTCACCGAGTGTCAGAGGCTATGGTATTTACAGCCCTTAAAAGTGTCCAGCCTAATAAAACCACATGATTAGATGACTTAGCTCCTGCCCTAATAAAGGCTCTGGCAGCGATATTAGCAGCACCACTCGCAAGAATAATTAACCTGTCTTTTGAGCTAGTTTTAATAGTTCGATGAACTATTAAAATGGGATGAGCATATAACTTATATATCGAAGAAGATACATACTAGCCTCTGGTTACTAAGACCTCTTCAACCTTACCTAGTCTAGACCAAGACGCCTTGAGAACACTGTTTAAGTGACTAACAATATGAGGATGTGTGAACCATTATTTTAAGTTAGAACAGCCGCATGAAGGAACGAGATCTCGAGGAAAACGGGACTCAGAAGTAAGAAAGTACATTGTTTTAGTCTCCGGAAGGCTAGTACACTTGGTTTCACTCCCAGAGGTTTGTATACTCTGAGCATAAAAAATTCAAAAATGTTTGATAACTCTTACCATTTGGTAAATTACCTGTAATTTACGGACGGTACAATACCTACTCACATCTTTACTAGTACCAAGTCAATTGTTTGGGAAAATAAACTGAACTGTTTCCCTCCGAGATAGGTTAGATGTAGAGGGATTCGGAATCCCTCGACATCCAACCTTCAACAAATGTACAATTTGTCTGGATGTTTTTTTCAAGTATATGCGTTATGAATACATTTCAAGCTTTTAAATTCTGAAATGTATTAATCCGAAACTACGTCCGATGCCACAGATATCTGTTTCAAATGTCTACAATCTCGTTTTTATCTCAGATATGATGTGATCCGAATGTGTATCTGAAAAAGGCATCTGATCTGAAGTGAAAATGGCTCTCAACTGTATAACTGATAGCTGAAGTCAACCAAAGATATGTGATCTGTTCGGATCACAAATCAGATAACTGTGTTCGGTTTAAAGCACTAGGACTGAGCAGGTAGTCTTCTTTCCCCAAAGTAGCTACTAATATTCTAATTTAAAAAATAATGTTTTTATAAATTCTCCGTTTTCGAAGCATGTAATGATGTTTTCAACTTTATGGAATAAACAGTGACTGATGCAGAGGAAGTACAATCCTCTGTACTGCCAACATTGGATAACGCGAGTGTTCTAGCTGCATCCAAAATATAATTCCAGGCTTTTCACTTTCAGCGCTATTACTTCACCAATTTTATAGCGTTAAATTTCACGATAGGGGCTATAGATAATAATTCTACGATTGCTATATCAGGAATAAATACAACTATTGTGTAAAATATCTGTCTGTATTCCTGATTATATAAATAAAATCTTGACAATACGCAATCGCTGATTATTTCAAAATAGATGTGGCCCATGTTTTTGTTATTATCTACGGTTCTTAAAACCATCGAGCAACCTGATTAAACTTGAAGTTTTAGCCTTACTATTTTCTGGAGAATGGGTCATGTCACATGACTAATTGTCTGCCCTATGCTTAGTAAAAGTGAATTTATTCTCTCTAGTCTACGTTGAAAGAATCCTGCGAATCACACGTCAAGGGAAAACGAAACACGTTTTCACTACGAAAGCGATCACCAAGAACTAAAGATATTCAAACTATTCGAATATCTCAAAAGTCATAAGTCATAAGTTTTTTCATCTGTGAGAATTTTAACTTATAACTTAATAATTGTTGTAAAGCGAAGACAGCTCAAAGCTAGAGAGGGAGGGATATAGATTTGATTGGAGTACGTCGTAAACCATACGGAGGAAGACTTTCATTTAGTCTGGTGACTCACTTTCTGTTACTTCAATTTGCCGTTGTTACAACAGATCCATTTGTGCCTGAAATGAGCTTGTTTGGCAAGTCTTAATTGTTTAGTAATGTTAATAAAAGATTCGTTTTAATTAACATCGAACCTTATGGTGAGTTTAATAATAATTATAATAAAGAATGATCAGGTTATTGGTTAGACTGGTAATGCATGAAACATTGATTGCAAAGGTGATTTAGAGTATATTGGGATCTTTGGCCAAATCGTAGAACATTGATTGTTCATTCTTCAAGAGAGCATCTGGAGAGTTGAATTCCACAATTCGTCCCTGATCGAGAACCATCACCCTATGAAGATATAAACAATGACAAATTAGCCAATCATTTTAAGCCTCTTTAAATTTTAGGCAAACTAACTTGTCGTAGTCTAAGATGGTATTTATTCTGTGCGCGATGGTGATGATGCTAGACAGGGCCGGATTAACAATTTTTCGGGCCCTAGGCAAGGCCTTAGTTCCGGGCCCCCCAACAGACCACAGTTTAAGATAATAGAGAGACATATTTTTAATTTGTTTAACACTTAACAGAATATTTAATTTCTTTTTTAACTCGATAGTTAAATTTCTTTCAAGCTAAAGAAATTTATCAATTATCTCTTCATAGTCTATGAAGTCGTTTAGTAAATCCTTTTCAATATATATATCAAAGATAAAGAACTTAATTTTTCTTGGGCTACTGTGGTTCTGAATTAGTTTTTCACTCATTTTAGAGCTGAAAAGGATCTTTCGCCAATTGCATTGCTAATTGGCAAACACCAGTAAATTCACAAAATAATTTCTAAGTTTGGAAAAGTTGAAATAGTATTATTGTTACGAATAAAGGAATGTAATAATTCTGGGTTTTTCCTTTCTTCATTCTTCACGAAATGTTTGAATTGTAGCAGTTTGTTTTCAATATTTAAATCATTGCAATACATTTCTGCCAATTCTTGGAAACCTCCAGAGAACGTTTCATCGGGGGCATTAAAGTTTATAATAGGTTTGAACTTTTCATCAGTGACCTTGTTAACTTCGGATCGTTTTTAAGTATTTGTCATAAGATTGTCACATAAGACGTAAAACACTTTTATTTTGAAAGCGTCCCGTCCACTTATCATCGTTTTTAGCTACATTGTATGATGTACATCTACGATAAGGCTCTTAGTTTGGCCTGCCCTGTTGTACTCGTACTAGTACCAGTACCAGTAGACGTGAAATAGTAGCGCGTTTGGCAGTATAGAATTTTTCGTTCGTCATTTAAGGGAGAGTGAATGGGACAGAATTATGGTGATGTGATTTTTAAGTTCGTGTATTTTAAGAGGATGGGGTTTATAATAGTAACTTTAAGCATTGCATTTAATTGTACCAGTTAGGTTAAGCATTTTGAATTGTGTTTTACGATTGCTCTACATATTTAAAGCGAGATAGAGGGTTATGGTGTTACCTTAATTAAAATGGAAGGTTTAATACTCCATTTAAAATTCCTGTCACCCGTCGACAATGAGGGTTTCACCCTTTCAATCCCGCTCCCTATTTCAAAATTCAAAGAAATCGAGGGAATTTTTAAAAAGAAAAACGAAGTATATTCCGACGTTATATTTAGAATGGTCTAAAGGAGATGTTTATTATTAGGAGTTACATGTATTTCTCCACAAATCTAGAACAATTTTAAAAGAAAGTACTAGCTTGTGGCCCCGAATATTACAATTATAACGTAAGTAAATTTATTGAAGTAATTATTAAGGGTTATAATTTTTTAGGGCATCGAGCGGCTATTCACTCTCATTCTCTGCACTTCTTTTAATGGGCATTTACGGGTATTTTATTTAACCACTGTTAAAGGATGCGCATCATGCGGGTACTCACGTTTTTCGTTCGTGTCATACAATTATAATTATAACAGAAGAAAAAAATTAAAGTAATCATTTTAAAATAGTTAAGGTAGCGCCTCGAGAGGCTATTCACTCAAATTTTTCTGTACGCCTGTCAAGTATAGTACGATGTGGCTACTATTACGAGCCCAACCCTTGGGTCGCCTTGTTCTTTCCTGCACCTTCATCAAAGAACCGTTTTCGTATTTTTTTCCCTTTTTTCGTTATTTTGTTAATTATCTTTTTTGTGAGCTGAGTTATTATTTAAAATTTTTCAAATTATCTCGAACACCATGAATAGAGCTTATCAAGGAATCATAAAATGCAACTCCAGTGTTTAATGACTGTCAGTAACAACTCGAATTCAAAATGAAATTTCATCCTCCGAGGATAGCCACTTCTGAAGATACATTTCCATTGAATTTTTAAGTTTTTTATCGTCTTTTTCTTTATTCCTTTATAAATTGCCACTTTAATGTTTATAAGTCGCCACAATGTTTTAGGTAACGGGTTTTTGAACATTAGGCTGCCGTTACAACTCACCTGGCTATTCCATGGTGTCAGTGACGTTATGTTTCAGCAGAGAGAGAGGGGGGAATATATATATATATATTTTGGATTTTAATTACATCAATTTTTGAAAACTGGCTGATTACGGGCCCCTCAGATATCCGGGCCCTAGGCAATTGCCTAACTTGCCTAGTGGTTAATCCGGCCCTGATGTTAGAGTTGGCGAATTCCTTCTTGATGGTTTCTTGAATGAGATCATCGGTGTCCATGTCGACCGAGGCCGTCGCTTCGTCCAAGATCAGGATCTTGGTGTTCCTCAACAAGGCTCGAGCCAAGCAGACCAATTGACGCTGACCCACGCTGAAGTTGTCACCTCCTTCGGCCACGGGGTGATCCAGTCCCAGCTCAAGTGACGCCACGAAGGACTTCAAGTGGGAGTGTTCCAGGGCGGCCCACAGTCGCTGGTCGTCTTGCTGCCCGAAGGGATCCAAGTTGAGTCTGAGTGTGTCAAAGAAGAGGACGGACTCTTGGGGGATGATGGTCAACCGCGATCTCAAGTCGGACAAGCCCAATCCCTCCACCTCCACTCCGTCTATGACGATCTGACCACGCACCCCTTCGATGAGACGGAAGAGCGCCAGCGTCAGCGACGACTTTCCCGCTCCTGTCCGCCCCACCACGCCCACCTTCTCTCCGGCCTCGATCCTGACATCGATGTCCTTCAAGACCAAATCCAATCCTTTTCGGTATCTGGTGCTGTAGTCCTGGAATACGATTTGACCTCGTTGAGGCCAGTCAGCTGGGGGTTGAGATTCTGGGTTCTCCCATCGGCTTCGGACTTCAAACGGCAGTATTCGTCAACTCTTTCTATGGAGACGACATTCGATTCCAAACCCGTAATGGAAGCAATAAAATATTTGATAGCCTGTAGAAGCTGTGAGATCAGAATATTAAAACAGTTCTGTATTTGTAGAAAATAAATAATTTTTCCACGTGACAGAAAAGCCGAAAGCGGTAACATAGTACCCTTAATTTTGGTGAAAAATCGGGAAGCAAAGTATTTGTCTAACAATTAAGATGTTATAAATCTTATAATCGTGGGTTTTCATTCTTTAGAAGCGTTTACGTAAACTTCCTTTTTCAGTTACGAACCTTTGAAAAAAAATTTTGATCGCAGTAGTGTACTGTGTACCTAACCTAAACTTAAATCGTAGCTAACCTTGCTTACAGCGATATTTTTCTTCGCTTCGATATATCAGTCTCCCACTCAAACTCCTGCCTACAATTTAATCTCGAAATATTCTTCGTTAATTCAATAACTATTGGTTCGTTTTGTATCGTGCCACTTTATCCCGCTGTTATCATGAGTTCAACAGAAAACCAGATGATATTTTTAACTTGTGAAATAGATTTTGATTTAATTGACTCGCTTCGTTTTTATTGGTAGCGCTTACCCGATCAGCATTAGCCAAGATCAATCCTGCAAAATCAGCTGACAGAGTCCCATTGCTCAAAACTATGAAGATTGCGGTGCAAAACATCAAGCAATTGCCCAAGATATTGTCGCGTACTGTCAGCCATCTGGAAAGAAATTGCATTTTATTGAATTGGAGAAACGAGTAGCCACTAGGTATGCTAGCTTTGCTTTGCTTCCAAGGTTAAAAATGTGGTGTAGACGATGCTTAAGCCGTCGCTTCGAAACAAAACAAAAGCCCCCCAAAAAAACACTATTGAAAAATGATACATTTACAAAATTACCTTTGAGTCATGTTCATCATGTAGTTAGCGGCAGTGCATTCGTCGATCAGTTTAAGGAAGTGTCGTTCGAAGTTCCCTCCAGCGTCACACGCCCTGATGACAGTGCTGCCACTCACTGATCCTCCTACGTGCGAAAATAAGAAGGAATTTCTCAAGCTTGTTATCCGCTTGAATTGACGATTACTCGACATCAAAAAACGCTGCAAAAGATATGGGATAATCATAACTTTAAACACGATACAAAGAAATTCTCCCCAGGAATGGGCGCGAGCACACCGTTATTAAGATGTGCATTTAACACCCGAATTATTAAGAATCCCGATAGGAATTTCCTGTATAACCACTACAATTAACAGTGGAGAGTGATACTCGATAATTACTTATGACAGGAGACTAAACCCGAGTTCCTACCTGAAGTAAAAGGTACCCAACGACAACAACAACGCAGGGAATTATGAATAATAGTAAAAATATTGCAGTTCCTATTGGGTAAACAACTAAAAATGTCAATCCCCAATTGGTATGTCTTAACATTGGAGGTAATTGCTGGTCGAGAGCGTCGATGTCTTGGGAAAAACGATTGAGTATCCTTCCAACGGGGGTCGTGTCGAAGAAGGACCTGGGAGAACGAGATACGCTCTCGAGCATTTTCCCGTGTAGACAGTTGGCCGCTTGTAGACTTCGAAAGACAAAGATGATTACGTTCAGAAATGTTAAAATGGCTTGGCCTAGTCCAAGAACAAATAAGACCACAATGCTTGAAAATCTTCCTTGGAGTCCGCGCACCACAGAGCCAGACAATACTCTGACGCGAAATTAAGGACCACCCACTGCCCCTGTGATTATTGCCTCGAGAATCACACACCATGTTATACCATAGGCCTTAAAATAATGTTTGTTTTGTGATACGGATATCTGCAAATATCCAATAACATTGTCAGGAGGAAAAATGCGCGTGGAGAGTTTTAGTTCTCAAGAAACCAAATAAAGTCCATACTCTCCTCGTATATTAAAGAGCACATACGTTTCCTTTTTCGAGCGTCTCTTTAGTCATGAGTTTCGCATCATCTTCATGAGAGACTATTATTTTAGATGCAAAATGAAATCTCTCAGCTTTGCTATTTAACATACTACAAAAATTGCATTATCAGAATTCATTAATTAGCAAAGCGTGTTCAACCATGGAGTCTGCATCTTAAGAGGAGTAGTAAACTAGCCATTTTTTGGCCTACTCAAACCGATCACAGTCTGAGCTGTAATTCAAGGTCAATTTAGACGAAACCGCTTGTCTATACAGTATTTACGAGAGGTATTTTTGTGGGCGCTTCCATAACCAGTCGGTAGATATTCCCTGTCGGTGGTCGCATTGACATATCAATTTTCCGAAAACGGGACGATAACCTCATATAACAACTCCAATTTGAAATTTCACTGTCCCGAACTTGGGCCAGCCGCTCGAACAGATCAAGACGAAAGGAAAGACAAATTGTGCTGTGGAAGGCTGTCGCTAAAAGCTTCTCTTACAATAAAACCTCCATGGTTCAACTTCAAAGAATCAATACAAAACATTTAAATAAGGACTATCTCCAAAAACAGTACAGACTGTTAAAAAAGTCTTTGCGCGTTGCGTTTTTCGCACATATTTTACTATAATTCAAAAAATATTCAAGCTAGCGCTCTGGAATAAAGTGCGTTATAAAAGTTTTGTATTTCTCTTTCATATTTTACCCGTTCCAAAGTTGTCCTTTGCATACTTATACCGGAAACCGGAAATGTCAAAATTATCAACTTTGAAAATATTGGATTCTCGAGGATATAAATGCGATTTTCGGATTTCTTGGGGTCGATTCATATTTGAAAAGTGTTCACCAAATTCAATTCGGATGAATAGGTCACGAGTAATCAGCCTTTATTCAAAATCTGGCAAACTTGGTTAGAGTGGCGATAATTCATCATCGAGTATCGAATCTTTGTCGTAATAATGCTTGTTAGATGTTATGGCACTTTATGCATATAAATATGATTGGTCTTGTGGCGCAATACTTTGAAACAAATCAGAAGTTCATTAAAGTTGAAAATAAAGTAATTTCTTATTGATTTTTCTATGAGACCGATCTGCATTAATAAAAACTCTTTGTACACAAAGACGCGAAAAAGTAAGAGATAAGTGTAGAAAATTAATTGTTTGAAGTAACAGATATTCAAATTTTCATTTTTGAAGACGTGATTATAAAACATCAATTATTTTAAAAAATTTCTTATCTTAGTTTTTTTCACCAAAATTCCTTAAGTAAAATATTTTATCCTTAAACATGTGCATCATTTTAAAAATAGAAAACGTATACTTAACGTGTTCGTTTATTTTAAAGTTTTCAAGGTTTCAAAAATTGACGTGTTGTATATCTCTCAAAAGATCACGATCAAGCTACAGATCCTTTTGACTCTAATAACTACATCACAGTCAAAGGGCGAATGTAATTTTCGGTTCGCAATATTTTCAATTTTAAAATATAGAAATAAATACTTGTAGCTCTATTTTTCAGATATCCGAGTATTTGGACTTCCTTGAAGCAAATGTTTCTCGAAAATAAACAGTAGTATCAAGGTAGTTTCTCTGAAATTTTTGTGAAAAAAACTAAGATAAGAAATTTTTTCAAATAATTGATGTTTTGTAATCACGTCTTAAAAAATGAAAATTTGAATATCTGTTACTTCAAACAATTAATTTTCTACACTTATCTCTTACTTTTTCGCGTCTTTGTGTACAAAGACAGTTTTGATTAATATCTGTCACTTCAGTCTTAATATGAATTAAAACTGTTTAGAAACTAGTATTTTAAAACTTATACTGAAAAGCAGGCGCTCCATTTAAGTCTTGTGGTGTTGCTCGTTTATTAGTTACCGCGTTTGAACTAACAAGGCCCTAACCATCTATTATAGAAGTATTAACCCAGGTAGCAAATTAACGTTGATTTAAAGTAGATTTTTGGTGCCAATGTTTTGAAAACGTTTCACGTGTACTTCACACGTAAGAAAAACGTTTATTTTTGGCACATAAGTTACCTCAAGATGTTTAGGATTTTCTTGACGTCAATAACACGTTTTTACAAAGTGATAATTAAAGCGTTTATTTCAGGTCTACATGTTTCGTTTGCAACGCGTTTGGGAATGGTGTTCAACTGGCCGTTAGTTTAGCGTTATTACTGTATGTTTCGGCAACGTTGTTATCACGTTTATAGAAAGTGATAACTAAAGCGTTTATTTCAAGTCTACATGTTTCGTTTGCAACACGTTTGGGAATGGTTTTCAATTGGCCGTTAGTTTAGCGTTATTACTGTATATGTTTCGGAAACGTTGTTATCACGTTCATAGAAAGTGAAACTAAAGCGTTTATTTCAGGTCTACATGTTACGTTTGCAACACGTTTGAGAATAGTGTTCAGTTGGCTGTTAGTTTAGCGTTATTACTCTATGTTTCGGCAACGTTGTTATCACGTTTATATAAAGTGATAACTAAAGCGTTTATTTCAAGTCTACATGTTTCGTTTGCAACACGTTTGGGAATGGTGTTCAATTGACCGTTAGTTTAGCCAGAAGAAAATAGGGGAAGTGGGTAGCTTGGGCAACTTCGCGAGGCGTCCCGTTTACGGATTTTTCGCGCCATTTCCCTCCCCGTGGGGGTGAAGAGAGATAGGATTTTTACGCGCATTAACACACGAGTGACGTAATTCTGTGGACAGTACGGTCCTACGCCTTCCAACTGACTAGAGGCGTCTGCTAGAGGCAGTGAGGCACTCAGGCAGAATGGCAGAGGCTGGAATCGAGTGGTAAGTACTAAATTCATAACTTATTTTAAAATATGTCTTTATTTTTAAATACAATGGTATTTCTAAGTTCCAGGGAAAAAATAACTTGTCCGAAGTTTTAAACTGTGATAGGGAAGAGTTCAAAGTAATAAAGTTGTATCCAAGTTGTTGTAGTTTGATTTTTAACATTGGTTTGGGTAGATCTTACTTTTCCTTTCAACACAGCCTGAGTTTTCTTATCGGTAGTTTCCTTGTACGTTAAATCACACTGCGTACTCTTAACGACATTCATTTTATTAAATAACCGAATTTTCGTCCTTAATTAAACCAATATCCGCATTAACCCGTTACCTGACGTAACCCTAACTCAAACTGAAGCACAGCAGAAATATAAGCAGACTACACAAGTTAGTTCCACAGTTCGCTACATGGTGGCGTTCGCAATGAAATCTGGTACTATTTTATGCTTCGCGCCGATTGGCCAGATTCAAATTTTAAGGGTGGTAGGGGAATCGACCATTGTAAGTGAGAATCACTGGACGACTTGTATGGCTCAAGGCTACGGCTACCCACTTCCCCTATTTTCTTCTGGTTTAGCGTTATTACTGTATGTTTTGGCAACGGTGTTAAAACGTTTATACAAGAGCGTTTATTTCAGGACTATATGATACGTTCGTAACACGTTTGAGAATAGTGTTCAATTGACCGTTAGTTTAGCGTTATTACTGTATGTTTTGGCAACGCTGTTAAAACGTTTATACAAGAGCGTTTATTTCAGGACTATATGTTACGTTCGTAACACGTTTGAGAATAGTGTTCAATTGACCGTTAGTTTAGCGTTATTACTGTATATTTGGGCAACGTTGTTAAAACGATTATACAAAGTGATAACTAATACGTTTATTTTAGGTTAAAATCACGTTTCGAAATGGTGATAAGTGGACTGTTAGTTTTGCGTTTTGATTTAAGTTTCGAGAAAGTTGTAAATACATTATTCAAAAGCTTTATTTTCAAGTCTTTATAAGAAGTTCGTTCACAACACGTGTGAAAATGGTTTTAAATGACCCTTAATTTTGCATTATTACTGTACGTTTCGGAAACGTTGATATTTCGTACATGTCTTGCGTCACAAAAAGCTATAATCAATCGTTATCACCTCTCCGAGTTTCGATGACGTCACGGAGGTATTTTACTGGACGTGTAAAATACCACATACACATCAGTCAGTTCTTATTGGCTTCAAACACCACCTTGAGCTGGTCTTTCGTCTATACCGCATAGACACCAATCTGCAACATTAGCTTGTCGTTAGGGTTAAAATGTACGAGGCGAGCGTCTATGGTTACGAGAAACGTCTAGCCCCCGATGGCAGGGCTTTCGCCAAAGGTTCACGCAATTGCATTTTTTCTTATCAGCCTATCAAGGAATCAATCTCCTTATATACCCTAAATTTACAAAAATTCTTAAAAAGGTGTTCACTAGAAGTCAAACATTAAAAATAGCTATGTTTAAAATGATTTTAGGAATAAAGTTTCTTAAATCGACTTAACTATAATTAAGGTAAAATAGTGACGATTAAAATAATTTATATAATTCATATAACCCTAATTATTTAAGAAAAACCTCTTTCATCGGAAAGACATCCGTCAAATATATATAGAACGAGTAATGAAGTTGGAACTGTACGCATTTCATAGTTAATATGAAGCGAGTAATTAAGACGTTTTCCCATTGAAATACTAATCATGGGAACTCTATTCAAAGTTAGTTAGGGACTTATGACATTGTTGAGAAGTCGGTTTAGGATAGAGACGGTTGGTTTTTCATAATCAACAACAAAAGCCCTAGTAGGAATTAGAGCTTATTTAAAAAACTGTTGACATGTAATGCATAGGCCTGAGCTATAAATTTTTATTATTATAAGAAGTTTTCAGTTTCTACTCCTCGGTTAATACTCCCTTATAGCTTTTTTCCCTTGTATTGGCGTGAATAGGACTCTTACAAAACTGTAATTTTTTCGTTTTGCTAAATAAAAAATGAAAATATGGTAAATATGTTTCGGCATTACGATTCTTTTAGTAGTTGAAGAGCTATAAAGCTATGTTTCGTTTCAAAACTCCAAGAAAATCGTTTAATTTTAATATTTCAAAAGCCTTGTTATCTTTTGATTTAGCTATACTAAATTTATACATAACAACTGAAAACTAGGCTTTGTATTAGTCCTATCATTGCTGTGATATTGGTTCGGATTGCATCTATAAATGAAAATGCCGAAGCTAATACTGGCAATGTTTCGGATCCACTTTGAGAACACGAGTTAAATAATTACACACGTGCTATTAACTAGTTACCCACGTTCAACTAATTATTACACACGTTCAACTAACTTATTGCACACGTTCAATTAACTTATTATAAACGTTTAATTAAACAAAGTTACACGTTCAATTAACTTATTTCACACGTTCAATTATTGTCTTTAACATTTTTAATTAACGTGTTTATCACACGTAAAATTAAACTATTTCGCTTGCTCAAATATCTGATTAGACGCCTCAGTTAACGACTTTGACACTTGAAATGGCTTATTAAACGCGTTCAATTTATTTAAAACACAGGTTCAATTAACTTATTAAACACGTGTAATTTACTTATTAAACTTGTGTAATTTACTTATTAAACACGTGTAATTTACTTATTAAACACGTGTAATTTACTTATTTAACACGTTAAACCAACGTTATACACAGGTTCAACTAACTTATAAAACACATTAAACAAATTTTTGTGCACGTTCGAATAAGTTGTTACACTCGTTCAATTAACTTTTGAGACACGTTAGATTAACTTATTACACACATTCAAATAACCCGAAAAATAAACCTAATTGGAACCGTTTAACGCACGATTTATCCACGTTAACCTACTTTATAATATACGTTTTTAAAACGAGAAATAGACGAGATTTCTCATGTATTTGCGACAAAATAAACACGTGTGTAAACACCGTGTTTCAAGGTGACATGATCACCGTTTTAAAAACGTTAATTCACACGTTTATTCAATGCTACGTTTAAACGTTGTGTCGACGTGAATTTGCTACCTGGGAATCTTGATTGCTTCAACGCCCAGTCCAACTCAAATTGCCTTCCCGTCGTTTTCACGTGAAAAGCACAGTGGATGGAATAATACAAATAGATTCCGAAGACTTAGGCTAAAAAACTATTACGTAGACCTGTGTACAAAAACAATCTATGCACCTGTGCACAAACATATTCCATAGACCTGCGCTGGGTGACCACATTTCCTAAATTTTATAATTTTTCCTATTTTCGGATGTCTTTCTATTACTTCCTATAATTTCGATAATTTTCCAATATTTTCCTATTTTTTGAAATTGTAGATATTTTGTGCGCTCTCACTTTTGGTTTTATTATATATCACCAAAGCTATGGAAGCCTCTAAAAATATTTGTCACGGAAGTCTGTGATGTTTTAAAGTTATAGCATATGTTTCTAAGATTAAGTTCCATAAGTATGACACTTCCTATATTTCGAAATGCTAGTCTGCTAGAGACTTAATGAGAGCTAGTTCGAGAACGAAGTGAGAATTGACTACAAGCGATTTTCTACTCCATCTTCCTATTTAGTCTGTACTAAGCCTTTGACAGGGCCTCATCAGGCGTCGCTTTACGAGAATCTATGACGTTTCATTTACGTCACTTCGAGACAAGCTCTCAGTTTCCAGAGACAAATTTATGTAACATATCTTACGAACTTATGGTTATAATTAAACCAAAGCTCTTTGTAAATCTTGTTTTACTACTTTCAAAGCATTTGCAACCTATATTTTGCTATTTTTTCAAGAGTAGTTCTCTTGTCTTTTCCTGTTTTTTTAATTATACATCTATCTATATCTATATAAATCAAAGTCCTGACTGACTGACAGACTGACTGATAATCATCGCCCAGCCCAAACCGCTGGCCCCAGAAGGCTGAAAATTTGGAGGAACGTTATTCGTAAGTAGTAGGCGCGTACTAAGAAAGATTTTTCCAATCCGCCGCCATCTTAATAAATGGCGCCCAGAAATGTAACAAATCTTCTCTTTGTAAGAAAGTCCGCGAGTTTCAACGGATTTCACAAATATTTAGTACACTGGATTCCTTTAAATTATGGACGGGCTGAATGGTCTTTCGGGATCGATTTGTTGCCATCATTTTAAATGGCGGCCAAAAACTTAAAAACCTTTCTATATGGAATAATGTCCGCGTGTAAAGTAATAAAAAATGTCCCGACGAGCTGATGGGCGACGCCGATGCGCTCCTAGGATGCTACAAAAATATTAGTCGAATCAGTAAAATGTACCCATACTTGATGGAAGTTCTTACTACACTCAAGCGATGCCGCAGGTAACAGCTAGTCTCCTATGATTTCTTGTAAATCAATTGTAGATTTCCTATTTTCCTATAACTATTACAAGGTTATTTGTGGTCACCCTGAGTGCACAATCATATTTCGTAGATAACATAGACTTGTGCAAACACATGTCATATAATTGTGTACAAACAGGTCCCGTAGACTTGCGCACAAACACATCCCTTAGAATTGTGCACAAACAGATCCCTTAGAATTGAGCACAAACTGATGTCATAGACTTGCGCACAAAATGATGTCATAGACTTGCGCACACAATGATGTCATATACTTACGCACAAACAGGTGTCATAAACTTGTGCAAAAAGAGATGTTATATACCTGTACACAAAAAGATTCCATGGACCTGTACACAAAAAGATTCCATGGACCTCTGCACAAAAACATTCCATACCCCTATGCTCAAAAATATGCTCAAGAATATCTCGTACACCAGTGCGCAAAAATACTGCATATCCATTTGCACAAAAATATCCCGAATCCATTTGCAGAAAAATGTTTTTTAGACCTGTGCACAAACAGATGCAGTGGCCTTTGCAAAGACAGATTCCTTAGGCCTCTGCACAAACCGATTCAGTAGGCCTGTGCACAAAAATATTCCGTAGACCTGTGCACAAACAGATACCGTAGACATGTGCACAAACAGATACCGTTGACATGTGCACAAACAGATTCCGGATACTTGGACACAAGTCACAGGGTTGTGCATAAACAGATGTCATAGACTTGCACAAAAAATACATCATAGACTTGCGTAATAAGAGATGTCATGGATATGTGCACATCAGATTCCATGGACTAGTGCACAAACAGAAGTCTTAGACTTGTTTACAAACAGCAGTCTTAGACCTGTTTCCATAAAGATTCCATACCCATTTGCACAAAACGATTCCATACACATTTGCACAAAACGATTCTATAGACCTGTGCCCAAAGAGATTCCATAAAACTGTGCCCAAAGAGATTCCATAAAACTGTGCACAAAAGATTCCCTAGACCTGTGCTCAAAAAATATGCCGTAGGCCTATGCACAAACAGATGCCGTAGACCTGTATAGAAACAGATTCCGTTAACCTGTGCACAAACAGATGCCGTAGGCCTGTGTACAAACAGATTCCGGAGATCTGTACACAGATTCCGTAGCCATGTGCACAAACAAATTGCGTATATTGTGGAAGTCACAGGCTTGTGCACAACAGATGTCATAGACATGTACAAACCAGATTCCATAGTTTTGTGCACAAACAGAAGTCATAGACATGTGCACAAAAACATTCTATAGACCTGTGCACATCAAGTTTCCATAGACCTGTGCACAAAAGATTTCATGGAGATGTGCACAAAAGATTTCATGGAACTGTGCACAAAACATTATATATGCTTGTGCACATAAAGATTCCTTAGACCTGCGCGCTAAAGATTCCATAGACCTGTGCACATAAAGATTTCATACCCATAGCACAAAACTATTCCATAACCATTTGCACAGAAATATTCCCTAGACCTGCGCACAAACTATTTCATAAAACTGTGCTGTGCACAAAAAGATTCCATTGACCTAGGCACAAAATATTCTATTGGCTTTTGTATAAACATGTGACATAGACCTGTGTACGAAAATATTCCATGGACCTGTGCACAAAAACATGCCTTGGACCTGTTCAGAAACATTCCATACCCCTACATGCTCAAAAATATTCCACACCCATTTGCACAAACATTTTCCGTAGACCCGTGCACAAACAGATGCCGTAGAATAGCGCATAAACAGATTCCATAGATTTGCGCACAAATATATTACGTAGACTCGTGCACAAATAGATTCCACAGACTTGTACACAAACAGAAGTCACACGGTTTTGCACAATCCGATGTTATAGACTTGTGCACAAACAGATGTCATTTGCTTGTACAGATGTCATCGACATTTGCACAAGAGATTCCGTAGACTTGTGCACATAAAGATTCTTCAGACTTGTGCACAAACATATTTTGTATACCTGGACACACAGATACCATAGACTTGTGCAAAAATAGATGTCAAATATTTGTGCAAAAACACATCCCTTAGACTTTTGCACAAACTGATGCCATAGACTTGTGCACAATCATATGTCCTAGACCGAAGTACAAAACATTCTATAGATTTGTGCACAAACATGAGTCATATACCAGTACACAAAAAATATTCCACGGAAGTCTGCACAAAGACATTCCATATACCTGTACACAAAAATATTCCATGGACCTCTGCACAAAAACATTCTTTTGTTGTTTGACGCAAGAACGACTCTGGGATTAACTGGTTACAAACTCTTTATTAATTTAAATAAAACATTTTAGTTAATTTCCGGGAACGCTACTGACAACTGATATCTGAGAACAGATAACTGGGAACTGAACTGAACTCTGAACAACTGACAAACGTTATCGGAATGTTATCCGGTTATATAGTTAAGGCATCGCGATAAAAAATAAATATTACAAGAATGACCGCGATGCATAAAAAACACAACTGTAGAAAATATAATCTGGATATAGATAAAAAACAACCGGTATTATCTCTAATTTACAACAGTCCCTCTTAATATCGGTGGTTTCAATCTTCTATCCAGGGGGTGGTCATTTAATTATTTCCAGTCCAAGGGCTTTGACGCAGAAGAGGTGCTTCGGACGGAACAGGCTCTTCGTACAGATGTCAGCTGGCATTTCCTCTGTTGGTAGATACCGCAAGGCTATATGTCCCTGGTCGTAGGTGTCTCGAATGAAGTGGTGCCGGATATCAATGTGCTTCGTTCTGGCATGGAAAACAGGATTCTGAACGAGTTTCTGGGCACCCTGGTTGTCGTTATACAGCTCGATCGCCTGAACTGATACTCCAAGATCGTTGAGAAGTCCCTTGAGATATATGGCTTCTTTGGTTGCGTCGGACATGGCCATATATTCTGCTTCTGTACTGGACAAGGCAACAGTTCGCTGTTTCCGGGCTTCCCAGGATACTGCAGCGCCGGCTAGTTTGAAGACATATCCAGTATATGACTTAATATCATTCGGACAGCCTCCATAGCCTGCATCAACGAAATCCTGGATTGGCAATCCGGTCTTCCGATAAAGCAACCCATGATTAAGAGTTCCCTTCAGGTATCTCAGAACTCTTTTTTCGGCAATCCAATGAGTTTCGTCATAACTTGTGTTGAACTGGCTCAATGCGCTGACTGAATACGCCATATCCGGTCGTGATGATACTACCAGGTACATGAGAGAGCCGACCAGAGATTGATACGGAATACGACTGATGTCTTCAGCTACTGGGTGTTCTGGATTTTGCAACTTGTTGTTGGCATCCATTGGAGTCGCTATTGCTTTGGAGTCTTGCATGTTGAAACGTTTCAGGACCGTTTCTGCAAATTTCGCTTGGGAAATCCGGATGGTATTTTGTTTTAGATCTTGGTGAAATTCCATTCCGAGACAGTGATGGATTGGCCCCAGGTCCTTCATATCGAATTTTCTCCCAAGTTCAATCTTTACCTCAGTCATCCAATCCGGGTTGTTGCTTGCAAGGATCAGATCGTCGACATAGACTCCAATGATCATAACATCTTCCGCGACTCGTAAAACGTATAAGCAGGGGTCGCTCTTCAATGGTGTCATTCCAATCTCCGAAGTCTTTCATGTAACTTCTTGTACCATTGGCGGCCCGATTGTTTTAGGCCGTAGAGGGATTTCTTGATGCGACAGACTTTATCTCCCTCTTCTTCCAGGTCCCCGGTCCATTTCTTTGCTCTGGCAATGATCGACTTGTCGAACCGGGTTGACTTGACGATTTCTTCGAGGGATTCTGTTAATCCTTCCGGGACGACCATATATATTTCCTAAGATATTTCCATTAAGATAGGCCGTGACGACATCCATCTGGTGGACTTCCAAACCGATTTCCACAGCAAGGGCCATAAGCAGCCTTATCGAGCTGGATCTAATGACGGGTGCGAACGTTTCTTGGTAGTCGATCCCTGGTCTCTGGGCAAAACCTTTCGCTACGAGCCTGGCTTTCCTTTTCTCTACTTCTCCGCTGGGTAAGTACTTCGTTCGGAAGACTAAACGATTTCCAAGGACCTTCTGGTTTTCCGGACAGTCAACGATGTCCCAGGTTTCGCACTTGATAAGCGAAACGAACTCTTCCGTTACTGCTTTCCTCCAATCGTTTGCGTACGGAGAAGCCAGGGCTTGCTTCATGGACAAAGGTTCTGATAAGATGGCTAGGTTTGCTGACTCATCGGACAGGGTTTCTTGCTCGTCAGTAGCCTCTTCAGTAGACTCTTCTGAGACGCTCGGAATCATGTTGAACGATTTCTTCGGTCGTCCGGGTACTCCAGTTCTTATTTTCTTCGGTCTTCCGGGACCTTTCTTCAGAACGAGGGTTTCTGAGGGTTCTTCGAAGACGTCCTCGTTTTCCTGGTCATTAGATTCTTCCGGGGTTCCATCTTTGAACTCCTTTTTGAGTTCTTTGAATTCTTCTCTGCCTGACGGTTTTGCCGCGTGTGTAGTGGCCGGGACTTCGATTTCGCCTTTAGCTTTGCTTCCGTATTTCAAGTTGACTTCTGGAGTGACGAAATCATCATATCCGCCTTGTTTATTAAATTCTCCCAGGAACTTGACATTTCGACTTCGGTAAATTTGCTTCTCGGACGGAACCCATAGTCGATAGGCCTTCGAGACTTGAGAATAGCCGATGAAAACGCATTCTTTGCTCCTGGCTGCAAACTTCCCCTTCCTTTTATTTTCGTCCAACAGCAAAGCTTTGTCGCCGAAAATCTTCAAATGCTGCAGGGATGGCTTCTTTCCGGTCCATCTGGTAAATGGTACTTCTCCATTTATACTTCGGGAAGGACAACGGTTTCGAATGTAATTAGCCGTGGCCATCGCTTCTGCCCAGAATGATGGTGGAAGTTGCACTTGTATCATCATACATCGGGCCATATTCTAAGGGAGCGGTAGCTCCCTTAGATAAGGCCTGATGACGGCTCTAATGTATAAGGAAGGTTTTTGGATTGGTTTTAACTTTTTTCGTATTAAGTTTATTGTTTTGAAATTTTTCTACTGAACTAAAATCCGGGCCCTTAATATGTGGTAAAAATTTCAAGATGATCCATCCAATAGTTTATTTTATAAAGCATAAAGTTGCTAAGGGGGGTTTTCATTTCCATAAAATTAATCACAGATTTTGGCGACAAACTAGAGAATCTCCATAGAAATAACATGGGAAATTTTGCAAACTTACCCATTTTATAACTACCCTTACAAAAATAACTATACGTTTGATAGATTTGAAAACGGTCTTAAATGAAAGCCCCATTTTTAAAGTGGGCGCCAATTTTTGTTTCATTAAGAAAAACAAAGTTTAAGTATTGTTTTTAATAGTTTTAAGTACCTGCTCCGAATTACGTGGTTTACCTTTAAACTGTGGAACTTAAGACTTTTTTGCTTGGGTTAAGTAATAAAGAAAGTCATTCTAGGGCTTACGTCGTTTTACTGCGGATTATCAAATTGGTAGGGCAATTAGCTAGCTTAATTGTCATTATAACTTTTGCGCGTCCAACTAATTTAGTTGCGAAGTACAGATTAAACTTAATTAAACAAAATAAGCAATTAAAGATAATTACCAATTATAGGTAATTAAATTTTTACACGAGTCTAAACTATAACATCTGTTTGTGTACAAGTCTACTGAATCTGTTTAAGCGCAGACCTACAGAATATTTTTGTGCAAAGGGGTATAAAATCTCTTTGTGCAGAGGCCTATGCAATCTTTTTGTGCACAGGTCAGTGGAATATTTTTGTTTCCAGGTCTATGGAATCTTTTCATGCACAGGCCTATGGAATATTGTTTTACACAGGTCTACGGAATGTTTTTGTGCAAATCTGCATAGAATCCTTTTGAGTATAGGAGTATGGAATCTTCTGTGCACAGGTCTATGGAATTTTTTGTTCATGGGCCTATGGTATATTTATGTGCACAAGTTTGAAGAATCTTTATGTGCACAAGTTTGAAGAATCTTTATGTGCACACAAGTCTGAAGAATCTTTATGTGCACACAAGTCTGAAGAATCTTTATGTGCACACAAATCTGAAGAATCTTTATGTGCACACAAGTCTGAAGAATCTTTATGTGCACACAAATCTGAAGAATCTTTATGTGCACACAAGTCTGAAGAATATTTATGTGCACACAAGTCTGATGAATCTTTATGTGCACACAAGTCTGAAGAATCTTTATGTGCACACAAGTCTGAAGAATCTTTATGTGCACACAAGTCTGAAGAATCTTTATGTGCACACAAGTCTGAAGAATCTTTATGTGCACACAAGTCTGAAGAATCTTTATGTGCACACAAGTCTGAAGAATCTTTATGTGCACACAAGTCTGAAGAATCTTTATGTGCACACAAGTCTGAAGAATCTTTATGTGCACACAAGTCTGAAGAATCTTTATGTGTACACAAGTCTGAAGAATCTTTATGTGCACACAAGTCTGAAGAATCTTTATGTGCCCAAGTGAAAAATCTTTATTTGCACAGGTCTACGACTTCTGTTTGTGCACAGGTCTACGACTTCTGTTTGTGCACAGGTCTTTAGAATCTGATTTGCTCATTTCTATGACATCTCTTTTTGCGCAAGTCAATAACATTTGTTCATGCACAAGTCTAAAACATCTGTTTGTACACAAGACTAAAACATCTGTTTGTGCACAAGTCTAAAACAACTGTTTGTACACAAGACTAAAACATCTGTTTGTGCACAAGTCTAAATCATCTGTTTGTGAGCAATTCTATAACACATGCTTGTGAACGTCTATAAAACCTGTGTGTGAACCAGTCTATAACACCTGTGTGTGAAGAAGTCTATAACATCTCTTTGTGCACAAGTCTATAACATCTGTTTATTCACAAGTCTATGACATCTGTTTGTGCACACACGAGTGCCTTCTGTCTGAGCAAGGGTCCACGGAATATTTTTGAGCACGGGTCTACGGAATATTTTTGTGCACGGGTCTACGGATTATTTTTGTGCAAATGGGTATGGAATCTTTTTGAGCATAAGGGTTTGAAATCTGTTTGAGCATAGGGGTATTGAAAATGTTTGTGCATAACTCTATGGAATCTGATGTGCACATGTCTATAACATCTCTTTTTGCGCGAGTCTACGACATTTCTTTGTGCACAAGCCTGTGATTTCTATTTGTACGAAATTATTTTTATGCGTAGGTGTACGGAATATTTTTGTGCACAGGTGTACGAACTGTTTTTGTTCACAGGTGTACGGAATATTATAGGTGAAAATGGATTTGGAATATTTTTGTGCACAGGTGTACGAACTGTTTTTGTTCACAGGTGTACGGAATATTATAGGTGAAAATGGATTTGGAATATTTTTGTGCACAGGTGTACGAACTGATTTTGTTCACAGGTGTACGGAATATTATAGGTGAAAATGGATTTGGAATATTTTTGTGCACAGGTGTACGAACTGTTTTTGTTCACAGGTGTACGGAATATTATGGTGAAAATGGATTTGGAATATTTTTGTTCACAGATGTACGGAATATTATGGTGAAAATGGATTTGGAATATTTTTGTTCACAGGTGTACGGAATATTATGGTGAAAATGGATTTGGAATTTTTTTGTGCACAGGTGTACGGAATATTTTTGTGAAAATGGATACCAAATATTTTTTTGCACAGGTGTACGTGATATTTTTGTGCACAGGTGTACGTGATATTTTTGTGCACAGGTGAACGTGATATTTTTGTGCAAATGGGTAAGGAAAATTTTTGAGCATAGGGTTATGGAATGTTTTTGTGCAGAGGTCAATGGAATATTTTTGTGTACAGGTATATGGAATATTTTTGTGCAGAAGTCCGTGAAATATTTTTTGTGTACAGGTATATGACTCATGTTTGTGCACAAATCTATAGAATGTTTTGTACACCGGTCTAGGTCATATGATTCTGCACAAGTCTATGGCATCAGTTTGTGCAAAGGTCTAAGGGATGTGTTTTTGCACAAATATTTGACATCTATGTTTGCACAAATATTTGACATCTATTTTTGGACAAATATTTGACATCTATTTTTGCAAAAATATTTGACATCTATTTTTGCACAAGTCTATGGTATTTGTGTGTGTACAGGTATACAAAAAATATGTTTGTGCACAAGTCTGAAGAATCTTTATGTGCACAAGTCTACGGAATCTCTTGTGCAAATGTCGATGGCATCTCTTTTTGAGCAAGTCTATGAAATCAGTTTTTACACAAGCATATGACATCTGTTTGTGCACAAGTCTATAACATCGGATTGTGCAAAACCGTGTGACTTCTGTTTGTGTACAAGTCTGTGGAATCTATTTGTGCACGAGTCTACGTAATATATTTGTGCGCAAATCTATGTAATCTGTTTATGCGCTAGTCTACGGCATCTGTTTGTGCACGGGTCTACGGAAAATGTTTGTGCAAATGGGTGTGGAATATTTTTGAGCATATAGGGGTATGGAATGTTTCTGAACAGGTCCAAGGCATGTTTTTGTGCACAGGTCCATGGAATCTTTTTGTACACAGGTCTATGTCACATGTTTATACAAAAGCCAATAGAATATTTTGTGCATAGGTCAATGGAATCTTTTTGTGTACAGTTTTATGAAATATTTTTGTGCGCAGGTCTAGGGAATATTTCTGTGCAAATGGTTATGGAATATTTCTGTGCAAATGGTTATGGAATAGTTTTGTGCTATGGGTATGAAATCTTTATGTACACAGGTCTAAGGAATCTTTATGTGAACAAGCCTATATAATGTTTTGTGCACAGTTCCATGAAATCTTTTATGCACATCTCCATGAGATCTTTTGTGCACAGGTCTATGGAAACTTGATGTGCACAGGTCTATGGAAACTTGATGTGCACAAGTCTATAGAATGTTTTTTTGTGCACAGGTCTATGATTTCTGTTTGTGCACAAAACTATGGAATCTGGTTTGAACATGTCTATGACATCTGTTGTGCACAAGCCTGTGACATCCACTTGTGCACAAGCCTGTGACTTCCACTTGTGCACAAGCCTGTGACTTCCACTTGTGTACAAGTCTACGGAATTTGTTTGTGCACATGGCTACAGAATCTGTGCACAGATCTCCAGAATCTGTTTGTACACAGGCCTACGGCATCTGTTTGTGCACAGGTTTACGGAATCTGTTTCTTTACAGGTCTACGGCATCTGTTTGTGCACAGACCTACGGCATATTTTTTGAGCACAGGTCTAGGGAATCTTTTTGTGCACAGTTTTATGGAATCTCTTTGGGCACAGGTCTCTGGAATATTTTTGTGCACAGGTCTATGGAATCGTTTTGTGCAAATGGGTATGGAATTGTTTTGTGCAAATGGGTATGGAATCTTTTTGTAAACAGGTCTATGGAATCTTTATGTAAACAGGTCTATGGAATCTTTATGTAAACAGGTCTATGGAATCTTTATGTAAACAGGTCTATGGAATCTTTATGTAAACAGGTCTATGGAATCTTTATGTAAACAGGTCTATGGAATCTTTATGTAAACAGGTCTATGGAATCTTTATGTAAACAGGTCTATGACTTCTGTTTGTAAACAAGTCTAAGACTTCTGTTTTTGCACTAGTCCATGGAATCTGATGTGCACATATCCATGACATCTCTTTTTGCGCAAGTCTATGATGTATTTTTGCGCAAGTCTATGACATCTGTTTGTGCACAACCCTGTGACTTCCGTTTGTGTACAAGTCTCCGGAATCTGTTTGTGCACATGTCTACGGTATCTGTTTGTGCACATGTCTACGGTATCTGTTTGTGCACAGGTCTACGGAATATTTTTGTGCACATTTCTTCGGAATATTTTTGTGCTTAGGCCTACGGAATATTTTTGTGCTTAGGTCTACGGGATATTTTTGTGCAAATGGATATGCAGTATTTTTGTGCACTGGTGTACGAGATATTCTTGAGCATATTTTCGAGCATAGGGATATGGAATGTTTTTGTGCAGAGGTCCATGGAATCTTTTTGTGTACAGGTATATAACATCTCTTTTTGCACAAGTTTATGACATCTGTTTGTGCGCAAGTCTATGACATCATTTTGTGCGCAAGTCTATGACATCAGTTTGTGCGCATGTCTATGACATCAGTTTGTGCGCAAGTCTATGACATCAGTTTGTGCGCAAGTCTATGACATCAGTTTGTGCGCAAATCTATGACATCAGTTTGTGCGCAAGTCTATGACATCAGTTTGTGCTCAATTCTAAGGGATCTGTTTGTGCACAAGTCTACGGGCTCTGTTTGTACACAATTATATGACATGTGTTCTCACAAGTCTATGGTATCTGTATGTGCACAGCTCTACGAAATATGTTTGTGCACAGGCAGGGTGACCACAACAAAGCCTTGTAATAGTTATAGGAAAATAGGAAATTTACAATTGATTTACAGGAAATTGTAGGAGACTAGCTGTTACCCGCGGCATCGCTTGAGTGTAGTAAGAACTTTCATCAATTATGGGTACATTTTACCGATTCGACTAATATTTTTGAAGCATCCTAGGAGCGAAGGCACTCGGCGTCGCCCATCAGCTCGTCGGGACATTTTTTATTATTTACACGCAGACATTCTATAAAGAAGGGTTTTTTAATATCTGGCCGCCATTTAAAATGATGGCAACAAATCGATCCCGAAAGACCATTCAGCCCGTCTATAGGTTAAAGGAATCCAGTGTACTAAATATTTGTGAAATCGGTTGAAACGCGCGGACTTTCTTACAAAGAGAAGATTTGCTACATTTCTGGGCGCCATTTATTAAGATGGTGGCGGATTGGAAAAATCTTTCTTAGTACGCGCCTACTACTTACGAGTAACGTTCCTCCAAATTTTCAGCCTTCTGGGGCCAGCGGTTTGGGCTGGGCGATGATTATCAGTCAGTCTGTCAGTCAGTCAGGACTTTGATTTATATCATGAGAGAATCATATACTAGCTCCCTATAAGTTACTCAGCCACACTGGCCTAATGTATCCAGCGTTTTCTTCCCGACAAAAAAGTGTTACCTATATGCGACCTACAGTGAGAGAAAATAACACTTCTCCCGGCGCTTACGTATTTCCGGCGAGGAAGACATCCGAAAATAGGAAAAAATATAAAATTTAGGAAATGTGGTCACCCAGCACAGGCCTATGGAATATGTTTGTGCACAGGTGTATAGATTGTTTTTGTACACAGGTCTACGTAATAACTTTTTAGCCTAAGTCTTCGGAATCTATTTGTATTATTGCATCCACTGTGCTTTGCACGTGAAAACGACGGGAAGGCAATTTGAGTTGGACTGGGCGTTCAAGCAATCAAGATTAATACTTCTATAATAGATGGTTAGGGCCTTGTTAGTTCAAGCGCGGTAATTAATAAACGAGCAACACCACAAGACTTAAATGGAGCGCCTGCTTTTCAGTATAAGTTTTAAAATACTAGTTTCTAAACAGTTTTAATTCATATTAAGACTGAAGTGACAGATATTAATAAAAAATGTCTTTGTACACAAAGACGCGAAAAAGTAAGAGATAAGTGTAGAAAATTAATTGTTTGAAGTAACAGATATTCAAATTTTCATTTTTGAAGACGTGATTATAAAACATCAATTATTTGAAAAAATTTCTTATCTTAGTTTTTTTCACAAAAATTTCAGAGAAACTACCTTGATACTACTGTTTATTTTCTAGAAACATTTGCTTCGAGGAAGTTCCAATACTCAGATATCTGAAAAATAGAGCTAGAAGAATTTATTTTTATATTTTAAAATTGAAAATATTGCGAACCGAAAATTACATTCGCCCTTTGACTGTGATGTAGTTATTAGAGTCAAAAGGATATGTAGCTTGATTGGGATCTTTTGAGAAAGATACAACACGTCAATTTTTGAAAACTCGAAAACTTTAAAATTAACGAACACGTTTTAATAAGTTTTCATGCTCATTTTATTTTGTCTGCTATGAACGATTTTCTGTCCATTTAATTCTCCTTATAGGCCCGAATGCTCAAACTATCTCTAAATTTTAAAAATAAAATAAAATGCATACGTTTTCTATTTTTAAAATGATGCACATGTTTAAGGATAAAATATATTACTTAAGGAGTTTTCGTGAAAAAAACTAAGACAAGAAATTTTTTCAAATAATTGATGTTTTATAATCACGTCTTCAAAAATGAAAATTTGAATATCTGTTACTTCAAACAATTAATTTTCTACACTTATCTCTTACTTTTTCGCGTCTTTGTGTACAAAGACATTTTTTATTAATCTAGGAGTGTTCTGTTCTTTCTTTCGGCAATGCCATTCTGTTCCGGGGTGTATGGTACGGTGAGCCTTCTTTTTATCCCAGAGTCTTTCAGGAATCTGTCGAATTCATTGTTGCAGTATTCGGTTCCGTTGTCGGACTGCAAGGTCTTGATTTTTCTCCCGGTTTCCACTTCAGCTCGTTGCTTGAATTCATTAAAGGCTTTCAACACTTCGCTCTTGTGTTTTAAAAAGCTGACTTCACTCCACCGGGAATAATCATCAGTGAAAACGACGATGTACTTGGCTCCACTCATCGACGTTACTCTCATCGGGCCGCATACGTCAGAGTGGACTATTTCCAGGACATGCGAGGTGCGGCTATCTTCAGGTTTCGGGAACGGCTCCTTCGATTGCTTGCCTTTGATACAGATTTTGCAGATTCCCAGGCTCCCATCTTTTTCAATGTTGAGTCCCGTAGCCAAATTCTTCCGGGCCATTTCCTTTAAACTTCTCTCGTTCAAGTGACCGAGTAGGAAATGCCAGTTCTCCAGGTTGCTTCTAGGCTTTATTTCCGCTTGCACTGCATGGACCGTTTCTTCAGCCTTTCTCGGGAAATAAAGGTCTCCAACTCTGTCAGCAACTGCAATCACTTCCCCGGTTGCCGTTTTAATCCAGGCTTGCGACTTCTTGAATGTGACCTCATGTCCTTTGTCTGTCATCTTGGCAATAAATAGGAGATTTGTTCTTAAATCCGGGACATGAAGGGCTCGTTCCAGGCGAAGAATTCGATTGTCGCTGCCATTTGTTGCGTGTACTTTTACTTCGCCAACACCTCGTACCTTCGTTGACTCTGCAGTGGCCGGGTTTAAAGATTTCGTGGTCACTTCGTAAACGTTGAAGCAGACTCTGCTGGAAGTCATATGTGAGGTGGCTCCGCTATCCAGGCACCAGGAATCTTGATAATCCTTCAGGTGCAGTGCGAATTCTTTCTCGGCCAAATTTTCTGTAAGTACATGATGGGCGTTTTCTTTCTTTCTGGTTTTTCTTTCTGAACCATTGTCTCTGTCGGGGCAATCGGCTACCTTGTGGCCGGGTTTCCTGCATCCATGACATTTGTACTTGAAGGTCGTGCTTCCTCTTCCACGTGAACCTCTTCTTCTACCCCTATTGCCCATCATCGCATTCTGCACGGGTTCGTCTTCCCTAGATTGCTTGGCGTCCGATTCCTCCAGGATCTTTATTTTTAAGCCTTCTGGATCAGGTAAGGTATCCCTGGACTCTATTGCGCACCGGAAGTTCTCGTACGATTCTGGTAGACTGTATAACAACATAATGGCCAGTAGGTCGTTGTTTACAGCTACTCCCATGTCAGCCAACTTGTCTACTGCATCGAAGAATTCTCGGACGTGATCCCGGACATCTTCTCCCTCCTTCATTTTCTTGAGGGTCAGTTTCTTCAGCAGCGTGGCTTTCCGGGCAGGTCCACTGGACTGGTAGATGGATTCGAGCTTCTGCCATACTTCCCGTGAGGTCGTGCAATTCTTTACTTGCTTCAACTCCAACGGACTGATCGACAAGATTAGGTCCGCTCTTGCTTTCCGATCATTACTGTCCCAGGTAGCGACCGCCTGGGCGTTGCCTTCCGTTCCCCGTACCAGGGTTGGCCTCGTTGAAGTTCCATCTACGTACTCCCAGAGATCGTTCTTTTGAAGTAGGGCTTCCACTTGCATTTTCCAGGTATCATAATTATCCTTAGTTAACGTCTCGATTCGTCCCAGGTGATTTCCGGCCATTCTCCGTTTGACTCCGCACCTTAAAGGATAATCTTCCCGGCGTTGAACTTCTTATGACTTCTAAACCTCTGCGCAGTGGAAGCGTGCTGGACCCATAATCTTTTGTTGTTTGACGCAAGAACGACTCTGGGATGAACTGGTTACAAACTCTTTATTAATTTAAATAAAACATTTTAGTTAATTTCCGGGAACGCTACTGACAACTCATATCTGAGAACAGATAACTGGGAACTGAACTCTGAACAACTGACAAACGTTATCGGAATGTTATCCGGTTATATAGTTAAGGCATCGCGATAAAAAATAAAGATTACAAGAATGACCGCGATGCATAAAAAACACAAGTGTTGAAAATATATTCTGGATATAGATAAAAAACAACCGGTATTATCTCTAATTTACAACACATTCCATATCCCTATGCTCAAAAATGTTCCTTACCCATTTGCACAAAAATATCACGTTCACCTGTGCACAAAATTTTCGGTATCCATTTTCACAAAAATATTCCGTACACCTGTGCACAAAAATATTCCAAATCCATTTTCACCATAATATTCCATACACCTATGCACAAAAATATTCCGTACACCTGTGAACAAAAACAGTTCGTACACCTGTGCACAAAAATATTCTGTACAATTGTGCATAAAAATATTCCGTACACCAATGCATAAAAATATTTCGTACACTTGTGCACAAATAGAATCACAGGCTTGTGCACAAAGAAATGTCGCAGACTCGCGCAAAAAGAGATGTTATAGACATGTGCACATAAGATTCCATAGAGTTATGCACAAACATTTTCAATGCCCCTATGCTCAAACAGATTTCAAACCCTTATGCTCAAAAATATTCCATACCCATTTGCACAAAAATAATACGTAGACCTGTGCTCAAAAATATTCCGTAGACCCTTGCTCAGACAGAAGTCACTCGCGTGTGCACAAACAGATGTCATAGACTTGTGAATAAAAAGATGTTATAGACTTGTGCACAAAGAGATGTTATAGACTTGTTCACACACAGGTGTTATAGACTTGTTCACATGCAGGTGTTATAGAATTCATCACAAACAGGTGTTATAGAATTGCTCACAAACAGGTGTTATAGACTTGTTCACAAACAGATGATTTAGACTTGCGCACAACAGATGCTTTAGACTTGCGCACAACAGATGCTTTAGACTTGCGCACAAGAGATGCTTTAGACTTGTGCACAAACAGATGCTTTAGACTTGTGCACAAACAGATGGAATAGACTTGTGCACAAACAGATGGAATAGACTTGTGCACAAACAGATGTTTTAGTCTTGTGTACAAACAGATGTTTTAGACTTGTGTACAAACAGATGTTTTAGACTTGTGTACAGACAGATGTTTTAGACTTATGTACAAACAGATGTTTTAGATTTGTGCATAAACAAATATTATTGACTGGCGCAAAAAGGGATGTCATAGAAATGAGCAAATCAGATTCCATAGACCTGTGCACAAACAGAAGTCGTAGACTTGTGCACAAACAGAAGTCGTAGACCTGTGCACATAAAGATTCTTCAGACTTGTGTGCACATAAAGATTCTTCAGACTTGTGTGCACATAAAGATTCTTCAGACTTGTGTGCACATAATGATTCTTCAGACTTGTGTGCACATAAAGATTCTTCAGACTTGTTTGCACATAATGATTCTTCAGACTTGTGTGCACATAAAGATTCTTCTGACTTGTGTGCACATAATGATTCTTCAGACTTGTGTGCACATAAAGATTCTTCAGACTTGTGTGCACATAAATATTCTTCAGACTTGCGAGCACATAAAGATTCTTCAGACTTGCGTGCACATAGAGATTCTTCAAACTTGTACACATAAATATACCATACACCCATGAACAAAAAATTCCATAGACCTGTGCACAGAAGATTCCATACTCCTATACTCAAAAGGATTCCATGCAGATTTGCACAAAAACATTCCGTAGACCTGTGTAAAACAATATTCCATAGGCCTGTGTAAAACAATATTCCAGAGGCCTGTGTAAAACAATATTCCATAGTCCTGTGCACGAAAAGATTGCATAGGCCTCTGCTCAAAGAGATTTTATACTCCTTTGCACAAAAATATTCTGTAGGTCTGCGCTTAAACAGATTCCGTAGACTTGTACACAAACAGATGTTAAGTTTAGACTCGTGTAAAAATTTAATTACCTATAATTGGTAATTATCTTTAATTGCTTATTTTGTTTAATTATCTTTAATTGCTTGTTTTGTTTAATTATCTTTATTGCTTATTTTGTTTAATTATCTTTAATTGCTTATTTTGTTTAATTATCTTTAATTGCTTATTTTGTTTAATTAAGTTTAATCTGTACTTCGCAGCTAAATTAGTTGGACGCGCAATAGTTATAATGACAATTAAGCTAGCCATATGCCCTACCAATTTGATTATCCGCAGTAAAACGACGTAAGTCCTAGAATGACTTTCTTTATTACTTAACCCAAGCAAAAAAGTCTTAAGTTCCACAGTTTAAAGGTAAACCACGTAATTCGGAGCAGGTACTTAAAACTATTAAAAACAATACTTAAACTTTGTTTTTCTTAATGAAACAAAAATTGGCGCCCACTTTAAAAATGGGGCTTTCATTTAAGACCGTTTTCAAATCTATCAAACGTATAGTTATTTTTGTAAGGGTAGTTACAAAATGGGTAAGTTTGGAAAATTTCCCATGTTATTTCTGTGGAGATTCTCTAGTTTTTCGCCAAAATCTGTGATTAATTTTATGGAAATGAAAACCACCCTTAGCAACTTTATGCTTTATAAAATAAACTATTAGGTGGATCATCTTGACATTTTTACCACATATTAAGGGCCCGGATTTTAGTTCAGTAGAAAAATTTCGAAACAATAAACTTAATACGAAAAAAGTTAAAACCAATCCAAAAACCATCCTTATACGTTAGAGCCGTCATCAGGCCTTATCTAAGGGAGCTACCTCCAGGAAATAACACCGAACGATTTTTTAACGACAATTAGTTTGAAATTTCATGAATAATTTTAAATAGGGATCTCCGACCAATCGCGTAGCGCCCCGCCTTTTTATCAACAATTTTCTCTTGGAACGCTCCGTGTTGAATCAATTTCTCGCGAGATTTGAAAAAAATTGCACGATGTGACAATTGTGGCGCGAGACATAGAGCGTGCCACGAAAATTTTTTTAACAAAAAGGCACGGCGTTACGATATTGGTCGGAGTTCCTTTTTTGAAATTATTCTTAAAATGTTAACCTAATTTCAATATTTAAATCATTGGGAGGTATTTCCTGAATTTTTCATTATGCATACGGTCTCATAAAAAAATCACTTTATTTTCCTCTTCCCACTCCCTTTAAGAGAAAACTCGCGTCTTTTGAAGAGAAGGGTATGGTCCCATTTCTCCCAATTCTGTGTTTCCCAAAATACATTTTTATCCCAAACTTTCCGATTCCCAGTTCTCCCAATCTTATATTTCCCAATTGGAATTTTTATCCCAAACTATTCAATTCTCATTTCTCCCAATCGAATGGTTTCGTCTAATATTTTATGCTGCAAAGGGTTGCTTTCAAAACGTTAGGTTAGGTTAGGTTATTATCCTATTAATTAGCTGCCACCTTTTCCAAAACAATGGTTCCAATAATTCTTTGCCACCTTTTCCAAAACAATGGTTCCAATAATTCTTTGCCACCTTTTCCAAAACAATGGTTCCAATAATTCTTTGCCACCTTTTCCAAAACAATGGTTCCAATAATTCTTTGCCACCTTTTCCAAAATATTCTCCTATTAATTAGTTGCCACCTTTTCCAAAATATTCTCCTATTAATTAGTTGCCACCTTTTCCAAAATATTCTCCTATTAATTTGTTGCCACCTTTTCCAAAATATTCTCCTATTAAGTACTTGCCACCTTTTCCAAAATATTCTTCTATTAATTAGTTGCCACCTTTTCCAAAATATTCTCCTATTAATTAGTTGCCACCTTTTCCAAAATATTCTCCTATTAATTAGTTGCCACCTTTTCCAAAATATTCTCCTATTAATTAGTTGCCACCTTTTCCTAAATATTCTCCTATTGATTAGTTGCCACCTTTTCCTAAATATTCTCCTATTAATTGGCTGCCACCTTTTCCAAAACAATCAACAACGCCTGAATTTAATATTTTTCGGTTCACTTGATGTACCTTAATGCTTTTGGGGGGGTTGCACATAAGTCAATTTGCTTAGCAACCCTATCCCTCCAATAAATACATAAATAAATAAATTCTCCTACTAATTAGCTGCCACCTTTTCCAAAATATTTTCCTAATATTTAGCTGCCACCTTTTCCAAAACCATGGTTCCTTTAATTCGTTGCCACCTTTTCCAAAATTTTCCCCTACTAATTAGTTGCCACCTTTTTCTATATATTCTCCCATTAATTAGCTGCCACCTTTTTCTAAATATTCTCCTATTAATTAGCTGCCACCTTTTTCTAAATATTCTCCTATTAATTAGTTGCCACCTTTTCCAAAATATTCTCCTATTAATTAGTTGCCACCTTTTTCTAAATATTCTCATATTAATTAGCTGCCACCTTTTTCTAAATATTCTCCTATTAATTAGCTGCCACCTTTTTCTAAATATTCTCCTATTAATTAGCTGCCACCTTTTCCTAAACATTCTCCTACTGAATATGTGAAACATATCATTGTTAATAAAACAAAAAAATTCTCTTTGAACTTATTAACATATGTTTTATGCTGAATTGGGACAAAAGAAATTGGGGGAAAAGACATAGTGTTGGGTTAAATGGGATTGGGAGATATGGGAATTGGGAGAAACGGTTTGGGTTAAATGGGAGTAAATCAAGAGAAGAAGCGGTTTGAAAATATTGTTATTTGGGCCATGATATCATAATATTTAGAACTCACATTAATTACGTTTGTGTCTTCAGCCCAGTCAAAATCTCATTCATGATGGCATATGCGCTGCACGAGATTCCTTCAAATAGACAAATTCGACTATTCCATGCATGAAACAACTTCAGAGAAGAGGGCTTCTATGCTAGGAATGTTCGCTACGCGATTGAGCTTCTTTAAACGGAGCCTGAGGCTGGCTATAGCCTCCCGCGTTTATCGCAAATGTGAGGCCAGGGATAGATTTAATTTTAGAAGTGGGAATAGAGAGTAGAGTAATCTAGGAGCGCGTCAAATTTCCGGACCCCCTTCCACGAAAAGGAGGGGTATGAAAGAAGAGGCGTGTCAAAGCGACAACGGTAAAAAGGAATAACGTATTTTTTCCGATCCCGTCAGCAACGTCATAAAAACAGTTTAAGTGAGCCAATCTGAAATTTTAAACTTTTTATTACCTGTTGGAGGGAGGGGCTCTATACTGGGCTCTGAGACGGACTGAATTAAACGCTAACCGTTCTCTATTCCTACCTCTAAAATTAAATCTATCTCTGTTGAGGCTTAATAATAAAGCCGACCGCAACCAAAAATGGGCAAAGGAGTATTTCACAACTGACGTTCAAAGCTACCGATGGCAAAACCTAAAAATTAAATGAAAGAAAAATGAATGCCGGTAACAATGATCACAACTGAAAATAACAGCTAACCGCTAAAACGAACCCGAACGGTAAACACTTGAAGTTGGTCTCTCTGCGCTGCTGGTCTGCTACTCCTTTCGTTTATTATCTATGGTAAAGATACTAACTTTGGGAGGTATTGGGATATTAGGCCATTTTGTGTTTTAAGACTTTAATTGTGTAGGAAAGAAAACTAGCCTTTTTAAAGAAATTTTGGATAACTATTAATATCATTATTGATAACTAGTTAAAAGTTGAAAAATATTTATAAGATTTGGACGAAATTTTCAAATTACAAGACTTCCTTCGAGTTTCAAATTGAAGAATGCTCGTGTGCTTTATTGAACTATTTTATACAAACAAGACAGTCACTTTCAGCTTGAATTGTTGCTTGATATTTTATTGGACATCCCCTAGCCGTTAAAGGGAGGATGAAGAGTAAAATAAAGTGATTTTTTATCGATTCTTCTTCTAATTATAAGACCATTTTGCATAGTGAAACATTCAGGAAATACCGTCTGCGTTCTTGAACTATTTATTACAAACAAGACTGTCACTTTCAGTTTCAATTTAAGCTTAATACTCGACTTAACCTCCTTCAGCCCTTAAACACATTTTTAATCTTTATTAAATGACAGACATAAACGCTAAATCGGGTTGAAGTCGGGCGAGAGAGCGGGCCAATCCAAAGCGTCAATTCCTTCGTTCTCCAGAAATCTTGCAACGAGTCCGGACGTATGGGCTGGGCAATTGTCCTGCTGAGCCTGAAACCATACACTAAAACAATGTTTTAAGTTAGTTATTAATATTAATACCGGTCACGACGTGGGCTGGTTACTCATACGGAGAAAAAAGTACCAGAGAACAGGGCGTCTCTCTATTTTTAATATTACAATGCTTTACCTCCTAATTTCATTAGAGTTTATGTCTGTCTTTTAGAATACGATTGAGAATGTGTTTAATGGGAGGGTGAAATGAAAAATCTAACAATTTTTTATCGATTCTTCTACTAATTATAAGACCATTCTGCATAGTGAAACATCCAGGAAATATATCCCAAAGATTCAAATTAGGTTCAGATTTTATGGAAAATTTGAAATAATGACCTCCGACCCATCGCGTAATGCCCTGCCTTCCTATTGACAAAATTGTCGTGGCACGCTCCACGCCGAAAGAAATTTATCGCGAGATTTAATAAAAGTTGCTTGCGATGTGACTATCGTGGCGCGAGAGCGTGCAACGGAAATTTTGTTAACAAGAAGGCAGGGCGTTAAGCTATTAGTCAGTGGTGCTTATTTCAAATTATCTTTAACATCTGAATCTAATTTGAATTTTAAAATGATTCGGAGACTGTATTTCCTGGATGTTTCACTGTGCATATAATGGTCTTATAATTAGAAAAATCGATCAAAAAATCACTTTTTTTCCTCTTTATCCTTCCTTTAACGGCTAGGGGATGTCCAATAAAAGAAACAATTGAAACTGAAAGTGACAGTCTTTTTTGTAAAAAATTTTGTTAAATAAAGAACACGAACATTCTTCGATTTGAAACTCAAAGGAAGTCTTGTTATTTAACAATTTTCGCCCAAATTTTATAAATAAATTTCAACTTTTAACTAAATATTAAAAATTATCCAAAGTTACTTTAAACAAAAATAAATAGATATCAAAAAGTTAATAGCTTTAAGTCAATCATACCTTCCCGCCTGCATGCTATGTAAAATGAGTATCGAGTATCACGTGGCTTGCTTGTAACCAATAGGATGTTCGCATGACGTTATAAAAGCGACAAGAGATATTGGAAAGCAGTACAAATTACTGAGCATCATGGGAGTAAATTTAGGGCAATATTATTGGTAGCCGCGCTTACGTGATGGAAAATTGCGGCGTAGTAGTGCGGGTAATTGCTGAATTACGGTAAATTATATTAAAATACTAAAGTCTAAAGCTGTAATTAGTTTCATAATGCCGCGTAAAAAACGATTTTAGTTTCGCCTTCGGTATCGACCCAGTGCAATTTTTATCTGAAATCTACGAATAATACCGAATACTCTTCCATCATGTTGCAAACAAAAGTTTTCAAACGTCCTTGGCTCTCCCAACATTGTAGTATTGTTTTACGTTCATCTTTTTGTTTCACGAATTCGTCATAATCATATTCCTTATCCATTTTTCATATTACTATTTTATCACATTCACAGATTTTGTACTAGGCCTAGGCTATACTGTTACAGTCTCACAGCAGACAGCTGATTGAAATTACCTTTAGAACGCATGCGCGTTGATTAAACCTTCAACAACCCGCACTACTTTGTCTGAGCGGCGCGACACTAGATACGTTAGGTACATGTCAAATGGTTCGCTAGGTGCTACGCCATTTGTGCGCTGCCGCGGAATAGGAGCGGGAATCTCAACTTTCATAACGCGCCCATGCCGGGGAGATATTAACTTCTTGTTTATAATCTATTTACTTCTGCTTTAAACAGGGTCGTTTTCTTTCCTACACAATAAAAGTCTTAAAACACAAAATAGCCTAATATCCCCAATACCTCCCAAAGTTAGTATTTTTGCCATAGAAAATAAACAAAAGGAGTAGCAGACCAGCAGCACAGAGAGACCAACTTCAAGTGTTTACCGTTCGGGTTCGTTTTAGCTGTTAGCTGTTATTTTCGGTTGTGATCATTCTTACCGGCATTCATTTTTTTTCATTTAATTTTTAGGCTTTTCCATTTGAACGTCAGTTGTGAAATACGCCTTTGCCCATGCTTTGGTTGCGGTCGGCTTTATTATTAAGCCTCAACAGAGATAGATTTAATTTTAGAGATAGGAATAGAGAACGGTTAGCGTTTAATTCAGTCCGACTCATAGCCCAGTATAGAGCCCCTCCCTCCAACACGTAATAAAGAGTTTAAAATTTCAGATTGGCTCACTTAAACTAGGTTTTTATGACGTTGCTGACTGGGACGGCGAAATATACGTAATTCATTTTTACCTTTGTCGCTATGACCAGCCTCTTCTTTCATATCCCATCGTTACGAGGAAGGGGGTCCGGGACTTTGACTCGCGCCCACATTACTATGTTCCCTATTCCTGTTTCTAAAATAAAGATCTTTTAATGGCCTCACATTTGCGCTAAACGCGGGAGGCTATGGGCAACCCCAGGCTCCGTTTAGCGAAGCTCAATCGCGTAGCGGATGTTCCTAGCATAGAACCCATATCCTCTGAAGTTGTTCCATGTATGGAACAGTCGAATTTTTCTGTTTGAAGGCATCTCGTGCAGCGCATACGCCATCATGAATGAGATTTTCACTAGGCTGCAATGAGTCGGGCTGAAGACCCAGACGTAATTAATATGAGTTCTAAATATTATGATATCATGGCCCAAATAACAATATTTTCAAACTGCTTCTCCTCTTCAAAAGACGCGAGTTTTCTCTTCAAGAGAGGGTGAAGTGGAAAATTAAGTGATTTTATTTATCGATTCTTCTACTAATTATGAGACCAGTCTGTATAATGAAAAATTTAGGAAATACCTCCCATTGATTTTAATATTCAAATTAGGCTAAGATTTAAAGAATAATTTTAAATAAGGACCTCCGACCAATCGCGTTACGCCGTGCCTTTTTGTTAACAAAATTCTCGTGGCACACTCCATGTCTCGCGCCACAATTGTCACAATTTTTCTATTTGAAGGAATCTCGTGCAGCGCATATGCCATCATGAATGAGATTTTGACTGGGCTGAAGACACAAACGTAATTAATGTGAGTTCTAAATATTATGATATCATGGCCCAAATAACAATATTTTCAAACCGCTTCTTCTCTTCAAAAGACGCGAGTTTTCTCTTAAAGGGAGTGGGAAGAGGAAAATAAAGTGATTTTTTTATTGATTCTTCTACTAATCACGAGACCGTATGCATAATGAAAAATTCAGGAAATACCTCCCATTGATTTAAATATTGAAATTAGGTTAACATTTTAAGAATAATTTCAAAAAAGGAACTCCGACCAATATCGTAACGCCGTGCCTTTTTGTTAAAAAAATTTTCGTGGCACGCTCTATGTCTCGCGCCACAATTGTCACATCGTGCAATTTTTTTCAAATCTCGCGATAAATTGATTCAATACGGAGCGTTCCAAGAGAAAATTGTTGATAAAAAGGCGGGGCGCTACGCGATTGGTCGGAGATCCCTATTTAAAATTATCCATGAAACTAATTGTCGTTTAAAAATCGTTCGGCGTTATTTCCTGGAGGTTTCACTATGCAGATTGGTCTCATAGAAGAATCAATAAAAAATTACTTTATTTTCCACTTCACCATCCCTTTAATGAACGTCTGATTTGTTTCAAAGTATTGCGCCACAAGTCCAATCATATTTATATGCATAAAGTGCCATAACATCTAACAAGCATTATTACGACAAAGATTCGATATTCGATGATGAACTATCGCCACTCTAACCAAGTTTGCCAGATTTTGAAGAAAGGCTGATTACTCGTGACCTATTCATCCGAATTGAATTTGGTGAACACTTTTCAATATGAATCGGCCCCAAGGAATCCGAAAAACGCATTTATATCCTCGAGAAATCAGTATTTTCAAAGTTGATAATTTTGACATTTCCGGTTTCCGGTATAAGTATGCAAAGGACAACTTTGGAACGGGTAAAATATGAAAGAGAAATGCAAAACTTTTATAACGCACTTTATTCCAGAGCGCTAGCTTGAATAGTTTTTGAATTATAGTAAAATATGTGCGAAAAACGCAACGCGCAAAGACTTCTTTAACAGTCTGTACACCCCTTATGGGGTTATTTTGTACAGTACATTGTTTACTTTATGACTTGAAAGTGTAGATGTAGATGCAAAATTACTCACGGGTCTTCTTTATTCTCGTTGCTCATGTCACTTATGTGTTGACTGAAATAATCTCTGGCCATTCCTTGATGACTGATGATTTCGTCAAAGGTTCCCCTTTCGATGATTCGTCCGTTATTCATGAAGAAGATCTCATCCACTTCTCGGATGAAGCTCAAGTTGTGAGTCACCAAAACTCTCATCTGTAAGAAATTTAAAAGCATGGAACTACCAAAAAGAAGCGACTTTTAAAAGTGAAAGACCAAAAAGGGTTTATTTCCGATAGTTAGTCGCATTCAGAATTAATATATTTTGATTACTTTTCGAGCAGTTAATATTGAAGGGGCACGGATTAAATTAAAATACATTCAGCTTAGATAAATATGTAGGCCTATACACGAGATGTCAGCTGAAATGTATTTCACCGTAAAGCAACTGATTACATTCAGTGACACCATATTCAACTACTACTGTTATTTGAGCGAAAAGAAATGTTCACCATTCATTAATGGTCGCTTAGCGCTTTCATGGGAAATATAAGAGTAGCTTTAATTACTTTCTTACGAATAAATCCCTTTGGTCCGATGACTTCGTTGAAGAGAATCGTGGCCACGTGAGAGTCAACCGCCCCCAAAGGGTCATCGAAGAGATAAACATCGTCATCGCGATAAATTGCTCTGGCCACGTTGACCACCACTCAAGTTGATACCCTATCATGGGAAATTAGTAAACGAACGCATTACTAACAAATGCAGCTATTTAACTATGAATGAAACCGCTTAACGCCAGGGTTTTTTAGTTTTAACAGTCTGTTTCCACAGCACAAACTGTCGTATGTTTGCGGAGGCCGAGCCGGGCCTTTTAAAAAATCTTGCTCAGCTCGGCTCGTGAACAGTCCTACCCCAAACTGGTATTAAATTATACTAGACATTACCGCTGTGAAAGCCTTCACATTAATGTACTCCTTGTATGACACACGAGAGGTGATGAAAAAACCTCTTCTCGATTGTCGGCGAGGTTTTCGTTCAAAAATCTCGCTTATAAACCAAGGAGGATGTATAAGAGGAAAGACTCGTTCTTGAAAGGGGGAGATAAACAAGTTTGTCAAGACAAAAATATTAGCCACATCGTATGATCGTAACGTACGTAAATTAGAACAACAAGATACCTTTGACAGTGATTACCCCCTCGATGGTCGAGTTACCTTTAATAGTTATTACACCCTCGATGGTCGAGTTACCCCTAACAGTGCTAAAATGATTACGTACTTAACGCTCAATTAATACACGTACAGAAAGTTTTAGTTTATGACATAGACTTATGCCGATGCATAATTTCCGCATCTTATAATTTTCTAACATGAACTTATGGCCAGAAGCGTTTGAAAGAGAAAGAATTCGGTAAAACACCCAATAATTGTAATATCCGGGTGCCTTATGACTATTCTAAAAAGAGCATCAGTAAATACTTGCTTTTACTTTCAAAATTTCCGTCGATTTCTTTGAATGTTGAAAGAGGGGAGCGGTGAAACTCATTGTCGACGGTGAGAGAAATTTTTAAGGGAGAGTATAAGGCTTAACCTAACTATCATAATTTCCTTCCTATTAAGTAGACTATCGAAAAATATCACCTCACCACAATTCTCTCCCATTCACTCTCCCTTCAATGACGATCGAAAAATATCACCTCACCACAATTCTCTCCCTTCAATAACGATCGAAAAATTTTATACTGTCTAAGGCAGTTCTTTTCACGACGCCGCCGCCACCACCACCATCGCCAACAACAGGTCAGGTCAAACTAAGACCCACTTCGTTGATGTTAATCATACGATGTATCTAAAAACGAGGCAGTTACCGCATACCGTGGCGGGAAACTTCGACACACAAACCACAAACAATCACATTTACAAATCATAGTCGAAAAAGTTTATATATATATATACATTGAAATTCAATCTCTATTTCTAGCTACCTAGCCCGTATTCCCAATCTTCCTCTCGCTAACCCCAAAAACCGGTGTCTAGAAAAAATATTTTAATTTCAAACACTTCCCAATCAATGGGCTGCGATTAAAACTAAACCAAAAATTGAGGAATGCTAAACAGAGTGAAATCTTTGTTTCTTTCCCAATACTTCTAAGAGGCGGAAGGGGATATTTACTTAATCTTTCTCCGATCTCCGTTTCGTCGCCAGCGGGTAGTTGGTGGAGGTCCGGTTGTAGGGCGCATGTGCGTATGACGTTGTTGTATCTTTCCCCATCCATGTCGTCGACGAAGAGTATGTTCTCTTTGAGTGAGGTGTTTTGTATCCAGGGTTGTTGAGTAACGTATCTCACTCGCCCGGGCACTCTCACCTCCCCTCCACCTTCTGCATCTCGGACACCAGAGCGGACAAGAGGGAATACTTGCCACAACCTACCGGACCCACCACGGCCACCAAAGAACCACGGGACACTTTCAAATTGATGTCCCGAAGAGACGCCGCTGCTTCGTCATCCAAGTTCCAATGAAATTTTCCCTTCTGAATCTCAATTGCTGAAATTTTCATAAAAATAAATTCATGTTAACTTTGTCAAAATTGACTTACTGTGAGAGGTTATAAATGTCTAGAAGCATTATAAAAACAACTTCAGGCTTTCCTCTTCAAGGACGACATGCTGATTGGCGTATTTTACAAATAAGATTTTAAAGGGGTTTTCTTCGAATATTTATTCCTTTTGACCCGGGGGATAAGGCAACCATGGGAATTAAACCTGATTTTAAGATTAGAGGATATTTTTTGTTTAAACCAATGCAACGGAAGTTCCTAAAGTTGTCTCTTTCTCGGCGCTCAAGCTGCACTTCTACTTGTTAACCACTATTAATTTTGAGATTAAATTCATCCGCATATGGAGGAATTGCTGCCGGAAATAATAAGCTACCCATTTCGATTTTTCAATACCCTGATAGATTGACATACCATATTTGGCGTTGCTAGCCATCTGGTCCACGTAATTCTTGGTTTCCTAACGACTCAACAACTTTGCAATTCTCCTGACCGAGACGTGTGTTTGTAAAGAATTACTTAGTGGATTTGCATCATTTTCAGATGTTTTAACTAAAGGGAAGGTCAACGCGACAATTCATTTTCTAAAAACAAGTTGGCAAAACCAAAATATTACCTCTCCGTGTCGAGAAGATTATATAAACTTAAATATCCAATGAAAATGTCGACCTTTTTCCCTCATCCTTTCCCGCGCTTTGCGCTTCCACATTTCATCCTAACTCTCAACATTAAGTTCCTCCATTTTACATACAAAAATCAAATACTCACAAAAAGAAGCGGCAAAAACCTGCTGGCTCTTTACAACCACTTAATTTGACTTAATATCCAACTTCCAAACAAAAATATTTTCTGGTGGATAAATTAACAACCTACAAGCAAAGAAAAATTCTCAAGAATGTCTCCCGCAAATTTAATAGGTCTATTTTCAACTAGGTCGGCGTATCTGATTAGATTTAAAAAATATATTTTTGAAATTTTTGGTCTGGCTGTTATCTAACCCTACATGGTTTTCAGTGAAACAAACAAGGAGCAAAACACAGTGGAAGCTTCAGTCTTATTTAAAACATGTAAAACAATTATCATCTCTGCAAATAGCTTACACATGTCTTTTTTACCAATGCCTAACCGTTTGGATTTTTCTAAAGCAATCTCAGCACCAAAAAATATTTTTGATACAAAATAAATGTTTTATATTCTTATTAAGAATAAAAAAGGTCTGTCCTCTCGTAATTTTTTAAGCTTTTATCATGATTACTCTATACAACAGTAACAAGGAGTATAAACCCTTTAGTGGAAGCAGTATTTTTTTCCGAAACAATCTCGCTTATGTTTATCCTCTCTAGACTTCGCTAAAAACGTATTACTCCTTCGTAAAATATTAATAGACAGGCAAGGATTCATACCATTAAAGAAGGAGCGCAATATTATCCATATTTTCATTTCATATACAGAGAAAAGAAATTATTATGTTTCTGAGAGGAGCTTCCCATTTTGGTTGTTGTTTTGAAAAGTATATCGAAATGCACGGTCCTTGATAGATATAGGAGGCAATGAATGAAATATATCATAATGCACGGGCCTTGATAGATATAGGAGGCAATGAAGGAAATATATCGCATGCACGGGCCTTGGTAAATATAGGAGGCGATGATAATCTCTCTCTTTGCACGAGAGGTTTATCTTTAATATTTAAATAAATATAAGTATTTTTAATTATTTTAATCTTCAATAATTAACATTAATAATAGTTAAATCGTTTAAAATAAAGTTATACCTATTATCATCTCAAACTTTGCTAATATTGACGTTCAAAGTGAAGGGTACTCCTCTTGCCCGCTTTCTTCAAATTTTGGGGTATATATACGATTCTTTTCCATTATAATAGTAAGGAAAAAGCGCAATTGCGAAAACCTTTGGTGGCGATCCCACCTTAGGGAGGCTAGACGTTTCTCGTAACCCTAGCTGATCGCCGCGTATATCCTAAAACCAAACGATGATAATGGAGTAGAAGCCAATGATACAGATTGGTGTCTATGTGGAAGACCAGTGCAAAGTGGTGTTAGAAGCCAGTGTAAGTGCAGACTGGTGTCAATGTGGGATTGACAAAGAACAGAAGATGGTGGTGATTAGAAGCCAGTAAGAACATTCTGGTGTCGGTGTGGGATGGACAAAGACCAGAAGATGGTGGAGTGAAAACTCAAGTAGAGGAGCCATTTCCGTGACTGTGAAAGCAGTTCGGAAATGGCGAACACGTTTGCTCCGATACGCAAACTGCCAACGCGGTCACGTGGGTGTAACAACAGACAGACAGACAGACAGACAGACACGTCACACGGAGAGGTATCAATACCTCTTCGTTGTGAAAATGTAATTTCGGCGTAGTGATGTGTTAATATATTGTTAATATAGTTCGCTGAGTTGTGGAGAAAATACTAGGCGGAAAAATAATCTTCTGATTATTAAGATTTTCTAAATCTAATAGTCTTGGTTTTTCATTTTTTTTAGAGTCGGTTTAATAATAATAATAATAAAAATAATCTAGGCTTTGTCTATGAAGGGATTTCCACACTAAGCCTGTGCCTTTACATTGCATAGAGGGGTGGTGGCTAGCTCCTATGCCACAGCTATCCTACAGCGCCCTATACTAACTATTACCGTTAACCTCTGCAAGTTTTGAAGGAAAGGAGAAACCAGGTTAGACCGCGGAGGAAAACTCCTTTTAACAAGCGGGGAGAGAACTTGCAAACTCTACGCAGAAGGATTTGTTCCCAGATTTCAACCCGGTGCCACAGTCCGGGGTCGAACCCGGGATCCTCTTGCTGCGAGGTGAAAGCGCTAACCGCTACGCCACCCCGCTATGAAAAAATGTTTTCTCAAATGATATACCAAAGAATGGTTGTGACTTGGTGGGAGCTTCATTAGCATCAACTGCTACAATAATAAGGTGTCAACCACATACAAACGTGGTAAACCGAAACTTTTCGTTATATCATGTAATATTCAAAATTATGTACCAAAACACACCAAAAAAATCATTCAAAAATCCAGAAACTTTAAAATCTTTGATTAACGGAAACCAGTTAATATATTTAGTAGAAAAAGCTAAGAGAAGATTTATCTTTTGACCCTCCCTGACACCGTTCTTACCAAAACAAGGGTATTTACTAAATCCGGAAACACAAAAATTGACATCGATATTAATCGTGACAACTGAAAGGAGACGAAAGCTTTCCTCGCGGTGAGAACGTTTTCGTCGTCAATTAATACGTACATGGCGAAACACGGTATAGTAATCTGAATATTTAGAAACAATATCTGTTAAACTCAAAATGGAGGTATAAGAGTGTGTAAGCCCTAAAGTTAAAGCAGATCTCCTACAAGGGCACTTTCCTCCTAAACTCCGGGTTTGGCTTGGCAAAGGCTAGTGGGCGTGATTTATACATGCACGTATAAATCCCGCCCACAAAGGCCTCTAGTTTCGCCAAGCCAAAACTGGAGTTCGTAAGGAAAGTCAACACGTAAAGAATCCACTGGGGCCGCGCTATGCTTTAAATAGTTTATAGTTAGATGACGACCAACAGCAAACCAAGTACATCCAACCGTGTTCTTATTTCATCGCTGAAATGTAGAATTATCGCCTTTCTTGTGCGTAGCGAAAGCCTAGAGATTTCAAGGACATATGCCTTTTTGTGTCCAGTGAGGACTCTTGGGGAATGAGCTGATACGGAGCTCAAATTTCTACACTTCTATGTCCCCTCATAATCAATAATATTCCACGTAATCTTTTACGTTCTTACCAAAACAGGTATGAAAGCAGATATAAATAGGTTTGTTCCTTCTAAGAAGCCTTGTTTCTTCATGAGAGCAGTTTCTTTCTTCCTGATTTCAAGAACGATTCTGTTGAATGACTTCTCCTAGGCGTACAACTTCAAGACGCGGATTCCGTTCAAGATTTCACTTATCATTTTCATCCTCTTGTCCTTCAGCTTCATCAGCTCAATCTAATAAACGAGATAATTAAAGAAACCATTCACAGAAACCCTCCGCCGCTGATAATATAGTAAAAGCAGTAGCAAATAGGGGAAGTAGGTATCTGTAGCTTAAGCTAGGGTAAGGCGTCCTTTTCCATGCATTCACTCAGAGGGAGAAATTTTCTTACACGCGCCACGTCACGGTCATAAAGCTAGCTAAAATGGTTCAACCTGAACATGCGAAGAGAAAACTGTTTCAGGGAAGTATATTCATCCGCGACTTCCAGCCAGAAATGCGTTTCTTGGAATGCTCGAAAAAAAACTTAACTCGACGCCTCGCGAAACCCCTTTGATACGTACTTCCTCTGGTAAAAGTTAATTTTCGCCTGTCGTATAGCTAACATGTATTTACAAGAAACCTTACGGCGTATGTTCTGCTCTTCACGATTATAGGTACCAGAATCAAAGCCGATAACCTGTAATGCGAAATTGCGAAATTCGGCAAGACCGAATTATTTCATATTAATTTAAGAAAAACCTAAACTTCACCAAAATTAGCTCATATCTTCTTTTAAATCAGTTTGATTTATTCTTGACAGTTATCAAACATACAGAAACTCTACCTTTTCTCCTTTAAACTCTCTCGGGCGCTGGTCGCTCGAAGAGTAACAAAGGGATTATATTTTTAGCACGACTTTCAGGCGCCATGGTTAGAGTGTTAGGCCTCGCTCTTTTCATGTCGCCCGATCCTATCTTTAGTTTAAATATTACTTTCGCGAGGTTTTAGCGGTGACCATCCCAATTGAGGGCCGCTAGTATTCCCCATGGTTCAACTCCGTGCCTAGTAGTCTTTTGTATTTTCTATTTCTGAGAAAAAGGGTTTCGACCAATGTTATATAGAAAGTACCAATTGCCCAGGTATGGCTGGCGACCGAGGGTCGCCGTCATTGTTAAAAGTAAAATGTTATATAGAAAGTTCCAATAGCCTAGGTATGGCTTTATTTTTGGTTGGCGACCGAATGTCGCCATCATTGTAAAAAAAGTAAAAGCGTCCTTCTTTTAAGATCATTATCACGACCCCGACCACCAGTGCTAAGGTGGTCGAACTTTCGAGGTCGTGAGAACGTTACCTCCATGGTCGAGCATTCCCCGGGAATGCATCTGACCAATGGCGAGCGCCCCACGTACACCACGCGTGACGTGACCTGCCGCAAACCCGTACCTGATTGGAAAAGGTTTCGCGGGCTTCCATTTGGTTGGGAAGCGGTTTCGCGGGCTTCCGGGACGCGGTCCTAATTGGTGGACATAGGTGCGGGTCCAAAATGAAAACTGATAAAAAGACGGACTCCATAGGAGAGAGACAGAGTTGATGACCTGATAATATGAGAACCGGACCGTGCAAGAGGAGCTAAAAAGAAAAAAAGAGTTCCTGAGAACTACGGCGCTCCGAAAATACGAATAGCCCCGATGGCATACGCGAGGTGCGCGACGTGTATATCTATGTAAATAACTTGTAAATATTCGGCACCCGGTTACGCGTCGTGGTGGTCAAGAAACAGGACGCTCGCTACAAACTGTAACGTACCGATTTAATTTTAAGTTACTATCGATTTTATTTGGCATTGGTTCGGCCGTAAGGTCAATGTATATTTTGCTGTTGTTGAATTGTTGTTTCGATTTAATTGTTTTGATTTAATTGATGATTAAATCTGGAGTATTGGCGAAACCCAAACCATGGTCTTCTTGTTTCTAACGCAAAAGTAAACAATCCCCTAGACACATTGACATGACTCGCTAACCCCACCCTCTACCGTTACGCGAGGAGGAACCCGGAGGTAAAAGTATTTATCGGCGGACAAAAGGCACGATAAACCATCCGCTCTTGATTGAAGTAGTACATTTTGTGTTAAATAGCGGGCAGAAATTAGTAACTCAAGCATCAGTAACCCATGTGACAAGAAGTAGCTTAACTAACCGCCTTCGATTCTGTCTCTCCCATTGCTTGAGTTTAGGCTCCTATTCTCTCCTGCCTTTACAGGCCGATTTTTCTTTCTCTACTGTTGGCAATGTGACAAGTAACGCGTTGGAGCGTATCTTTGAGGAGTTTGTTTATTTTTTAAACGCAAACTTTTTGAAAAGGCTTAGTGCGTTCTACTGTACATTGTTATTAATTTACGCGTATGGTTCCGATTATGGTCTATTTGTGTTTAAGATGGATAACATTTAATCATTTACCTGTAATTCTTTGTATTTCTTGGTGCTGAGATAGTTCAGTGGAATAAGAACGAGAATAGGTACGACGCCAGCAAAAGCTGAATAGCCCAGTTCTTGATACATGAAAGCGAAACACAGTACTGTTTGTACCGGGATCGACCACAAGAGGCCCAGTTGCGGCGACAGAATTTAGAATCTGTTCGTGTCCACGTACATCGTGTTCAGTATTTCGCCCATGGTCAAGTCACGCCAATCGCTGCTCGTCAATCTAAATATCTGCTTCGACGAATCTTATTAATGAATTAGCATTCCACTATCACGACAAACACTGACTTACTTTTTTGTACAGAACGTGCATGGTGGCGGATTAGAGTCACCATGCCTTCTTGCAACAAAGATTGTGCGAGACCGGCCAAACCGTAAAGGCAAGCGTAGAAAATCCCCTTCCACAAAGGATCTTCGCTCATCAAGTAATCGATTATGGAACTAAAAACGTAAGTTTGTGAACTGGTTAACTTGGTTCCAAAGTTTACTTAATTCATTGTAGCGTGGCCAGCAACTTGCAATTTCAACCTCTGTTTGAATCAGTTTTAAAGAATATTCAGAGGAATCTTATAATCTAGGCTTTGTCTATGAAGGGATTTCCACACTAAGCCAGTGGCTTGTTACATGTGGGTCCCTTTAAACCCACTGGCTGAATGAAAATATTCAGTCAGCTGAACCACAGAAAATATTATTGCTCATGTGATTGGACCTTTCTCTACGCTTCAGTATGAACAAAGAACTAGCTGACAGCAACAGAGGAACTTAAATTAACGGTTTAAGTGAACCCCATGTATGCCTACAATTTCCCATATATAGTCACTTACTACGTTGTGACGTTTCTTATGTGGCTAAAAAGAGAATTCGCTTACCCTGTTAAAAGGGCAGGACCGAATGACACTACGTCGGACAGAACTTGTAAGATCACTCCAGCAATCAAGCAAGGCCCGACTGTCCTCAACAAGGGCCAAGTGATGGATTTGCTTAGATTTTTGGTCCTGTTTCGATCTTCCAAAAATCTTTTCATTTCAATTTCATTGCTAACACTATTTGCCTTAACTTGCGGTTTCCAGTGTTTTTCGAAAAGGCGCGAGACAGTCCGGGCTCGCTCTTCGTCATTCAAGTCGTACACATCCGATGGCTCAAGGCTTTTCTTCCAACCTTTCCACAGGGCGCTACAATTCGTTAAAAATACATTGAACTGCACTGTAATAACTATTTCAAGGAAGGACAATTAATAATAAGAACACAGGAACGGGAAGAGATTTACCTGGTAAGCCATGAATGAACCACGCGTGTACAAAACGATGCATTTTCTTCCGTTGATTTCTAAATGTTTGAAAGTAATCATAAGAAAATATGAAGCCATTTTTATGGGAAAGAAGAAAGTTCTGCTCGGCATTTTCCATCCATTATCCACAAATTAGTGGATAACCGATTATTTATAATCAAAGTTGTGCATATAATACGATATAACATGCAAGTTCTGTAGAAAAGTTTCGAGCGACGTGGATAATGGATAGATAATGCCGAACTATAATTCAATAACAGGCATACATACATCTTATAGGAATCATAGTGTAGTATCTAATTGTATCAAGGCGGATTTTGTGGGAAGAGCTAGATTATGATCATGCAAGACGAATTTCACCTTGAGAATAATCTGCACGTTGAACCTTGCGCGCGCACCTGACCGCGCGTTACTACTAACCAAGAAATTGTACTCTTTCAATATCACAATTTCGGTCGCTAGTATCTAATTTTGTCTTCAATATTTGGTTACGTGAAAATTTGTAATTTTATTTATTTATTTATTATTTTATTTTTTTAAGGTTAAAGTATGGTTCTCTTCTTCATTGTTAAGTGTTGTCCCGGTAACCACCACATATAGGCTTGCCTCTTTGGTTGCCAGCGAATTATTGTTGCGAAATAAATACTATTATTAAGTGGCAAAGTTAGAAAAACATCAGAATTATGAGGTGTGAAGGATAGTACTCGAGCCCTGGATTAACCCACTATCAGTCTGGGAAATAAGTATAGTCTTTGAGACCAGTGATCCCCCTAGTATCCGAAATAATAAACTGGTCTCCAGACTGGTCCCCTCTTTTGTTCTCCTAAAGATTTGCAATTGATAAACTGGTCCCGAGGACCAGTAACCCCCACTTCTTGAATTTTAAAACTAGTCCAAGCAATTAATAACCTGGCTTTGGACCAGAGGAAGTGCGCTGCTATTTCCCAGACTGCCCACTATGATTAAGTTTACTTGGGCCTAAGATTGCAGCGCCATTTAAGGCAAGCCTCAATTTTTAGCCATATTGAATGTGTGAACATAAAAAACCACGCTATTTTGTCCACTAGATGCCACCTGAGGAGTTGGCGTTTGGCAACGCGAAGTATGCTGGGTATCTTAAAGGCCGGCTTCAATCTAAAAGAGTTCTAGCGAACTGAAAACCGAGCATGAAGAATGGAGCGACCGTGCAGATTTTCGAAGCCCAGCTGTGCTGAAATTTGGGAGGGTTCTAGCTAACTGAAAGCCGTGCAATGTGGTTCTAACGAACTGAAGATACACAATAGAGAATTTCCTTTAGAGGACAGTAAAAATTCGAGAGGAATAAAACTTGTCTTCAGGTCGCTAGAACCACATTGCATGGCTTTCAGTTAGTTTGAACCCTTCCAGTTTTTGCCCCAGCGGGGATTCGAAAATCGGCACGGTCGCCTCATTGTAAGTCTTGATGCTCAGTTTTCAGTTCGCTAGAACTCTTTTAGATGAAAGTTGGCCTTTAAACTCCCAACCATGGGTGCATGACTTTCAGCATAAGCCTATAAATTTTACCGGTAGGTGGGGTTTTATAGGCTTATGCTTTCAGTAATTGGTGTAGGCTTTTCGCCTCCTGTCAAGGTGGTTCCTCCAAGTTCGAGCCCGGCCCACAAAACACGCATAGAAAATCAACATGGGATATTTGTTGGCGCACTGATTCCTATTAGCTGTATGCAATTCTGTTAATAAGTATGACACTAAAACATTACTGAGAGCTAAATCAAGAAAAACAAGCGACAAGGCTAAAGCTTCTGGTAACCGGTGTTGAAATTTTGTAACAAAATAAACTTATTAAAAATAGATAGAGTATTACCATTTTGGCTTCGATTGCGTACATATGTTTCTCTTAGTGCGGAGAGGCGTCAGTCAGTGTGTGTAATACGAGGGTAACAATTACTAGAGGATAAATTACCGACTCAATTACCAACCCGAAATAGTCATCTTTGTCGTTCTGAAATATTATTACACGTTTCTATTTTTCCGTAATATGATTATAAAACGTAAAAGAAAACTTTCGCTTACTTCTAAATAGTACTTGATGATGGTGGATCTCAGTGTGATAGTTTTCGTTAATGTTAAGAGGAACAAAAACATGTCAGGATTCCGGACAACACCGTGCCACCCCCTCTGCCGTAAATTATGAGAAATAACGCCAAGATCTGCAAGACGCGACTTCAATTTAATTCATCAAAACGTGATGGATTTTTTTAAAAATAGTCTTACGTAAGATCCAAATTGAAGGACGACCGCCAAATTGTCATTGACTTGAAAATCGCCGTAGTATATTTGTTTTCCAAATTTCAAGACGCTAATTGCGGCCAGTAACAAAACCAAGAGCTAAAAACAAAAGGCTATATCTAATTTTTAAGTATTTCTGTGGCAAGAACGCGTGCTTCCTGCTACGTAAGATGTACAATGCTTATTGCATTAGCAATTTTGCTCTGTACTCTCGTAAGGTGACAAAGGACTTACACTTTTCGTAATGGAATGATTAGAAAAAAGAAAGCTTCGTCGCTTCGACTTGGCGATCAATGCGATTTCCAATGGAAGGAAGACCCAGAGAATCGCCCATGGCACCCAGACCAGAATGGTCTTTTGAAAACAAGGTGTAAAATCAGGATTATCCGTTTACCATGTCCTGATTAAAATAACGTGATGGTTAAATTATTAATCGCAAAAATAAAATTTTCAACACAAATTTTTAGGCTATCAAATGCCATTAACAGAATCCTGGTAAAGTAAATTAACAGCAAGTAACATACCCAAAATGGAGATTCACAAAAGTCGTCGAGAATAAATGAATCCATTTGAAGATGAATAATACTTAAATATTTCCTCAAATAAGTTTGAGCAATTTGTCTAACAAACTAGTTGCTACGATGTTATCGAGCGTCTAACTAAAACTTCTACGGTTTTTAACAAACCGTAGCGTTGATAGTGTAATTGATACCGAAGCTGAAATTCCATTTACTGGCGGAGCCCAATACCCTTAAGACGTTACCCAAGACGCTAATCTGTTTCTCTTTAATAGACTTGCCACCTTTATGTAAGGCCACCAGTCCAGCTGGCCTGCTGTATCATCAAATAATTATAGAATCTAAAGTATCGACACCGATAAGTACGGCCGAACTACGCGTCCAACGTCTTTAAAAAAAATAAAAAAAACCCGATTTTTTAAAAAGTGCAACTTAAGTGCGTTTTACCTTAAAAACCTCAACGTCGACCAGTGAAAAAACTCCAACACGTGACCAAGAACAAGCAACTAAACCACGATTGATTCCGAAGCTGAAATTCCATTTACTGGCGGAGCCCAATACCCTTAAGACGTTACCCAAGACGCTAATCTGTTTCTCTTTAATAGACTTGCCACCTTTATGCAAGGCCACCAGTCCAGCTGGCTTGCTGTATCATCAAGGAATTATAGAATCTAAAGTATCGACACCGATAAGTACCGCCGAACTACGCGTCCAACGTCTTTAAAAAAAACCTCGATTTTCTAAAAAGTGCAACTTAAGTGCGTTCTACCTTAAAAAACTCAACGTCGACCAGTGAAAAAACTCCAACACGTGACCAAGAACAAACAACTAAACCACGATTGATTCCGAAGCTGAAATTCCATTTACTGGCGGAGCCCAATACCCTTAAGACGTTACCCAAGACGCTAATCTGTTTCTCTTTCATAGGTTGGTACAAAACCACTTCTATCTATTTTGACCTAAGCTTACTGTGGGCTTCGCCAGCTCAATCAAACTTTAAAAATGCATATGACTAGATCAAAATCGAACTCTGAAATGCCAGTTGCTGTTCCCGCAAACGATGCAACCTCACCGGACGTCATACCAGCGCTTAACGCTATAGCTAAAAAAATAGATTCCCTAACAACAAGCGTCAATGATACAAAAATATCCATAGACGCGATAGAAGCTAGGCAATTGGTCATGGAAAGATATCGCTTAACGATGTCCAGCTGTCCATGCAAAGTATTGCACTCTTGGATGACAGGGTTACTGCTCTAGAATCAGGTGCTTCAGCACTGGAGAAACGCGTCAAAGGCAATCACGAAGACACTAGAATGAGAGTTTATAACTTAGAAATAATGCTTAAGCGAAATAATTTAATAATCAGAGGGCTAGTAGATAAGGACACTGAATCTAGAAAGGAGTTAGCAAATGCCGTGGAGAACCTGTTCTCAAGTAAACTAAACGTCAATACTAGTATCTTACCGTCGCAAATCTTCCGTAAAGGCCCATATCAACTAAATAAATCTAGATCTATTGTATACCGCGCTGAAACCTATGACGTTAAAATGTCCATCCTTACGAAAAATGTTAAATTAAAAGGCACCCAAATATTTATTGAACACGATTATACGGCAAATCAGCTATTCGGAAGGTACAAGTTACGTCAATTTGCAAAGACCAAACACCCTGAGAAGTACATCTGGCTATCTAGTACCTCCATCAAAGTGGGAGCCGATAGCTTTAAATTTGATTTCTCAAGCGACCGGTCGTGAAAATTTAACTATATCTAAAACTATTTATTTATCTATTTATTCTATTTATTATTGTACATCTACTAAAACCCACTCATTATGTTAAATATAATTTCAATTAATATTCGAAGTGCGAAAGCGAATTTTGGTCAACTAATCGCAGCATGTGATCTAATAGACACAGATATTCATATATACGCTTTAACTGAAACATGGTTCAAGAAAGACTTCTCTGAAAGCTACCCTGGGTTGAATTTTGCTGGTCATGGTCGTGATACACGCAAAGGAGGGGGGGGGTAGGATTATATCTTAGAAATAATATAAAATATGAAATCGCTAATGAAGCATGTACTTTAAATGAGTTTCTCGAAATATTCACTATCATAATAGACCAAATATATATCTGTTGTGTATAGGTCAGGTAATAAGGTTAGTGAATCTTTAAAAACACTTGAACACATGATCCTGAAAATGGGCCCACCAAATAGTAAAAAGATTATCATTGGGGATATGAACATCAATCTCCTATCTCAAAACAAAGAAACAGAAAATGTGATAGACACAACTCTTAGCTATGGACTAAAACAATTCATAACAACCCCAACCAGGGTGACTAGTAGCTCAGCAACTTTAATCGACCACTGCTATTCAAATTTTCAAGTCGAAACCGAAGTTTTAACAGGCATCGATATCACCGACCATAAACCAATTCTTTTGAACTTTAAAGTAGCTACCCAAATCAAAACAACCATTAGCATACGAAATCTGTCTAAACATAATATTGCAAAATTTATCACCAATATAAGTATGGAGTCATGGAAACCCCTGCAGGATTATGAGGATATAAACCAAGCCTTTAACTTTTTTCACAATAAGTTATCTACCATTGTTAACGACGCGTTCCCCTATTATAATGCAACCCGAAAAGATTCTCATAAATGGATCAACCATACAATCCTAGCAGAAATTAGAAATAAAAGAAAACTATTAAAAACGTTCAAACGCAACCCCACAGCAATAAACAGTAAGGCTTACAAAAATTCCCGCAATAGATGTAATAACCTGATAAGAAACGCCAGAATTACCTACTATAAAGACGCCCTGCTAAAGGTTAAGACTAAACCCAAAGAAACTAGGAAACTAATAAACAATTTACTTGGAAAAGGTAAAAAAGCTAATGATAGTGTAATTAATATCTCGGCGGACACGTTCAATGATGCCTTTAATCCCGCGGTGCCCAACTATCAACAACAAAATGAAAGATATCGAACCCCAAAAAATGTTAAGCATCTCCCAAATACCTCTGTTTGATATGAAACGGATACTACTGAAATATATGGAATAATACAAGACCTTAAAGTTAACTCAGCCCCTGGATTTGATGATCTCCCACTAAAAATAATTAATTTGGCAGCATCCTGTATTGTAACGACCATTACGTCATTAATTAACCTTTCCTTTAGATCTGGGGAATATCCCAACTCCCTAAAAGAAGCTATTATAATACCAATATATAAAAAAGGAGATAAAAATACTCCGTCTAACTACAGACCGATATCGATTCTATCAATCTTAGCCAAAATTTTCGATAAATGTTTTTACCATAGGATGTCCAAATTTTGCAATAAATACAACTTAATCTCCCCCAAACAATTTGGATTTCGAGAGAAATCGTGTGTAGAGTTAGCTAATATTAGGGTTTATAAGCAAATCATAGAAGCCCTAGATGCTAATTTCTACGTCCTTGGAGTTTTCCTTGATTTTAAAAAGCTTTTGATACGGTTAGCCAAGCACGACTACTGGAAAAACTTCATGCCATGGGTTTTAGAGGTCCAGGATATAAATGGATTAAGTCCTACCTAAGGGATAGGAAAGCCCGAACTAAATTAAACGGGAAATTGTCCGATTATAAGTTAGTCTCCAGGGGTGTGCCCCTAGGGTCAATACTTTCACCTATTTTCTTTAACTTATACGTAAACGACATTACAAGCATTGATAATGACGATTCCATCACCCTATATGCTGATGATACACTTATCCTATGTGCAGGCCCTGATCTAGGTACCATAATAAAGGAGGTAAACACCACACTTAGTAAAATTGAAAGATGGCTAACAGATAACTACATAGAGATAAACACTGGGAAAACAGTCAATATGATATTCTCCAACATAAATAAATCACGTCACCATAATGAACCTATAATTTTGGGAAACAGTGTCCTAGAAGAAGTAAATATGTATAAGTATCTTGGTCTTTTCTACGACCCGCACCTAAAATGGAACTATCACACCAATCAGGTTGCACAAAAAAATCTCCTATGGAATATACTTAGTCCATCAAAATCGCGACATATTCGGAGAAAATGCACTGCGCCAATTGTACTATGCCTTTATTTACCCACATCTGTCGTATTGCTTATCCATATGGGGCAACACAAGTAAGGCAAACCTAAATAGAATACTAGTCCTTCAAAAAAGAATGCTAAGAATAATAGAAAACAAACCTTTCCTAGCGCATACCTCTCCAATTTTCAAATCACAAGAAATACTAAACATATTTATGCTTAAAGAATACCTTTGTTTGATTTTTATATTTAAGTCTATCACATCTACTATATATAATCCTTTTCGATACAGTACACTATCAAAACATTTCACGCGGAAAACCTATTCTACACGGCCAGTAGGCCCTTGTAGATATGACTTGATACCCTTCCGTAATGTTAAAGAAAAAGTCACACCTTTTAGGGTTAGCGTCCCATAGAAAAAGCATTAAAATTTTTTCGGTTTTTAAGGCAATTGAGACAGGCCATACGGAAAAACTATAGCGAAGTTAGTTTTCGGAATACTTCTAAATTAACAAGCATTTCTTAAATGAGAAACTTACCTGTTTCGATTTTTAATTAATGAAGTCTAAGTATTGTACTTCAACTAATTAACAAAGTACGTCAAAAAGTTACTTTTGGGTCAGAAGTCAGCCTAACCTTATGGCGGGCTTAAACCTATTTCTTCATTTCGTTCTCGTTGAAAACTAGAAGGGCCTAGGTTTGTGGGTGCTGACAAGTTACGTTGATATATTTCAAACGTTTGCTTTTATGTGGAAAATTCCTAATTTCATAGCAGACGACAGTAAGGCAACTAGAATTAATTACATTGGTATTTTGTCCGAGATTGGATTTGCTAATTATCTATAACACACTTAAGAACAAATACTTTGATATCAGGTCGAATTTTCGTCTAAAAAATAATTCAGGTAAATAATTACAGTTAATAGAGGTTTTTATATCTTTTGAAGTAAGTTTTTCGACGTTCTTTACGGCCAAGGCTTAAGTTGTATAGACTAATGGCACTTGTGGGTGCTGACAAGTTACGTTGATATATTTCAAACGTTTGCTTTTATGTGGAAAATTCCTAATTTCATAGCAGACGACAGTAAGGCAACTAGAATTAATTACATTGGTATTTTGTCCGAGATTGGATTTGCTAATTATCTATAACACACTTAAGAACAAATACTTTGATATCAGGTCGAATTTTCGTCTAAAAAATAATTCAGGTAAATAATTACAGTTAATAGAGGTTTTTATATCTTTTGAAGTAAGTTTTTCGACGTTCTTTACGGCCAAGGCTTAAGTTGTATAGACTAATGGCACCCCATGTTATTTCCCCTTAGATCTTAATACAATCGAAGGCAGAGGGCTGCCATTACCCTATCTTAGTTACTCTATGTAATTATAGACTCATATAGTGTCTTTCCTCTTTAAAGATTATAAAAAGGCTCATTTACAGCTCTCATTTGTTTTGGAATCCTGTGTATAATCTGCTCAATTTTATGGTAGAAACATAGCCTAACCGGGTTAACCCTAGGTTTTTTATGCTGTATTTACCGTGTGCGCTTCCAATTTGATGTAAAAAATGGCATACCTATTCAAATTATTAACGTGTTGAAATAAAGATAGTGCTTTTCACCCTGTGAAAAGATCGAAAACTTCAAAATACTACTGGTAAGATGACAAAAAGTTTAATATTTTTTCCCTACGGCAGTTAAAAGAGTCGTGATGTTTACGTTAGCGCAGTTTAACTATTTGTTTCCAACAGTGGATTTTGTTAATTCATAAATATAAGTAACAGTGGTGCTGATTAATCCAGGAGGACAGTGTCGTTATGTAATTTAATTAGTCAAATAATTTCCATGTTTACATCAGCGCAGATTTTTCCAACGTAACCACGTCAGCAACGGAGGGTTACGTTGTTCGCTATCTCCACAGTTAACATTGCCGTTTGTTTATTTGTCTAAATTGCTATGAATTGTTTAGGTATTTAATTTAATTACTGTTATTGAAGCCAAAGTTGCTAAACTATAGAATCACATCATTCATTAACATATGTTATAGATGATTTTTATGTTACGGTAAATTTAGCACGTGGTATGATAAAAATTTAACACATTGTGTTGGCAAGAATGAAAAACTCTTCTAAACTTTACAATTAAGGTGATTTGAAACTCATTTTATAAGCTAAATCAATACTGCCAAACCTCAATACTTCATTAATTTCAACTTAGTTAAGTATAATTAACGTGAATTTAAACATGAAATATACATATTTTGATGAGAACTCGAGTAACTTTGAAATAAAATACTTAATTAAGATTAAAACTGCACAAGCTGTTGGTATAGCCCCATGTTTTCTATCTCATACTTAGTTAATTTAAATTATCTTTAAAGTACATTAATAGGCGCGAAATTCGAAAGTTTAAGGTAAAATAAGATTCAAAACCCACTAAAAATTGCAATTAAGGTTAAGAATATATTGAAAGTCATTTATAACCTAAATGTACACTGCCGAAACACAATCCTACGTTAATTTTAAATCAATTAAATACAATTAACGTGAAATTAAACCAAAAATATTCATTTTTTGGATTAAAAGCTCAAATAACTTTTAAATAAACTGTTTATTTAAGATTAAAACTACCCAAGCCGTTGGTAAATCCCAATGTTTTCTATTTCACACAAATCAGGAGCAGATGACAAAGGAGTCTCGGACGCTAGCTTCCATAATGTAGAGGGCAATGGGACCCGCGAACGTCACGGTTATTAACCAAAATCATTACGCCAGTGCCACCACTCGTAGGAAATTTGAGCTTTATTTTCCATCCAACAGCGTGGCTGCAAAGTCTCGAAAGGAGATCTGGGAAATCGCGTCTGGAGCCTCTCTTTAAAAATACGTATCGTCTGCTTATAATTAGCCTAGGCTTAACGAGTATTAGAGTTAAAAAATGGATTTCAACGGCTTCATTTTTTAGACTAAAATTGATAATGAAAAGCCCAGCGAGTAACGTATGTACACTATTATAAAAACTAAAATGTGTTTCAGTGCCAAATTTTTCTTAATTTCTTCTTGAATTAAATGATAGCTACAAGAAGTTGGGAAAAGAAATCACTCCCGATCTTTTAAAACCCAAAAAGTAAGAGACAGTGATTTCGTTTCCAACCTCTTGTAGCAGTCAATTAGTTCCTACCTTTAAGGTCACAAAAATAGTCTTATTCTTTTATCTTCATACCAACGATTACAGCTGTTTGAATAAAATAATTATATTGTGTATATTTATGTCGCGATCGGGTAAGACGAACCTCAGTAGCCACCGTTAGTCCGTTATTACAACAAGGCTCCCAAGAGGACCAGTATAATTTTTGCGCCACATCTCGTATATTTTAGCGAAATCGAAACCTGGCATTTTCCAAAATATATTTATTGGTGATATGAAAATTAACACATTTTTATTTGAATCGTATATCAACGCGAAGTATTTTTCATTTACGTTTTAATAAATTATAAAAAAACGTCTTGGTTTGGACCAAGGCCGAAAAAACAAACGATACGTGTGAGGTTTATCAATTGGCTGAAGTTTCAGATATTGCAATTTTTTTAGTTATTTTTATAAATTTAATCCTTAATCAATATTAAATTCAATCAACTGATTTTACTGTTAATCGATATATTCCCTCTAAATTAATTGAAAAATTACATATCTACGCTTTTTCAAGAACAATTACATTTTCCGAAAACATTTTATCATGAAATTAATTATTTTGAAGGAAGTACGTGTTGAGGGGTCAAAATTGAATATTTGAAATACTGTGTCTAAAAAGACCAAGCGAACTTTGACATAATTCGAAAGGAAAATGTAAATATTTAATAGTGGATGCCAAACCAGGGTGTTGTACGAATTCATACATTTAATTTCGTATATCGAAATGCTACATTTCTAATGTCGCGACTATGAAAGAAAGGCTGCACTGCAATTTCCCTCTTCGTACTTTAGACTTTCTTGGGGGGGGGGGGTTAAGTTAAGTTAAGTGTGACCTTCTTCGTTTAACTGGTAATGAATGGAAATGAATATAACAAGCCATTGGTACTGAAACGTATTTCTTTTTATGTAATCTTTACCTATACCTTTGGTTATATTTATACCGATATCATATTTTTCCAGTGCTACAGATAGCTACCTACTAACAAAAACCACACAGGGTAAACGATGTTGCTTTGTCTTAAGTATACGGCATTCGTTTATTAACTAGTCTGAACAAAATAAATTTAAATTATCATATTTTTTTTAACATCAGTCTTCTTAGCAACTTGCCGATTTAAGTTTTTTTATGCAAACTTGAAAATTTGTCAAGCCAGCAACAATTAAAACTATGGCCGTCAAGGTGCCTACACGAAATCAATTCAAAATAATTTTATTCATGATAAAATGTTTTCGGAAAATGTAATTGTTCTTGAAAGAGCGTAGATATGTAATTTTTTCAATTAATTTAGAGGGAATAGATCGATTAACAGTAAAATCAGTAGATTGAATCCTTAATCAATATTAATATTGATTAAGGAATCAATATTAATATTGATTAAGGATTAAATGGATAAAAATAACTAAAAAAATTGCAATATCTGCCAATTGATAAACCTCACACATATCGTTTGTTTTTTCGGCCTTGGTCCAAACCAAGACGTTTTTTATAATATCTGTTACTTCAGTCTTAATGTAATAAAATTTTGAATAATTATGTTTGCTTTACCGTCATACATTTGGGGTTGATCTATTTCTAATTGCTTAAAGAAGTACTTAAGTATCGTTAATTACATTTAACTTATATCCAATAACATTGATTTCGATAAGCATATAATGTTGCACTTTATTTAGGAAAGAAGCTTAAAAACGACGGTGTTTGAAATATGGAAGAAAAAGATTTGTTTCGTACACTGTATACATATACAGTGTTGTCGAGGTCAGACCAACAGCTTCCTTTATGTAAAACCCCCAATACTGCCAAAGGGTGATGTCATACTAAATTATACAGGGTGTAAATAAATGTTTAGAATTCAAGTTTTATTGTATGCAAGTGACAACGAGTGACAAGGTACAAAAAGAATACTGGAGAATGCAACAAAATATTTTAATGCACTGTCCTACGATTAGTCTTAGAACGTGGGCCTCAAATTGCAACCTCTTAACTGTTTGGTAAACACCTCAACGTAAATATTCGACGTTTCTACCATTTTGGTTTAGGCACTCTTCCAGACGACTGTCCATGTCTTGCAATACATTTGCAAGCAGTAAACTGATGACGCATCGTAAGACTAATGGTATTGCCGTCTTACGAAATCCTCGTCCGTTAAGGCTTGATGTAGGGGGTATGATAATGCCGGTAGTGATGCCCTTGTAAACTGGCACAAACAGTAGAATGGCTTAGTGCAACTTCTTGTTCCGCCGCTCTACTATTAGCATGAATTGGCTTCAAAACTTGCTACGATGTCAAAATCTATCCTCATTACAGACTATACAGTCTCTTCTACGTTCACGATCTTGCACTACCGAAATCACGAAGGTGCTCACCAATGTCGGAAAAGGTGCTTTGCACCGGATGTTGTCGGTGTGGAAACCGTTCGGCATAAAGCACTGCCTTTAGTCGAACGTTTCTGCGACCTTCACCCAAAATAAACATCCTGTCCAATTTGTCCTGGTTGGAATAGGTTGGCATTTTTCTTGGAAACGAGACTAACTACTGTAATTCTACTACTTAGCCCCTATACTGAAGACCCTGTATATCAAAAGGGACCGGAAGTACCTCAAAGTTAAGTTTTCAAAAATTGCCAGATTGAGCAGTCATGGGATTTAAAGTGATGAAGGTCGCTTTAACGTTCTACAAGTGACACCGCGGTATGTTTTTGGTGCTCCAATGTCCTCACACGACAGGTCCAAACGATTGCCATCCTGGTTTTTCGGCTCAGCGTTGCGGTATTGCCGGTTCCATTAGAAATACAAGGTCTGTAGTGTTACAATTGTAACAATACTCCTGTTAAAAAGGCACACATACTGTACCCGACTCCCCCCCCCAAAAAAAACTTTTAAATTTCGCGCCTTTTCAATTGCTCTCTTTTCAATATGGGAAAAATGATTTTAAATGACAATTTTTTAAGTGTAAGAATTAAACAGGAAAATGGAGGCTGAGTGAAAGATAGATAAGTGTAGTTTTAATTATAATTTGTTAGTTTAATTATAAGGTATCCATGAATTTACCAAAAACATTCGTGTTTTGGGTTAATTTCACATTAATTATAATTGATTAAGTTTAAATTAACGGCTTATCTTGTTTATCTAGTGTGGATTTAGTTTATAATACAAGTTTCAATAAAATATTAACTTTAATTGCAATTACCCTAAAATTTTAATGTATGCGCTTTTGATATATTTTAACGATCATTTAAATTAATTTGAAAGTGAAATAGGATACTACTGTGGTTGTACGAAAAACATGTGATGTTTTTATCATAATTTGAGCGCAGTTCGGGAGAGTCGATTAAGCTTAAAATGTATTTCAATTTTTTACCCTAATTGCAATGTTTAGTGCAGTTTAATATTTTTGCCATATATTCATCATTGTGGTACCCTAAAGTTTTGAATTTCGCGGCAATTAATGTACTTTAAAGATAGTTCAAATTAACTTAAGTGTGAAATAGAAAATATAGGGCTTTAACCATGGCTTGGGTAGTTTTAATCATAATTGAAGAGTTTATTTAAAAGTTATTTGAGCTTTTATCCAAAAAATGTTTATTTTGGTTTAATTTCACGTTAATTATATTTAATTGAGTTAAAATTAACGTAGGACTGTGTTTTGGCAGTGTACATTTTGGTTATAAAATGAGTTTAAATGTATGCATCACCTTAATTGCAATTTTTAGTGGAGTTTTTGATTCTCATTTTACGCTAAGTTTTGAATAACGCGCCTATTAAGGTACTTTGGAGATAATTTAAATTAGCTTAAGTGTGAAAGAGAAAACACGGGGCTTTGCCAACGGCTTGGGTAGATACAATCTTAATCAAGAACATCATTTAAGAGTTATCGGAGTTTTCATCCAAAAAAATGTATATTTTGGTTTAATTTCACGTTAATTACACTTAATTACGTTGAAATTAATTTGACGTCAGTGCTCATTAAGCTTATAAAATGACTTTTAATAAATAATTCACCTTAACTCTAATGTTTAGAGGAGTTTTTTTTATTATTTTCAACACATTGCGTTCAATTTTTATCATATCCTGTGCTAGATTTGTGGTAACATAAAGATTATCTATACAATATGTTAAAGAATGATGTTATTCTATAGTTTAGATTGAATACCAGTAATTAAATCAAATACCTATACCATTCATAGCAATTTAAACCAATAAACAAACGGCAATGTGGACTGTGGAAATAGCAAACAACGTAACCCTCCGTTTCTAACGTCGTTAATTTGTGATGTAAACCTGAAAATTATTTCACTTAATTAAATTATATAACGACACTGTCCTCCTGGATTAACCAGTACCACTGTTACATATGAATTAAACAATCCACTGTTGGTTATAAATAGTTTATAAAATGATAACGTAACATCACAGTATGACTGATTCACTAGGATCAAAATTGTTTTAACGAATAATCTGGTCCTCTACATTGGTTTAGTTTCAGGAATTATACCACACACCTTCACAATTAGTAGCATTTTAGTGAGATTAACAAATAATGAAACCGTTTATACCTGTCCTCAAATGAGAATGTTGACTTAACTGCGCTAACATTAACACCACTCTTTTAACTGCCGTAGGCAAAACACATTGAAAATTTTGTCATCTTTCCTGTAATATTTTGAAGTCGAATTCTTCAAAGGGTGAAAACACTACCATTGATTTCCAAACCATAATAATTTCGATATATATGCCATTTTTTACTTAAAACTAGAAGCGCCAACAAACTGTCATAGATACAGTATTAAGTTACAAGTAGCGTAAAACCTAGGCCCTAGGGTTGGGATTTGTAGCATGAATCGAAGCAGACTACGTATTTTGTAATTCCAAACAGAGCTGGAAATTAGCTTTCTTATAATCTTTAAAAGGAAATACACTATAATCTATAAGCACTATATTACATAGACAAACTAACATACAACTTAAGCCTTGGCCGTAAAGAACGTCGAAAAGCTTACTTTAAATGATATAAAAACCTCTATTAACTGTAATTATTTACCTGAATTACTTTTCTAGACGAAAATTCGACGACCTGATAACGACGTATTTCTTATTAAGGGTGCTACAGTTAATTAGAAAATACATATAAAGGTGCTCAAGCTCGGATGAAATACCAAAGTAATTTGTTAGCGTCTACTGCTAAGAAATTAGGAAAATCAGCAAGAAACCCAACATTTGAAATTTGTCAACGTAATTGGTTAGCACCCACAAACCTAGGCCCTTCTAGTTGTCAACGAGAACGAAATGAAGAAATAGGTTTAAGCGCGCTATAAGGTTAGGCTGACATCTGACCCAAAAGTAATTTTTTGACGTACTATCTTAATTAGTTAAATTACAAAAATTAGAATTCATTAATTAAAAATCGAAACAGGTAAGTTTCCCATTTAAGAAATGCTTGTTAATTTAGAAGTATTCCGAAAACTAACTTCGCTATACTTTTTCCGTATGGCCTGCCACAATAGCCCCTTCCAAAAAGTTTTGAAAAAATGTTCTTAGTCTGAGTCAGTTCAGTTCTTCCTACAAACAGGGAGTAGTTTCCCCGCATAGCCTAGTTCACAACCTAGATATGACGTTTTTTACCTCCAAGTGCGCATGCGCGAAGAACTTAAACAACAAGATGCACAAGGCAGTCAAACTTTTTGGAAGGGGCTATTGCCTTAAAAAACCGAAATTTTTTTAATGCTTTTTCTATGGGACGCTAACCCTAAAACCTGTGAACTTTCTTTTAACATTACGGAAGGGTGTCATGTCATATCTACAAGGGCCTAACGACCCTGTAGAATCTATATAACACAAGAGATCAAGCTTCTTCCTCGTACAGTTCTCTAGCCAACTACATTTAAACCTAATTTTTAAGTCTTTGGCTGATTGGAAGACCAGCATCATTGGAAAAGCGGCCGATTTAGTAAAAGAGCAGACGAAGACTGGCGGTGGTGAAATTAATGAGAGGGTACTAAATCGCAGTTTGAAAGAAATTGAGGGGCGATTGCTCGAGTTAGCTGGTGGATGGAACAAAGTTATGGGAAACAGGTTTTTGTGTGAAGGTGGTTATCCTACTAAGAAGGTATTATTATTGTTGTTGATGAGGAGGGCACGCGCCCTAGCACCGATGCCAAAGGCATATTGTGCATCCTCATATTCAGGCCTTGAATAGGCCCGTAGCTGCAGCGTAGCGAAGAATGCGCTCCACCGTAATAGAGGAAACCCTCGAGGGTTCCAAAGTATGTGAATCAAAATATTCTAGTCTAAGCGAGGCGAAGCAGTCGCACTCGAAAAGTACTTCAGCGGATGTTTCTTCATTCTCCTGACACGACCTACAAAGAGGGTCGTCGGCAAAACCCATCAGGTGGAGGTGCCTATTAAGCCGACAGTTCCCGGTCAAAAGACCGGTGGCCAGCCTAATATCCCATCTGCTGAGCGAAATTAGGTCTCTGGCACGAGACCTGCAGGGACCATTGACAAAACGTTTTGTCTGTCTCTGGCCCTCCATGTTATGCCAGAGCTGGTTTTGTATGACAGTCAACCTGTCATGCAGACACCGTTTGACGTGCCTGTGGGGGATGGGGAGGGCCGGCTCCGGCCCCAAGAGCTAGGCCTCCGCACCCCTTTTCGCAAATCTATCGGCTTGCTCATTGCCATGATATCCGCTATACCCTGGCACCCAGTACAACAGAACCCTGTTGCAGGATGCCAGTCGCGCTAGCAGATCAAGGCAGCTGCGCACCAGTTGAGAGGTAATCTGACACTGGTTCAGCGCGTTCAGGGCGGCCTGACTGTCAGAATAAATTCTCACTGTCCGTCCGGTATACCCTTTGTTAATACAGTAATCTGCGCAATAACAGATCGCGGCAATTTCCGCCTGGAACACACACTAGCGAAGGTACCCAGGCAAGCAGAAAAGCCGGCTGGATCCCGAAGGTTCCCATGCGATTCTTCCAGTAGGGTGGACTCATCCATGGAAGAACAAGCTTCCGAATGAGCCACCCCCTCCCCCTCTGTGCCTAGAGCGACACCAGCGAGCTCCACAGCGAGATCCCCCTTCTCGCTAGTCCCACCCCCTGCCGTAGACTCGGCTACAGTGGTTTTGGTGGTTTCCGTGTTCTGAAGGAGTTTGAAGGAACCCTTGTCCACTCCAGTAAAGCCCACGAAACCATTATTCTTAATGGCTTCCAATGAGGAGCCATCGATGGACAGTAGCCAGTACCGCACTGCCCTGTCCACGTATGTCCGAATACATTTCCAATATTCGGTTGCAAAGCCATCGTTAAGGGCCTTTAGGCGCCGGAACAGCACCGCCGGCTCTTTGGTGATCTGGTCCCTGGTGCGGTACATTACCTTAAACGGCTTTGAGAGTTCGCTAGCTCTCATTACTGAGAGCGCCGCATCCCCCACCACCTAGTAGGCTAAGTTATCCTTCAGCCATTGACCAGTAAACGTATCATCACATGAGTAAACCAGGGCCCCGGCCGTCAGGCTAAAATTCGCAAGGCGTGGTAGACGGCTCCCCGAAGGTATCCCGTCCAGCGCCCCTAGAATCGCCTTCTGGATTGGGCCCACGTCTTTTCCGTGATGACCGCCTTCGGATAGCCTTTTTTAACAATGGCCATGTTTTCTGCGCTGGCGGCGTCACTATAGGACCTAGCCTTTTTTGCCGCCGCCTGCGAGGTGCTAGGAGAGGGAGTCGAGTCCTCCGTTCTAGGCCTCTTCAATTGGGTGCCACGTGCCACCGCACCCCCAGCGGGGGTGGAGACCGTTTCAGACCCCGATTTGGCCTTTTCCCGAGCAATCTGTCGTTTACGGCGACGTCGCACGGTACGTTTCAAAGCCTGACCAGTCACACGCACCGATAAATCGGCACGAGTATCGCTGGATACAGGCCCTTGTAAAGTGGTATCAGTGAGGGTTCTGCCCTGAGCAGACCCCTGCACCGTAGGTTTGTTTGGTTTAGTTTTAGGTAAGTGTTTAGAATCCATAAGAATCCCACGAGTAAGGGGGTAAGTAGGAGGTCACCACCCGGTAGCCCCCCACCCGGGTGGAATGCTAGATACAACGGGGTGTCGCCTGGTGCCCCGAGGGGATCGTTAGCGACACCGTAATTTTACTTCCCCAGTACCACGCAGCCCTGGGCACGATACCTCAACACCTTGGCTTGGGAAGGACGCGTATCCGCTTAGCCCACACAACGTAGTGGTTACCAGCTCTCACCACCGATGAGGTGTGATACATCGCATTGTTGAGGACCCAAGCTAGCGTGTGTGAAGTTAAAAACGCGAGCGGGAAGCCAAAGCAAGGGGGGCAAGAGAGAACAACCCATCTAGCTTGCGTCCCCAACTTCGAGAGCCTACTAAGAAGGTAAGTACATTGCTTAAAACTATTTGTATTGGTTTTTTAGGAATTAAATAAAGACACTTTTCAATATTTTATTTAAAATCATTTTTAGTTTTTAGCGCCATCTATTGATGGGCTAAAACTAATGCATTTATACCGAAGATTTACTACCCCCACTTTTACCCCTTTCACCCCCACTTTTTCCCCCTTTCCCCCCTCTTTTCCCCCCATTTCCCCCTTTTTTTAGTGCCTTTCCCCCCTATATTACCCCCTTTTTTCCCCCATTATATCCTATGTTACGGCTGGTTGGGCGTCTTAACCCCGCCTTTTCGCGTTAATTTATTCAAATTTATTCATAATTCATAAATAATGCTCTAAAACGCTAACAGATGGACCTAGGGTAGCTAACCTTCATGTTATTTTATTTCGCAAATTTCCAAATCCCCGATGGGATTCGAACGTACCAACGTTAACGCTACAGTTCGGAAACCCGGTACGCTAGCACTGAGCCACAGAATGCTTATATAAACATTTGCTTTCATGAGATATAAGCTGGGATAGAAATCCATCTCGAGTCTAGGCGCGTTTGCGGCGTTTCGCGCTAAGAGAGAGAAATTAAATAATCGCCCACTACCACGTTAATATGACGTTAAGTCGGCCTCAAAGTCACGTCTGAAGCTTAGAGTTCTTTTCCTAAAACCTTATCAGTCTTGAATGTAGAGAGAAACGAATTAGCAGGCAAAGTTCACCATGAGTTAACCAATGATATCGTCTCTTGAAAACTCGTCTGCTACTCTACTTAGTTAAGCGAGCAGTCCACGTTTACAAGTGAGATTAATGATAACTTTATAAATAATGATGTAGTTTAATTAAGTTTAAAATTAACCGATTGAGGAAGTTACAATAGTTCAATATATATTATTCTGTAATTTAATTAAGATTAAAATAAATATATATTCACGAGTGAGATTAATGATAATTATAGATAATGATGTTTCAAGTAAGTTAATTGAGGAATTCACTGTAGATTAATTAATATTATACTTTAATTTAATTAATATTATACTTTAATTTAATTAAAATTGAGGAAGTTACAATAGTTCAATATATATTATTCTGTAATTTAATTAAGATTAAAATAAATATAAATTCACGAGTGAGATTAATGATAATTATAAATAATGATGTTTCAAGTAAGTTAATTGAGGAATTTACTTTAATTTAATTAATATTATACTTTAATTTAATTAATATTATACTTTAATTTAATTAATATTATACTTTAATTTAATTAATATTATACTTTAATTTAATTAATATTATACTTTAATTTAATTAATATTATACTTTAATTTAATTAATATTATCATGATACTATAGTTTATGATAACTTTACAAATAATGATGTAGTTTAGTTAAGTTTAAAACTAACCGATTGAGGAAGTTACTATAGGGTTGGTACTGGTAATTATGGACACTTTTTGCAAATATTTGAATAACTTCCGTGGAGCTAACGTTAGACACCAGAAACTTTCAGGATATGAAATTTGATTCTTTATACACAATTCGCTATGTTTTCAGCTTTTTAACTCTCTTAAATTTTGCACAATATCCTATTTCCCAATCCCCTCGGAGGACCCCAATTGTGAACAATCACTGGTAAATGTAAACACCCTGACCCTAAATACTGAAGGAGGTAGTGACTGAACACTGGACCCAAATGTGAACAACAATGATAATCAAATGGGAGGAATAAAAAAGGCCCTAGGAAAGGACAGGGTTGCCACAGTACCTGGAAATCCTGGAAAATCTGGAAAAGTCAGGGAATTTAAAAATGGGCCGAAAAGGTCAGGGAAAAGTCAGGGAATTTGATTTAGTGGGTAAAACTTCTGGGAATAAGTCTTTATTGAAAGAGTAATGAAAGTTTCTCCTCATGCTCTCTCAACACAGAAAACTCTAGATTAATCCTTAAAAATGTCTAGAATTGTTTTTGTAAAGTAAATGCTCTTTTAGACTGTTATTTATAGTTAAAATGTTTCTTATTTGTATTGGTGCAACAAATACATGGGAAAATTTAATGTTGAGAGTTTATTTAATTATAACCACTTAAAACGTGCAGTAAACATTCACTTTTTCGGCCTAAAAGGTCAGGGAAAATCTGAGAAAAAGGTCAGGGAAAATCTGAGAAAAAGGTCAGGGAAAACCTGGAAAAGTCAGGGAATTTGGTTCTGAAAATTCCGTGGCAACCCTGAAGGAGCTACCATTACGTAGGGCCTAAATCCATGCACCTAGATTAAAGTTTACGCAGATGTGATAAGTGATAATAGGATAATATAGTTAAATCAATACCCGAGTCAAAATGTTCAATAATTTGTTGAGAAGTCCTATTTATTTCGATACCTCGCATAACAGCTGCCTCGTTTTCTCGCTTTCCCGCCCAATAAGTAGTCGTAGCTACCGCCCTCTTACCGCTAAATTGAAAACTTACTAATGGCGCGAAATTTGAGTCTTTTTTGGGTCAATGATGTATTTTAAAGTTAATATTATAACTTTTACTTTTATTTTTTAGTAAAATAGCTTAAAAAGGATTCTAATTAACCTTGAAACAATTGAATTTTTACCTGGTTTTTTCCAACTCTAAAATCGAATTCCGAATCGAAACCACAGATATTAATATCAATTTTATAGTGAAAAACGTGATCTATCTAACGATTAAAGGTTTGTTATCGTGGGATTATTTTAACTCTTCCTAGAGCTTATTCCCCGATGGTATTGTATTAAGCAACACCTAAAATTGGCATCAACTTAAGTTGATTAGTCCGAGTTGGTGTGTATATAGGTTCGTATCTTTCATCCACGTATTCCTACAATGTTCATACCATTTTTATCGTAATCCTCAATATTCAATCTACAAATAGAGCCCTTTTAAAGGGAATTTAAGCCGCCCAAAAATTAGCTACAAAATGTTAAAGAAAAAATGGAATCGTTCACATTTACCAGTACCGACCCTAGTTTAAAAAATATTATTCTGTAATTTAATTAAGATAAAGTTCTGTAGGTTAAGTTTAAAATGAACCTAATAAGTAAGTTACTGTAGTTTATTACTAGATTGATTTTATTCATAATAGGAATGCTATTTTACAAACAATGAAAAAAAAACCCGAAATGCTAAATTAGCTGGGGTCATCTTATAATGCATATAGTAATACTAATTCTTGTCACTAGAAGGCGGTAAAAACTAAATGACTGGGTCATCTTGTTATTTTTCACACAACAATTGCGCTATTTTAGCAACATACTGCATCACTCGCAGATGATTCCCCTGTAAGATAAGATCGTGTTAATGAAAATGTATTTAATGGGTGCTGATTTACTTGCTCGCTTTAAACTCGCAGACTAGCGATTCGAATCCGGAGACCGCGTCAGTCCCAGAATCCGGTTTTGTATACACCAACGCCCTAAATCAAATTTTGCACGATAGCGATGAAGACGGATTTACTATGTCGCCTGATTTGTCGTCGTTACCAGGACCATCTTCTAGACCCGAGTTTATTCCTCCTACCAATTCGGCCCAAAATATTATCCGTCATCTTGCTAAAAAAAAAACACCTACGTCCAAACATTATGTCAGGCGACCCCAAAATGCTCCCAGAGCAGTTTCTCCCATTCCCCAGTCATCTCCTAGAACACCACCACCTAGGTCACCATTAATTCAAACTTGGCGGTCCCTTACACCGCAAGAAGTACCGACTTTCAACTCTGGTACTTAGGCGAAAATTGTTGATTTCCTAGTATACCAGCTAATGGGATTATTTCAGAATCACCTTTACCACAAAGACCTCGTAGACAAGCGAATCGCGCAGGTACTAACACTCCCGCGGTTGACGGTGGTGCCAATCGAGAGCGCGGTAGCGGCACAAGACAAACGCGTGCTTCCACTAACAATGGAAATGAGGGTAATTTTTAATTATAATGGAAGCTAGGTAAGGAAAAGTCCCTAAAAATAACTCACAGGCAGGGTAAGGGCAAGACGAGCTGGATTCCGCGTTGACAACGGATCAGTTTTTCAAAAACATGTTTGAAACCCAAACTAAACACACTGCAGCACTGGAAGAAGCGGCCGTGCAGTATAAGAGGCTCGCGGATGTTGCGGAGAAGCGCGCTAAAATTGAAAGCGAACGCAACGATATTTTAAGCTCGTTAGCTGGTTCCGTTCAAGTGTTTCTGGAACGTTCTTTTCCAAGATTACCGACGGATTCCAACTGAATCATAAAAAAATTTACCTTTTTCTTCTAATGATTGAAAATTCACTATTACACGTGTACCATTTAGCCTAAGTGATTTCTTAAAATAACTTAGTTTTCAACACCACCACGAGAAGGTAGGTACTCCGTGCGTGTTCGTAACTCGCGTTAGTTATCGCGTTAATCTTAACGGACTCAACTCGCGTTAATTATCGCGAGTTACACGAACTTCCAGTGTCACTAGGCAATCAAAACAAAGGTAAACAAAATGAGTGATTACAGTATCATTTATAAAAACATAATTTCCAAATGATACTTGACTAAAGACGAAATGAATTTCAATTTTCGTTGAGGAAAATTTAAACTGATTTTGACTTAAATTTAGAAATTACTATTTTTATAAAGTTTACTGAAGAAAGCGCATAGTGTTTACCTCCCTATATTGTCTAATGGCCCTTATAAGGGTCTTTTTTCACTCCATTCGAACTTATTGGAAATGCCTCACAATCCTAATACGCACTTGGAGCCCAGCGTTGAACCAGTTGGCAGTAGCTCCAGGGTTTCGATGGGGTGGTTGTTGTGGCTCGGCATCGGCACGCTCCCTTTGTCTACTGTTCACAAGGTCGGCTTCAGACAGGTCCACATTTCCCTCTTCATAGGGTTCAGCGATGTTATTTGCCAAGCACATGTTATGAAGAATGCAGCATGCGTATACAATTCTGCCTGATCTTTTTGGCGAGTAGTGCAGTGTTCGGTCCTTTAGAAGGCACCGAAACCTTGCATTCAAAACACCATTGCACCTTTCTATGTATTTCCTCGCTTCTTTATGATGCCTATTAAATTCTTCTTCAGCATGGGAGATCGGGACCATCAGCCACGGCTGTAAATGGTACCCTGCATCACCTTAAAAAGTTAATGAATAATGCTAATTTGATTCATTTCCCTGAATTGAGGCGAATTATCTTTCTACGGAAACCTAAACTATACTAATTATTACCTAAAAGCCAAGAATTTTTGAAATCTTCATCTCTGTGCTTGGATTCGAGGAATTTTAAAGCTAAGGAAGATTTCCAAATGAATGAATGAATCATGTGCAGAGCCATGAAATTTGGCGTTCGCGTACATGATTTTAAGGTCCAAATCACAAATCTTGAATTAAATTTTATACAACAATTAAATCAATAGGAATTGAAGTTGATTAAAATGTTCCTATTTACAAGTTGTACGTTGATGGAATAGTATCCTTTGCGATTAAAAAAATGGACCGCATCCAAAAGTTCATCCTTTTTGGTTGAGGTGACAATTGCCATATGCGTTCCATCAAGGGCTCCAATAACTCCCGGGGAGTTTTTTCGTTGCATAAACCTATTTTAATGATCTTAATAAAGCCACTTCTAAGGATTTGAGATTTTGTACATACTGGGCTTTCACTTTCGCTTGTTCATCCAATGTACAAGGAAACTTCACCCACCCCACCCATCCAGCAACTCTTTAACCAAGGCCTTGCTCACATCCCTTACAACTCTACTAACAGTTGGCTGGCTAACAGTCAAGGAAATTTCTTGGCCTACGCCAGTTTGATAGGAGCCAGCTGCATCAAAACGCAAAGCAATCAACACCTAAAGATTTCAAGCTGTTTAGTCTCAATTTCATGGATCGCTTTAAAGGTTCAATGCCTAAAGCTACCACGTCAAAAGCCAGAGAGAATGAATGTCTATAATAAATATGGCGAAACGTTGCAAACTTGCTATACACCTCTATGATCGTTGTTACACACTTAGACGATTGTAAAATATACATTTTCTTAAACCAAAACTACCTTAGGATCACTTTTTAAATGAAATGAGAGTTTGGACGTGGTATAGGCAATAGTAGATGTTTAATAACAAAATAATCTTTGCAAAAAAGAGAAAAAAAAAGGTTTCTGGCCCTTACCTTGGAATCAACAGTCAAGACCGTAGTACGTTGACCACTAAGCCTTGCGTCCAAACGTTCGCAAAGATTTATCACTAGTGGTTTACACAACCGGAACAACTTAGTGAATTGAAGTGCTGGTAATTCGAATGCCATACCGGGATCCCGTAAAACTCTTTCCCTACGTAATGCTCGCCTATTTTCCATATCATCTCCTCGCAAAACTTCAAGACATATCAGACTGTTGGCTGCCATTTTGACAAAAAAGTAACATATGGTCCCTTACCCAAAGTAAATACTTCCACCTAGCGAATGAAACTGAAATTACTTAACCGGCAAATTCAAATTATAGTGCCGTCTTTGTTTTTACCTCTCCGAGTGACGATGACGTCACGGAGAGGTATTACACCGGCCGTGTCTGTCTATCTGTGTGTGTGTCTGTCTGTCTGTCAGACCCCACGTGACCGCGTTCGCAGTTTACAAATCGGAGCAAACAAATACCCGATTTCCAGAACGCGTTCGCGGTTCACGGTAATTTGACCATTCATCTACCAACACCGGTCTTTACTAACTGGCTTCTAAGGACCACAATCTGCTAGTCTTTATCCATCCCACATGGACATAGCCTGTACTTGCTGGCTTCCAAGCACCACCATCTTCTGTTCTTCGTCAATCCCACATTGACACCATCTGCAGGTCTTTGTCCATTCCGGCTTCTTCTCCATCGTTATCGTTTGATTTTAAGATATACGCGGCGATCGGCTAGGGTTACGAGAAACGTCTAGCCTCCCCAGGGCAGGGCTTCCACCAAGTGTTCACGCGAATGCGCTTTTATCTATTATTATAATGGAAACGAATCGTATATATACCCCAAAATTTGAAGAAAGCGGGCAAGAGGGGTACCCTTCACTTTAAACGTCAATATTAGAAAAGTTTCGAAAGATAATAGGAACAACTTTATTTTAAACGATTTAACTATTTTTAAAGTTATTTACTGGCGATTAAAATAATTAATATCATTTATATTTAATTAATTATTTGAGATAAACTTATTTCTATGTAATGACACAAGTGAGAGTTTATATAGAACGAGTAATGAAGATTGCATCCAAATCGAAACACTACACGCACATCAAAGTTAATTTAAAGCGAGTAGGATGATAAGATCTCTTACAAAACGATAACATTTCCTTTTTGCAGAATATTAAATGGAAATATTCAAAATATGTTTCAGAAATACGATTCTTTAAGTAGTTGTGTAGCTATAAAGCTCTGTTTCATCTTAATATTCCAAGAACATCTTTTGATATTAACATTTCAAATTTGGTGTTTACTTTTTAATTCAGCTTTACTACATTTATATATAGTGTAGTCACATTTTTTATATTCGATAGATAATATGGATGTTAATTCTTCATCTATCCACAAGTGTTGAAACGATTGGGTCTGTGAAATAAGATACTCTAGATTTAAACTAGAAATGACCTTGTTTCGCCTCCTCTTATAGTAGGTGTTAACGGTTCAGAGTGAGCCGAAAGTTAAATACACCCTTCAGTGATACATTTTAGGTCCTCATAAGAATTATTGAGGATACAAAGGAAATTGTTAAACGCTTAAGCCTTTGCTAAAGACCTTGGCAATATTTCGCCAATTTGAACTATGTATTTCCGGTTTTTCTCATTGGCTGGTGGACCTGTGTTTGGAAAGCAAATTCGTCTCGGCTCGGAGAGGTTTACTTTGGTTTCCCGACTTGTTCTTCTTTGAAATCGCAAATATTCGTTAACAAAACATTAAAATTGATACAAAAACACGGCTCTTTACCATCTTATCAACAGCGAAAACCCTTCCGATAAGTTATCAATCGCTTATCACATTCCCCATACGATAATTTTGAGTTTTGGAGTTAGAGAATACCGATTTTTGATAACTTATCGAATTAACGATAAAACGGAGTTATCGTAAACGATAACTCGATAAATCAGTTAGAGAATTGGCCCCATTAACGGTAATTTATACACTTCATTTCCTGTTCTTTTCCCCATTGACTGATTTCCATGTGTCCAAGATTTATCCTTAATTGATGTAAAATGTCGTCTGCTTTACTGTATATTCGCAATGCTTGGAATACTGCTTCAATAAGTCGTAGATTTTTACTTCAAAAAAAGGAGAAGTAATTGCATATCTAGGTAAATAAGTTTGTAGTAGTAGACCTCTTGACTCGGAAAGGTAATATTTTGGTTTTTCCAACTTGTTTTAAGCAGTATTCAGCTATAACAATATCGGTATTTTAGTCAATATGCCTGTATACTTTAGTATTATTCGTATGAAATTCAGTATTAATTTCTAATAAGCCACTTGTGCATGGTAAAACTGTTGTTTTTAAGTAGTGTTATATGAATGCTAGTATTTTAATCAATATGCATGTGTATTTTAGTAGTATTCGTGAAAGAAATCGGTATTTATTTCTAATAAGCCACTTGTGCATGGTAAAATTGGGGTTTTAAGATAATATTATGGAAATGCTAGTATTTTAATCAATATTCATGTGTATTTTAGCCAGTATTCATATATAGCTTTTGCATGTATTTTATATAATCCCTTGTAGTTTAGTATTATTCGTATGAAATTCAGTATTAGTTTCTAATAAGCCACTTGTGCAAGGTAAAATTGTTATTTTTTTAGGTAGTATTATATAAATGCCAGTATTTTAATCAATATTCATGTGTATTTTAGTAGTAGTCAGCTATAACTTTTGCATGTATTTTATATAAATCACGTGTAATTTAGTATTATTCGTATGAAATTCAGCATTAGTTTATAATAAGCCACTTGTGCATGGTAAAATTGGTAATTTTTTAGGTAGTGTTATATAAATGCCCGTATTTTAATCAATATTCATGGGTATTTTAGTAGTATTCGTATGAAAATACCGGTAGTAATATTTCTATAAAAAATCAGAGTTTCGTGCTCATTAAATGTTCTAAACCTAATTCAAACTCTGATTCTTCCACCTATACAACTACAATAACCTAACATAAGGCTGTGTTGTTTAGCATTTACCAAGAACAAACCTAGCAAAAACCTGTCTTTTTCAGGATCTACCATAGAATAACCTAGCATAAGCCTACCAATATGTACCAAAGAATATACCTAGCATAAGCCTATCTTTCAAGATCTACCATAGAATAACCTTTCATAAGCCTACCAGGATCTACCATAGAATAACCTAGCATAAGCCTATCTTTACAGGTATCAGCCACGTGACGTCATCCTCCTGCCACCAGGTGGCGCAACAATCGACAACAAGCATCACCAAGGACGCTAAAATATGCACCCAAAATATCCACCACCAATTCATATTTCCCGCCAACACGATCACGTGACGTCATCAATCCCCCCTAACAATGTTCCTCCAACACGTTTGATGACGGTATATAACCAAAACATTTTACCCCCCTGAAAGGAAAAAGGAAGGGTGGGAATTTTTGATTCTATACCGTCATCCTTACTCTCCCAAGCACACATATTATCCCACAAATATTAGGTTTCCTACAAAAATATCAACAAAATTGTTCCAGTTCATAGGACAGAAGTTTATTATTTACTTGTTTCATTGATCTATAACCCAAAATCAAGCTTAAATATTTTCATTCATAATTGGAATGATATTTGATATTTAAAAGAAAAAAAAACCGTATAGGTAGGGGTCACAATATTTTTAGAAAGCCCGGGCAAAACGTTTATATGGCTGAAGCCATCTTGTTTTATGTTGTAGTCATCATGAAAATACTTTAAGCCAGCCGTTTTACTGTACTGGAAGTGTATAACCGCTCCAAAGAGGAAGACACGTCCTCCTAACCTAACCTGACCTAACCTAACCAAACCTGGTTTTAAACAAAAACGATTTATTGAATGAAAGCGTTTTTGTTTATTGCTTAACCCAGCACCAATAGTCAAGTCCAATTTTCACTTTTTCAAAATATTAGTACATTATATATTTAGAATACACGGTGTTGAAACCCGAGATGGTTTTTTTATTATCTTGTGTTGCATAGTCATCAATTAGTGGGATTTGCAAGGCAGTAAAATGTATTTTAAACGCTTTCACGACATATAAATTAAACTACATAGAATTTTTGGGGTCGCTTAGTTCGACAAATAGCGTCGTTTGAATAGTTAATACTAAACTCGCGGTTGGGCTAAATTCATTAAAAACATTGGCGGGATTCGGTCTAATGGAATAATGCACAATGGGATATACCTATAGGAACTAGTTCAAAAGAAACGAAAATTATATTTATATTTCTCCTTTAATATCACAAAACGTCAAAATTTCTATATTAGAGTACAAAAACTTCGGGAATTAAGCAAAGAATTTACCAATTTTTGTGTCAGAAAATGATAATATTTAACTTCTTTCGAAACTTACCATGATTAATTTATATTGAAGAATAGCTTGATATCTTTTCCAGCAGATAATTGTTTCATATTGATATGTTAGTTTCATTGATTTAAAAAAAATTGGTATTGACATCGGTTATTTTACGATATAATCAAATTGACTCTCACGATTTGTTGAACTTATAAATTTCAATGAAACGGCCCAAAACCTTTAGCTTAGTTTTGAAATGAGTTAAATTTAATTTTAAATATATTGGCTACTGAATTTATCAAAGATAATTAATTTATTGCCTTATACTGAAGTAAAATTACGCAATGAAAGAGGAAGTGACTTACATTTGGAATGGGTAAATGTTTGGCGGTAGATTTGAATTACAGTAATAAGAGAATGCAGTTTTAAGCACCCTCTCCAAATTGAACCAACGCTAATAATAACTAATTATTGCAGATGTTCATATTTCATTTGATCAATCCAAGTTTATAGAAATGAAATGGCTCCTAATGCCAAGGAGACAATTAAAGAACGAATGAGAAGGTTGCATCTCAATTCCGAATATAGAAAATAGAAATGGCTCCCAATCGCGTAAACCTGTTACTAAAATGTTGCCACCTTCCCAAAACACTGGGCCTAATACTTATTGCCACCTTTCCAAAATATATGAGAAAAATTTGTTGCCCCTTTTCCAAATCATAAAACAAATAATTAATTTCCACATTTTCCAAAGTATATGACAAACAATTAGTTTCCATTTTTGAAAAATATAAGGCCAAAAAATTTATTTTCACCATTTCCAAAATATTGACCCTAATAACTAGTTGCTACATTTTCTAAAATGTTGGCCATAACATTAAGTTCACAAAACATATGCTCAAACAATAATGGGACTATTTTGTCTTTGGCCTTAAAGGTGAGCCTTCGGACACAATAAACTTTCTTTTAAAAGCATTGGGTTGGTGCTAGTTTTGCTCAAAGGGAAATTATTTTCTATTCATTGGGGAAGTGCAACTTTTTCAGTTCTGTTCAATGAGAAATAATTGTTTTTTATTTCGTTGTCCAATTGGACACGAGCCGTAAAACTACCTTGTGGTGCTAGATAATACATAACCAGATACTTGGGCAAACATCACTTAAGCCAAAAATATACCTGCTGTAGCTAAATCATGACAGGAAAACAGTATACTTTAATTTGGGCCGAAGTAGCGATATGGTTTTCTAGTCATCAAAGTTGACTCTAAACGCAATTTCTGCCTTTTTTCTCAAAATAATTCATAAACTAATTATCTTGTTCAATTATCTTTAGACTACTTACGACATTCAATTCCCTTAGTTCTAATATATTATGGACATCTTCAATATTTCATAGAGAGAAAATTTATAGCTCCTACTGCGAAGATTTGAGCAAAACTGAAGTTTTTCTAGGAATTTTCACGTTCCACTGCGTATCATTTGGTTTTTATTGATCCTCTTTAGCGCTTGTCACTGTTTTGGAGCAATAAAGTAGTCATTTTATCGTTTATCCTCTAAACAATCCTTTCCAATCAAAATTGTGTTTTTGACTTTATATTCATGTAATAATGTTTATCTTTCCAGGATACTGTCGTTTAATAGCCCAAGTTTGTACTATTGAGGCTTAAATGTTACTTTTTATATAGCTACATATTGCAACGACAAGGTTCATTAAAGCATAGCCCGGCTCGAAATGATTCCTACAAGTTGACTTAACTTTATAAAGCTAGAGGGTGGGATCTATAACAGCACTTGTAAACTCCGCTCACATATGTTTCCAGACTTCTTCAAGCAAAACTGGAGTTCGTGTGGAAAGTCACCTTCTAGGGCTTCCACTGGACCCGTACTTTTCCTTAAAGTTAAGATGGTGAATTTTATAATCAACAATTTTCTGAACGATTGTGTAACTAAGATACTTGATTTTTTATTTTGTTATTTATTTTTCAAAATTTCTTGACATTAATACAAACTTTATGTCAGAACTTGCTAAGAACCCTGAACACAATGAAACGAATATGAGTGTTCTCGCCCTTTTAAGAGCGTCCTTTTGGGTAATATAACATTCAAATATTTTCCAAAAGTTCAATGCACATTTAAAACTGAAATAGTTGGGAGTGTGTCCGAGTTGGGACCACCTCTGATAGAAAAAATCCGATGTTGCTTAGATTTTCGAGGGCTTCTTGGACGATTCTTGAGTGCGACGTGCAATATTACATACCCTCTTAATTTTATATAACATTCAAATATTTCGCAAAAGTTCAATGTACATTGAAAACTTAAATAGTTGAGATTGTGTCCGAGTCGGGACCACCTCTGATAGAACAAAAACCAAAGTTGCATAGATTTTCGAATGCTTCTAGGAACATTCTTGAGTGCGACGTGCAATATTTCATACCCTCTTAATTTTATATATCATTCAAATATTTTCCAAAAGTTCAATAAACATTTAAAACTGAAATAATTGGGAGTGTTTCCGAGTTGGGACCACCTCTGATAAAAAACCCGATGTTGCATAGATTTTCGAAGGCTTCTTGGAACATTCTTGAGTGCGAGGTGCAATATTACATACCCTCTTAATTTTATATAACATTCAAATATTTTCCCAAAGTTCAATGTACATTTAAAACTGAAATAGTTGGAAGTGTGTCCGAGTTGGGACCACCTCTGATAAAAAAACCGATTTTGCATAGGTTTTCGAAGGCTTCATGGACGATTATTGAGTGCGACGAGCATTATTACATACCCTCTTAATATTATTTAACATTCAAATATTTTCCAAAAGTTCAATGTACATTTAAAACTGAAATAGTTGGGACCACCTCTGATAAAAAAACCGATGTTGCGTAGATTTTCGAAAGCTTCTTGGACCATTCTTGAGTGCGACGTGCAATATTACATACTCTCTTAATATTATTTAACATTCAAATATTTTGCAAAAGTTCAATGTACATTGAAAACTGAAATAGTTGAGATTGTGTCCGAGTCGGGACCACCTCTGATAGAACAAAACCAAAGTTGCATAGATTTTCGAAGGCTTCTAGGAACATTCTTGAGTACGACGTGCAATATTGCTTACCCTCTTGAGTACGACGTGCAATATTGCTTACCCTCTTGAGTGCGACGTGCAATATTGCTTACCCTCTTAATTTTATATAACATTCAAATATTTTCCAAAAGTTCAATGCACATTTAAAACTGAAATAGTTGGGACTGTGTCCGAGTTGGGACCACCTCTGATAGAAAAAATCCGATGTTGCTTAGATTTTCGAAGGCTTCTTGGACGATTCTTGAGTGCGACGTGCAATATTACATACCCTCTTAATTTTATATAACATTCAAATATTTCGCAAAAGTTCAATGTACATTGAAAACTCAAATAGTTGAGATTGTGTCCGAGTCGGGACCACCTCTGATAGAACTAATGCCAAAGTTGCATAGATTTTCGAAGGCTTCTAGGAACATTCTTGAGTGCGACGTGCAATATTACATACCCTCTTAATTTTATATATCATTCAAATATTTTCCAAAAGTTCAATAAACATTTAAAACTGAAATAATTGGGAGTGTGTCCGAGTTGGGACCACCTCTGATAAAAAACCGATTTTGCATAGGTTTTCGAAGGCTTCTTGGAACATTCTTGAGTGCGAGGTGCAATATTACATACCCTCTTAATTTTATATAACATTCAAATATTTTCCCAAAGTTCAATGTACATTTAAAACTGAAATAGTTGGAAGTGTGTCCGAGTTGGGACCACCTCTGATAAAAAAACCGATTTTGCATAGGTTTTCGAAGGCTTCTTGGAACATTCTTGAGTGCGACGTGCATTATTACATACCCTCTTAATATTATTTAACATTCAAATATTTTCCAAAAGTTCAATGTACATTTAAAACTGAAACAGTTGGGACCACCTCTGATAAAAAAACCGATGTTGCTTAGATTTTCGAAGGCTTCTTAGACCATTCTTGAGTGCGACGTGCAATATTGCTTACTCTCTTAATTTTATATAACATTCAAATACTTTCCAAAAGTTCAATGTACATTGAAAACTGAAATAGTTGAGAATGTGTCCCAGTCGGGACCATTATTGATAGAACAAAACCAAAGTTGCATAGATTTTCGAAGGCTTCTTAGACCATTCTTGTGTGCGACGTGCAATATTGCATACCCTCTTAATTTTATGTAACATTTAAATATTTTGCAAAAGTTCAATGTACATTGAAAACTGAAATAGTTGAGAATTTGTTCGAGTCAGGACCACCTCTGATAGAACAAAACCAAAGTTGCGTAGATTTTCGAAGGCTTCTTGGACGATTCTTGAGTGCGACGTGCAATATTACATACCCTCTTAATTTTATATAACATTCAAATGCTTTCCAAAAGCTTAATGTACATTGAAAACTGAAATAGTAGAGAGTGTGTCCGAGTCGTTACCACCTCTGAGAGAACAAAACTAAAGTTGCATAGATTTTCGAAGGCTTCTTGGACCATTCTTGAGCGCGACGTGAAATATATGTATCTGTAACTGTATACCCTCTTAATTTTATATAACATTCAAATATTTTTCAAAAGTTCAATGTTTATTGAAAACTGAAATAGTTGAGAATGTGTCCGAGTCGGGACCACCTCTGGAGAATGATAAAATAGAAAAAAGGCTTAGTTTTGGCGGTTTTGGGATTGGCAAGGTCGTCATCTGTTTTCGATTGAAAGATTTTTCAACAAATGTTTAATGTGAAAATGGGAAAATATTGTGTGTACAAAAGTTCTAAAAACTACAACACGTCAGATGAGTCTCGTAGTCAAGGCATAAAATATTATGTTGGCGATCCGGTGGCAGGCAAAATGGAAGTTGGCGATCCGGTGGCAGGCGAAATGGGTGTTGGCGATGCGGTGGCATGCGAAATGGGTGTTGGCGATGCGGTGGCGGGCCAAATGGGTGCTGGCGATCCAGTGGCAGGCCAAATGGGTACTGGCGGTCCGATGGCAGGCAAAGAAGGTATCTGTTTTTTTGCTTGATTAGCTCTTGCTTGTAGAGTTCTTCACCAGTTAATTTATTTGTTGGGATCTTCATTAGTAACGCCATTAAAGAGAATTTGTAAGCATGTAATCTTTCATCAAATAATTATTACTTGTAATTGAATTTGCGTCACTCGTTACTTGAAATTCTCCTTCACCGGGCCAAGGAGAATGGGGTACGGAGTAGTTTTGAAGAGTAGAAATCGTAGGTAGCTGTGATGTGAACTCCCAGAACGGGTGAACGGGGTAGGTTGAAAAAGTGGTGATCGCGTCCTAGTAAAACGTTTACCCAAGTTCTACGTTACCATAGAAACGAAACCTTTTGCCAGTACCCTGTAGCTCGCGCCATCTAGTGCCGCGGTTTGGAGATATAATGATAAAATAGAAAAAAGGCTTAGTTTTGGCGGTTTTGGGTTTGGCAAGGTCGTCATCTGTCTTTGATTGAAAGATTTTTCAACAAATGTTTAATGTGAACATGGGAAAATATTGTGTGTACAAAAGTTGTAAAAACTACAACACGTCAGATGAGTCTCGTAGTCAAGGCATAAAATATTATCCAGTTCCAAAACCAAGGAAAAACTATTTCAAATGTATACGGTTGCTGGCAATAAACCGTGAGGATATAAGAACTCATAATGATGTTAAGTCACAAGATGTTGGCGAAGCGGTGGCAGGCGAAATGGGTGTTGGCGATCTGTTGGCAGGCTAAGAAGATGTTGGCGATCCGGTGGCAGACAAAATGGGTGCTGACGAACCGGTGGCAGGCAAAATGGGGACAGTCGATCCGTTGGCAGGCGCAGAAGATGTTAGTGAAAGGCTTATTTAAATTTCTATGGGTTGTAGCTTTAAGCTCTTTCCTTATACCGCTGATAGTTAAACTGTCCTTTTTTGCATTCTGGTATACGTTTTTTATGCTTCTCGTTAATCCCTTCAAGTGACAGTTAATAAAAATGCTAAAACAATTTCTCCTGGCGGATTTCAAATTTTCCTTCTCATCCCCCCATAGTTTTTCCAAATTTTCCATTATAAATATATCTTCCTCTAAAGTATCAATGATCTTAGCATTTCTATTTTCATTGTCTCTTAAAGGTGCATCAGACTGCACAAAAGGAACTATCTTATCACAGGTATATTTTAAAAAATCAAATGCTAGTTTTGACAAATATAACAACCCTCCTCTATCTTGAGTTGCAGTCCACTGGTGATATGCTTCGGTTGCATCACTCTTTTTAACTAAGCAGTTTCATTAAAAAAGTTTGCTTCCGTAGAGGCTAATTAATTGGTTCACTGTGTACCGTGCTATCTGATGAATTATTTTCAATTCTTTGTCTCTTGCTGCATCTCTTAATTTTGACTTTTTGATTTGTGGTTCGTCGACCTTAGCGAATTTTTCTTTTTCAAAATAATTAGAATAAAGTTCATTGAAAAGACGTTGAGCAAAAATTGAAGTCAATACACCCTGATCCTTTGGTCCAAGCATATGTAAAAAAGACCTTTTTAACTCCTCGGCAAATTCTTCTTTGGTAAAAAGCCCGTGTCTTTTACTGTAAAATTTTCTTTATCTAAAAGCCCCGGTTTGTCATCCATAAAAACTGTTATAAAGTCCTTCTTGTGAAAGCTCTGTTATTTTACTTTTCTTGATTTCTTCTAAAGCGTCCTAACACGAGAGATATTATTTTTAATTGGGGGCTAACATTATAACATGACACTAAGAACTTACAACAATTGGCTTCGGCCTCCCAACAAAAGTCACCTTTTGTAAATCTGAAGAACTACAAAGAATCGCACCTAGATTTTCTTTTTAGTACTTTTCATCAAGTTTAATGCCTGAAAAAATAATAAAATATTATATTAGCACGCGCTTTATACAAATTTGGCAATAGATAGTTGGGTACTGGCAAGCTGGCTCCCAAGTTCTGTAAATATTCACTTACCTTCTTCAATCTTTTTTCGTTGGGCCTTTGTGGATTTCTTTGAATTGTATTTTTTGATATAATTATGATCTACTGAAATATCCATAATAACGCTCTTATTCTTGATTTTATTAAAGAGTTATCGGGTCTACATCTCCAATGGTAAGGAAAATGCACGTGTCACGGTCTTTTTGACAGACCAAGGGCCAAAATCGAACATTTTCCAACCGGGTTTAATAAATTTTTTATTATTATTTTTCTGGGGCGAGATGGCGCGAAGCAGTGTATCCAATGAATGACGTCATATTTTTTACCAGGATATTCCCCCGTTTTCGAGCCCCCCATAGCCATTACGGATAGGGAGAGGGAAAGGCTTTACAAAACGACTCCGTACCCAGGGACAGGCTCCAACGATCCCCGTTGACTTCCAGCTGCCCTTTTTATTGGAATTGTATAATATAATTGTAAAATTTAACCTGCAAGCAATAAATGAATTTTTATACCACGGACTCGTCTTCCGTTCTCTTGTAGCAAGCCCGAGTGGCCGTACCGACATCCTCTCCCACGGCCGATACCACGGCCTCGGGGTGGCATGATATCCCCACGTTCTTGGGGTGGCATGATATCCCCACGTTCTTGGGGTGGCATGATATCCCCACGGTCTTGGGGTGGCACGATACCACGGCCTCGGGTCCTTCCAGGTCGTCGACCTATGGCCCTATTAGGACCTCGGCGGCCCCTAGCGCGCCCTCTTGCGCGAATAGCTTCATCCCCATAAAACCCTTGGAATCGTCATCGTTGGGTTCAAGACATTCGCGGCGATCGTCCAGGGTTACGAGAAACGTCTAGCCTTCCTAGGGTGGGTTGTCCACCAAAGATTTTCGCAATTGCGGTTGTTCTCGCTTTTAACTGTCGTTCGACACCCTTATATACTACCTATTTTGAGTATGGCGAAGCAATCGGCGTATGCTTCATTTCATACGCCAATATTAGTCAAGTCTCTCAAGAATGTTTAATTGTTCTTTATCAAAACGATGTAACGCTCAATAAGGCGAACAACTAACGAAGAAAATATTTAATATTAATTATATTTTTTTAATATTTAATATAATCTTGTTTCACAACTCAAAATTAATACGGAAAGAGTTAAAAAGCAGTCTATGTCTTTGTCTGTGTGTGTCCGTTCATTGTTACACTAGTGCGCGGTGTTAGCAGTTCGCCTTGTGTTGATGTGTTAAGAAATCATACAGAACCATAATATTCCCTTTTTCCATAATATGAATTGAATATGTCGAAATATTTTTCGTAATTACGATGCCTTTAGAAATTTTGTAGCTTGAAAGCTCTGTTTCATTTTGATATTCCAAGGACATTTTTTCATATTATTATTTGAAATGGTTGTTAATATATTACTTAAGCTATACTACATCTGTATATAGAATAATTCCTGCTTTAATGGCCTAGTGAATTAAATAGGAAATAATTGAGGCCCGAGGTGTAGTGAACTATGGGTTTTTATTTTCGTGTCTGAAATGAAGAGACATTAAATAATCAGGTTAAGATTTTAAAACAGAAGAAAAGATCGTGGTGGCAATTAGATCAGTGAAAGGGCTAATGGTAAACGTTTAGTAGCTACCGAGTTTTCATTCTTTTAATAGACCCCATTGACTATCAGTGCGTTCAGCCACAAATCATCTTTGGTGTTATTTATCTTTAACACTCATGTTGGCAAACTAAGAATATTGTTGAGGTGAGACGAGACGATAGTGTTTGCACTGCAAACCAGTTGTGAATGTAGCTATTAGAATATAGGGTAAATAGCTGAAGCGTAACCAATTGGGCCTTTACAAACACAAAGCTTATGTCTCTCCAAAATTTATACACATCATTTCCTGTTCTTTTTCCCCATTGACTGATTTCCGTGGGTCCAAGATTTATCCTTAATGGATGTAAAATGTCGTCTTCTTTACTTATATTCGCTATGTTTGGAATACTGCTTCAATAGTTCGTTAATTTTTACTTCAAATAAAAAAGAGAAATAATTCCATGTATAGGTAAATAAGTTTTTAGTAGTAGACCTCTTGACTCGGAGAGGTAATATTCTGGTTTTTCCAACTTGTTCTTTTTCGTGAAATTACCTGGAAAATGACTTTGGCGGAGTTTAGAGAGGCTGAAGACTCATGGTTGTTTCATGGTGCGCGTATTAGACTGCCGCGTATCATTGAATCCCTGGAATATGCATAGAGTTTTGTTATTGAACTCCAAAAAATACCTCGAAATTTTAAAAATTTTAGCGAGGCAATTTGATTTCAGTTCGAATCAACAGTTCTTGGGTTTACGAAAAATGCAAAATTGCGCGATAAATTTGTGTTTAAAAGATAATGGTTCAAATGAAGAGTTGACTTGATTATAGCTCAATAATATCCTGAAGAAATATCCCTTTTGACATTCCCAGACTTCTTGTAGATGTGATGTTGAAAGTTTGGGTGTTTCCTTTTAATTCATGATGTAAAATAGATACACGTTTCAGTAAAGGGTGAATGAAAAGGTCTGACACATTTTGATAATAAGAGAGATTTTATATTTAAAAACAATTTATAATATTTGCAAAAAAAGAAATTTATCATTGAAAAAAAAATTGCTTATAAATTAAATAAATATTTAAGATAAAGAACAATTAAACGGATCAAATCTAAATGGCGCTCCTGTAAGGAAATGATTTAAAATTAGAATCATGACCTGCGGGAAATTCTGTAACTATTTAGCTAGTTATTGCAGATGTTAACACAAGATGTTATGGCAGCGAGAGATATACAGGATGTTTTAGAAAAGTCTGGCCAAATTTAGGCAGCGTGTTCTTGGAGTCACTCCGAGTGAAAAATTCCAAAGAACCATGTACCTAAATTACGCCATTTCAGAGTTATGAGCTTTCAAAGTAGCCCCAAAATCAACAAAATTGTGAAACTTGTACTGTGTTAATAACAATTAAAAGTACCTGTGTTAATAACAATTAAAAGTACCTGTGTTAATGACAATTAAAACAACCTGTGTTAATGAAATGTAAACATGTTTCTTAGCGACAGCACACTTCTACACACAATCCCCCCCTTCTGTTTCCAAACTTTTAGTCTCTCATTTCTTTCGGTTGGCTTATGCAATTGAGCGTGTTATCGAAAACAAGATGAGCAAGCCATAATACAAGTTTCACAATTTTGTTGATTTTTGGGCTACTTTTGAAAGCTCATAACTCTGAAATGGCGTTATTGAGGTACATGGTTCTTTGGAATTTTTCACTCGGAGTGACTCCAAGAACACGCTACCTAAATTTGGCCAGACTTTTCAAAAACACCCTGTACATAGATGAATATAAAGTTATTTAACACATGAGATGGACACAAACCCTTAAGCCTATAGTTATCAATCACGATAACTCGCTAAGAAACTTACAGTATTTCTTCCCCCTCCCATCCAAAGGGTGGTAGAACCAAAGTACAGTGGGCTATGTGCGTGAGCGGAAAATGTTCTATGAAAGTTTTGCCACTGTATTTATTTACTCGTATTTATTTATTTATTTAAGGGGTCATCCGTCAACGACTTTTATTCTGACCTGGATGGCAAAATGTCAAAGAACATTTATGACTGAAAAATTCCCCATAAACACAACCATTGGACTTCGGTCTTACCACTCTATTTGGAAATAATACATAACTTAAATTTGGAGCTCGTTCTCCTTCAATTTCATCGCCTTGAGATTGCGGAGCCTCCAACGATCCCCCTTTTATCGGAATTGTATAATATAATTGTAAATTTTAACCTTTAAGCAATAAATGAATTTTTATACCACGGACTCGTCCTCCGTACCGACATGCACGGCTCATACCACGGCCTCGGGGTGGTATGTTATCCCCACGGTCCTCAGGCCTTCCAATACCGCGGCCCCGGGGCCTTCCACGTCGCCTTCTAGGTGGTTGAGGTATCGCCTCAGGGCCTTGGGGCCTTTCTGGTGGAGGTATGTTCCCAGGGCCGCGGGGCCTTCCAAGTCGTCGACCAGCTATTGCAGCCCCACGGCCTCGATGTCCCCTAGCGCGCCCTCTTCCTCGAATAACTCCATCACCGTAATAGACTTGTACGATCACCGTTGTATTATCGGTGAATACAAATTGGCGAGACATATTGGCCACTAGATTTTGAAATAAAGACATATATTATTATTATGGTACTAACCTATGTCAAGGACTATTTTTCTGGAGAAAAGGGGTGCATTGGAATAATCTTAAAACATTAATTTCTTGAATTAATCTAACTTAGTTTCTTGAAACCCTGGTTATCTTAATTACGGGCCTGTACCGTACTTTTAATAATTTTTCCCCACCAGCGAACCGCCCCCCCCCCTTTTACTTCCCTTAAGCCTTAGCTGCAGCCTTGAAACTTGAAAGAATCAAAGAAAGCAGCTCTCATTAACCGAGGCTTAAGTTCTATATTTTGAAAAAGACGTTATAAAAAGATTTCAAAGTGAAAATATAAGCTGTTAGTGCTTTAATGCTACTAAAAAGTAATTAAGCGCAAATTAAAATCCAATTTGTTATTAAATTTTCCATTTAAAATCATATTCCATGACAATAAGTACAAAACTCAATTCGCTTACTTGATTCCTTGACAAAGTTTGAAAAGTGTAAGTGCGTTCAGCAACCACTAACGAGTTCTCGGTTTAGTGCCGGATTGTAATTTTTATACGGAACCGGTAACCTAAGGCGCCTTTATGGTACACCAAGCTGAACGTTGCTAATGAAACCTGGCAATACGGTAAATTTAGTTTCTACATTTTTAGACCTTTCTCCGTGGCTTCTGTTGTAATATAGTCTTATTCTTGTTCTTGTTTAAATATCGCGCCTAGCGCCACAGCCTACTTTATATTTAAATACCTTTGTTGTACAGAACTATATGTACAGAGTAGTCTCTAGTCTCCAGTGCGAGCTAGACAGTCAAATGTTAAAGTCATCGTTATTGCCTTCTCAATAAACCTGATAATTTTCCTCATTAACTTAAATATATTTTGTTGACATAAAAATATAACATGGTGTCAGAAGTGTGCTCTCTGTTTCCGCATTAGTTTGCCCAGTGTTCGAGCTATATTTATTAGCCGTCTCCGTTTCTAGCTTCGTACTCGTTCCGAACTGGCCAAGGCTTACGTTCCCATTGTTTACCGTTGTTGCGTCATCTTTCCACGGACGGCAAAATTGAAGAATAACCCATATAGCAGTGACAAAGGCTTTGCCGGGACTGGCTGTGATGATACACGCACGTCCGTTACAAAAGTTTCAGTGATCAATGAATCGCATTTTTAAAAATGCAAAACGCACCTATCCAAACCTAACCAAGGCAACATCGAATTGAAGAATGCCCTGCCCGTTTTGCAACGTGTCGCAAATGTAATCACAAAGGCCATTATGCTAAGGTTTGCATGAACAGACAGATTAAGGAGATATCCATTGCCAGCCCACCAGGAAATGCTATTCAGGAAGCATACATTGGTGCCCTGTCTGAAACTAATGGTGCTAATCCCGAGAAGTGGTTAGTCCAAGTACAGGTGGATGGACAACCCATAATGTTTCAAGTTGACACCGGTGCCGACGTTTCGGTTATACGTGAGTCACTATTCAAGTCTACACTTCAGGGACACGTACTGCAGGAAACATACAAAAGATTGCTGGGGCCTGGCAAAGTACAATTACATTGTTGCGGTATGATTGAGGCAGAACTTCAACACAACAACCGTATATTCCTCAGCCACATTTATGTTGTACGAGGCTTAGAAAGAAGTTTACTCAGCCTAGCAGCTTGTGAAAGTCTCAAGATAATTGAAAGACTTCACCCAATACTCTCCGAGTCAAGAGTAAATCCGGAAAAAGAATTTCCTAGTCTCTTCTGTGGACTTCGTAAAATCAAGGAAGAATACACCATACAGTTGAACGATAATGCTGTTCCGGTTGCGCTCACAACCCCAAGACGTGTACCAATAGCCTTGATGGACCAAGTCAAGGAGGAATTAGACCAAATGGTTGAACAACACGTCATAACCAAGATTGAGAAGCCAACAGAATGGTGTTCTCCCATGGTTGTTGTTGCTAAGCGTGACAAAAACGAAGTTGTATCCGAGACCAAGAGGGAACAAGGCCATAGTAAAGCGGTTCCAAAGGCAGTCAAATCAAAAGTTCGCATATGTGTCGATTTGACTCAGTTAAACAAACATGTCAAAAGAGAAAGATACCAGCTACCTGCCATCGATCATTGCCTTAATTATAGCGGAATTTCAAGTTAAGAATTAATGTTCAAATGTTGGAAATTAGTCGTAATGAAAAAGAAGCAAATCATATTTTATTTCACGCAGTTTCCTTTGCAAAGAAGACTTCTCCGGTGAATAAGAATTATTTGAAATATGTCACAGGCACCACGTGACTCCAAGATACAAAGACTACTCAAGGAGTGAGATGGACAACATAGTCCTTGTTATTCACGAGATTGCAACGCCGATTCTCCGAAGTATTAGTTTTTCGAAATAAAACTAACTAAGCTTTTTTGAACCAAGACTTTCTTTGGTCACATCCTTTTTTTCAACTCGCTGATGACTTCTTTTCAGACCATTTAATACAAGTACGGTGAGGTTTTTATTATTTTTAAAGTGTACATAATAGCTTAACCGTTAATTTGAATAATCTTAAATTATTTCAGGTTTCCTTTTACAAAGGGTTTCACCGCAACACGATCCCAACTAGAAAATATGGGATATCCAGTAGGCCTGTGCGGGTAGTGATTTTTGTATTTCGGGTCGGGTACGGGTAGTTGAAAAACTTTCAATCGGGTATCGGGTCGGGTACCCGCATTTCTAACGGGTACTCGAATAATTAGGCCTAACAAAACTACCATTATTCGGGTGCTTTTCGGGTACCAAAAATTCTCCCTTGAATTTCTGTCTGGCTGTATCACTTTGTTCTTCACTAAACTCGTGGCTTTGTTGAGTTCCAGTTGGAAGAAGAAAGAAAGGCAGGCGTCTAGTGCCCTCACTGGTGGTTTTAGGCACACCTTACCCCTCCTCCTGAGTGCCAAACCATGGCCAAACCAATACCCGATTGTCCTAAGCCTTGTCACGGGTAATGAGCAGGAAAATTTGAATATTCGAATAGTTTCGGGTAATAAGAAATTGTTGCTATATGTGTGTGGTTTAGAGATTAAATAAACTCGTTCTCGACTTGGAAAAATATTTAATAAAGAGAAGACAGGGCTTTTACATCTACTTCGATGTATTCTACAGGGCCGGTAGGCTCTTGTAGATATGACATGACACAGGGCTTTTACATCTACTTCGATGTACTCTACAGGGCCGGTAGGCCCTTGTAGATATGACATGACACCCTTCCGTAATGTTAAAGGAAAATTCACAGTTTTTAGGGTTAGCGTCCCATAGAAAAAGCATTAAAAAAATTTCAATTTTTTAAGGCAATTGTGGCAGGCCATACGGAAAAACTATAGCGAAGTTAGTTTTCGGAATACTTCTAAATTAACAAGCATTTATTAAATGGGAAACTTACGTGTTTCGATTTTTAATTAATGAATTCTAATTTTTGTAATTTAACTAATTAAGATAGTACGTCAAAAAATTACTTTTGGGCCAGAAGTCAGCTTAACCTTATAGCACGCTTAAACCTAATTCTACATTTCGTTCTCGTTGACAACTAGAAGGGCCTAGGTTTGTGGGTGCTAACAAGTTACGTTGACATATTTCAAATGTTGGCTTTCTTGCTGATTTTCCTAATTTCTTAGCAGTGGACGCTAACAAATTACTTTGGTATTTCAACCGAGCTTGAGCACCTTTATATGTATTTTCTAATTAACTGTAGCACCCTTAATAAGAAATACGTCATTATCAGTTCGAATTTTCGTCTAGAAAAGTAATTCAGGTAAATAATTACAGTTAACAGAGGTTTTTATATCATTTAAAGTAAGTTTTTGAACGTTCTTTACGGCCAAGGCTTAAGTTGTATAGACTAATAGCATCCCATCTTATTTCCCCATAGAGCTTAATACAGTCGAAGGCAGAGGGCGGCCATTACCCTATTTTAGTTACTCTTTAAAGATTATTAAAAAGGCTGATTTCCAGCTCTCATTTGATTTGGAGTCCTGTGTATAGTCTGCTCAATTTTATGCTAGAAACATAGCCTAACCGGGTTAACACTAGGCTTTTTATGCTGTATTTACCGTGTGCGTTTCCAATAAATGGCAAACCTATTCAAATTATTAACGTGTTGAAATAAAGATAATGCTTTTTACCCTGTGAAAAGATCGAAAACTTCAAAATACTACTGGTAAGATGACAAAAAGTTTATTATGTTTTCCCTACTGCAGAGTCGTGATGTTTACGTTAGCGCAGCTTAACTATTATATAAAAACGTCTTGGTTTGGACCAAGGCCGAAAAAACAAACGATATGTGTAAGGTTTATCAATTGACTGAAGTTTCAGATATTGAAATTTTTTCTACTTATTTTTATAGACTCAATCCTTAATCAATATTTAATTCAATCAACTGATTTTACTGTTAATCGACCTAGTCCCTCTAAATTAATTGAAAAAATTACATATCTACGCTTTTTCAAGAACAATTACATTTTCCGAAAACATTTTATCGTGAAATTAATTTATCATGTTGAGGATACAGTATTGAATATTTGAAATGTTCTACTGGATGTCTAAAAAAGCAAGCGAACTTTGGCATAACTCGAATGGAAAATGTAAATATTTGATCGTGGATGCCAAACAAGGGTGTTGCGCGAATTTATACATTTAATTTCGTATATCGAAATGCTACATTTCTATTGTCGCCTCTTTGGTGGTAAAGTTGCACTGGAACTTCCTTTTCCGTACTTAAGAATTTCTTGGTCATAACTCAGTCTATGGTAATATTGGCTGAGTGTGTTGCGACGGCTCAGATGACCCATACACTGAAACCACTGGTGATTATAAAATGCCATATATTTTGAAAATAAAGGAAGGGAGGGGGTGTCGGAGTTAAATGTGACCTTCTTGGCATAACTAGAAATGAATGATGTGTTTAACCATATTATTTCCGCGGGAAATGAATATAACAAGTCTGAGAAGTATTTCTGTTTATGTGATCTTTACCCTTTACCACACAGGATAAACTTTGTTGCTTTGTCTAAAGTAGACGACATTCACTCTAAACGACAGTCTTATCAACAACTTAAAACAGATTTAAACTTCTTTTGGTGCAAACTTGAAAATTTGCCAAGCCAGCAACAATTAAAACTATGTCGGTCAAGATGCTCACAAGTTAGTGAGCATCGACACGAAATCCCTTCAAAATAATTAATTTCATGATAAAATGTTTTCGGAAAATGTAATTGTTCTTGAAAAAGCGTAGATATGTAATTTTTTCAATTAATTTAGAGGGAATAGATCGATTAACAGTAAAATCAGTTGATTGAATTTAATATTGATTAAGGATTAAATGGATAAAAATAACTAAAAAAATTGCAATATCTGAAACTTCAGCCAATTGATAAACCTCACACATATCGTTTGTTTTTTCGGCCTTGGTCCAAACCAAGACGTTTTTTTATAATTTAATAAGAACTGCTACTTCATGGAGTAAATTTTTATAAGTTTATTTAAAGTTTAAAATTTTACAAATTTGGGAGCTTTCGAACCGCGGTCCTTCCTCAGCCAGTTTAAAAAAAAAACTTTTTATTTTTTTTTTTATTTTTTATTTTTTTTTTTTAAACTGGCTGAGGAAGGACCGCGGTCCGAAAGCTCCCAAATTTGTAAAATTTTAAACTTTAAATAAACTTATAAAAATTTACTCCATGAAGTAGCAGTTCTTATTAAATAAACAACATTCGAAATATTAAAATACCATGGATCAGAAATTCAATATCTACAACCAAATTTTATCTAATAATTGATGCAATTGGTCAAAAATAGGTGGCTCTAACTTACAAGCCCCGGTAGAAAAAATATTAAAATGAACAATTAAATCTGTGTTAAGTAATTGGATCTCGCGAAATTATCCCTTAAATGTAGGATAAATTCAACGACGTTTTTTTACCTTTAATCTACCAAAAAAAGCCGTCGATCTACCTTGTAGATTTCGCCAAGGCCCGCCAAGGCCTAAAGCCATTTCCCACTTTAACCTAAAATTTTGCCCACGCTTGATTTTAAGTCTCGAAAAACCCTTTGAACTCGTAAATAGGGACGGGCAATGCGATTACCATGTTCAAATCGCAAACAATGAGGCTTGAGTTGAAAAAACAAAGCAGCCATACTAAATAAAAATATGAACCGCAGCCAAGGTACCAGCAAAAAGGTACGGGGAAAAATACTAGAAAACTCCGGCGAATTTGGCGAAAGTTCCGCGAATCTAAGATTGATGGAGGAAAGAGAGTCGGTAAAATGTCCGAATGCTCGATTCGGCCATCTCTTTCGGCTGCCGAATGATTCGGAGAGGTTATCACCGTATGATTAGGATAAGGTTCTTACAGAATACGTTTTATTTTCATTCGGAGAAATTCACTCCGAATGAAAAGATTCGGATCGAAATTCCTCCAAAAGGACCTTAGAGAATAGCCTCCCTGGCTACAAACGAATTGGACGAAATCAGAGTTAATACCTTGGAGCAAATAACGAGGGATATCATGAACGAACTCGTACGTGTCGCTTATTTCCAATATGAATCTGGTCCCGAAGAGGTCAAAAAAATGGGAGAGCAAAGGCTACTTTGGTGGGTCAAAAACGTCTCGGACAGTTTGAAGGACGATCAATGGCTGGTAGGAAACAAGCTGACTTACGTCGAATTTTTGATGGTGGAATGTCTGGACTAGTTGATTTACTTACATCCTAAAGTAGTGACTGACTTCAAGTTATATCTATAAACAAGTCCAGTTGAACGCGATCAACACTACTTTATTTTATATAAGTTTCAAAATAACGTATTTATATTCCTGTATTTTGATTTGAATTCTTACACGAAACCAACTCTCAAATGCTCTGTCCACGCAAATCTATAATTTGAAACCACCCGTAAGCGTGAATCGGCGGGAAATTAGCCACAGGCATTGTCTAGGTAAAACTCGCGACACAAGTCTTCCTGGTGGCACAAAAGGGAAACTTTATTCAAATCGCGCAAGGGATGCTACCGGAAGCTTGGGAATAAATACAAGGATTAATATATATCTCAAACTTACCTATTCTATTAATACTTGTTATCATAACAAACATTGTCGTCTGCTAGTGGGGCTTAAACGTGAATTTTGAAGTTCTCGTAATAAAGGAATGCGGCAACCTACACTTTTATATTTTGTACTTATCCTATTCGTAAGAAAGCAGTTGTACTGTGTACACTTATCACTAAGAGTTTTTCCCATTTTCTTTAAAAATTCGAGATAATTTGGTGTTCCTAATCTCAAACAAACAACTTAAGTCTTAAAAGCCCGTACTAAACCGATTACCGCTGCCATTTAATGCAGAAGCAGACGACTGCTTAGATTTCCGGGTTATAAGGTGGTAGGGAGAATCGGGAAGGAGAGAATTGCTTCGTTTTCCCTCTAGGTGGCGTAGAACCTCAAATTTCTCTCTGGCGCCCTTGTACAATGGTGATTACCCGTGGTCTTATTGTGAATTCACGCTTACGGGTGGTTTGATATGCTTATGTTTGAATGTTATTGCAGCAAACACTGTCTTAGTCTTGCAAATTCATATACCCGAGGGAAAAACGTAACTCAGCATTATAATTAAGTACATACATACATACTTAATTTCTTTTATGTCTGTTACTTTCCCAGGAAAAAAATATTATTATCTCAAATTTTTGTTATATCACATAAAGATGAAAAAATTTGACTTGTAATGCCATGTCTATTTATTGCCATGAAAATGTTTATAAACTAAACATCAAAGTATATAAATTCTGATCTATATAACCAAGAGATAATATAAGAGAGTATAATAATTGGGTCAAAATTTAACTTTAGCCCTGCTTTCTACCTGATTTGAGGGTCGTCCAGTATTTTACCCCCCTAAAACTTGAAGTAGCCAATCAGGAGGTTAGAGGTCAGATATTGTGTTTTTTGTAAGTAGCGCTGCTTATGTATTTCTGGGAGAGACAGCCTTACCTCGTCCGCCGCGTGCTTTGCGGGATCTATTTATGTCTCTCTGAAAGCAGTGAGGAGGCGATCCTGCAAAGGGGGTTGCGACGCTAGAGCGGTGGAAATGTAACCCCTCAAACGAGGCGCAGAACGCCGAGGAAGAAGTATTATACTCTCTTCTATTTTCTCTTGTTATAACTAACACAAACCCAAAGTCGTAAAACAACCTTCGTTCGTAATGATCCAGCTGTAATATATACTTTGCTAGTAAGCATTCTGAGTGTGTTTTAGTATTGATCCCTTTCTACTACCCTTTTATAAATCCAAGTCTCCTTTATATAATCGCAATTGCTGAAAACCCCGAGACGGAATTGAGTCTTGGACATAGGCACAAGCGCGCACTTTAGTTACAATAATAAACTTCCCAGGGATTCGGGAATAAATATCGCTCGGGATAAAATAGTTAAAAGTTTAGAAATTTATTGTCATGTCTTTCTACATCGAAGTCTAAAGAAAAAGTGTCTCTTTTTGTATCCCGGCCCTCTCAGCCAGCTCTCTTCTTTTCACCTGAGTCCCAAACCGAAGAGGATTTTTCTTCTACGTCATCATTATAGGGCAAAGTGCTAAACATGTTTTACAAATACAAGAGAGCTGCCCGTGTACAGAGGAAAACTATTGGAAAAAGGAAACTTTAGTTAGTTATAGTGAATAATATTCGTAGCCATTTCTTTCAGTAAGCATACCATATTTAATTTACTTCACTCAAATATCTATGGTAAAAATTATTCGACGACCGAGGCGTAAGGAACGTCTTGTGTCAGCTCGCTTGTGTCTCTACGTGCACGGCCATATTTCCCCGGCCCATCGTGCTTTTTGCGGAGACCTTAGGTGGTGGCGGCGGTTTCACCCCCCTTTACTCGTAATACCAAAACTTCTCTCACGGGGCGTAAGAGTGTAAGCGCGCCACATTTGGAAGAAAAGGCTGTAGTATGAAAATGTACTATGTTTCATATTTATAGGGAGTTATATATTTTTTTCATACGATTAAACTAAAAATGGAATAGAAAATTTTTCCGGTCTCGCCAAGGGAAGCTTTACGATTCAAAGTGCCACTAATTATGGAATGTAAAGATTAAAAATATACAATGAATCATTATCGTATCTAATTGAGCGTTTGTTATTTGTTTTCTTGGATTTGCTGAACGTAAAGTTAGATTACGTGAAAAGCTTATTGTACAGTGTATATTGGTTTTAACCAGGGATAGATTTAATTCTAGAAGTAGGAATGGAGAACAGAGAGCGCGCGTCCAAGTCCCGGACCCCCTTCCACGGGACGGAGGGGTATGAAAGAAGAGGCGGCTCAAAGCGACAGAGGTAAAAAGGAATTACATATTTTTCGCCGTCCCCGTCACCAACATCATCAAAACGTAGTTTAAGTGAGACAATAAGATAACTTAAACTTTTCGTTACGTGCTGGAGGGAGGGGCTCTATACTGGGCTATGAGTCGGCCTGAAGTAAATAGTAATAGTTCTCAATTCCTGCTTCTAAAATTCAATCTACCCTTGTTTTAACATATACCGGGTGGAAACTGCGCCGGCGTCCAGTCGAGATACTTCCCCTTACGCATTGGTGTTATGCAGTGAAATTTAAAGGGATTAACAGGTGCTATTGGGATCAGTTCACTTCAGTTCCACTCAATATCAAAGGTTTCAGTTTTGATGTAGAGAAATAAAATGCATAAGTGTAATCAATGACGGATTTTAATTAGGAAAGAAAAGATGTCACTTGCGGAAACCAAATAGCCCAAATTGAAGTTAATCAAACATTTCCAACATGTTGATGTCGCACTGGTGCATTACGTCGAATCACCGTGCGTCTTTCAAGAAATCGGGTTATGGCGTTTAAAATTACTTGATGCCCCGGATGTGATCGGTTCGGAAACCTTTCTGCAAACGTCCTAGCAGCTAACCTTGCGTTTCCCTGACACTCCGTAAATGAAAAACATTTCAAGGTAATCCTCAAAACTGTACAAATCAATTTCAGCCATGTTTACCAGATGTAAGCTAGAAAACGGACTGCTTTCTTCAATTAGAAACATCATCCGCCAGTTGTAAAAGGAAGTGGACACGGGGCGGGCAGACGAAACGAAGTAGTAAGGCGTATCGTAGACAATCCCCACACCAGATTAAATTGAAGTTGATGGAAATTTCCTAAACCACGTACTAACGAGTGATGAGTGTACGTTTTACCGGGACGGTACAGTTAACCGCCACAACATGCACTACTGGGCGAGGGAAAATCCCCATTGGCTAAGGACGAATCATCACCAAGAAAACTGGAGGATAAACGTTTGGTGTGGATTGTTAGGTGATCGGGTAATTGGACCTGTTTTTCTCGAAGAACATCTAAACGGAGATCGTTACGTTGATCTCTGAAACACCGTAGTGTCCGATGCCCTAGACGATCTTCCCTTAGCAGAACGAAGACGAGTCTGGTACCAGCACGATGGTGCACCACCGCATTTTGCACGTGTTTCTCGGGATTGGCTAGACGCGGAATTCGGTCCCCAATGGATAGGTCGTGGTGGTCAAGTCGCTTGTCCACCTCGTTCGCCAGATTTAACGCCGGTGGATTTTTTCTTTTGGGGGTATGTACAAAGCCTTGTGTACGCCACTGAGCCACCAACACTTGATAGCCTTTGAGACCGAATTCTGCAAGCGGCTGCTCTCGTTTCTCCCGAGATGTTAACTCGCGAAAGAGAAAACTGGGAATTCCGTTTTCGGCAATATGTTAATGTTGACGGAAGACATTTTGAACATTTAATTTAATGCTTTGTTATTAAAAATAAACTTGAAGCCTTTAATGTTAAAATTTGGAAATGTTTGATTAACTTCAATTTGGGCTATTTGGTTTCCGCAAGTGACATCTTTTCTTTCCTAATTAAAATCCGTCATTGATTACACTTATGCATTTCATTTCTCTACATAGAAACTGAAACCTTTGATATTAAGTGGAAATGAAGTGAACTAATCCCAATAGCGCCTGTAAGTCCCTTAAAATTTTGCTGCTTAACACCAATGCGTAAGGGGAAGTATCTCGACTGGACGCCGGCGCAGTTTCCACCCAGTTTAAATAGCTCGTTTATGTATCCCTAGCAATCCTATATTCTTTTCCAATTGCTTTCCTTATAAAACCATGTTTTGTTTCGTAGAGCTTCGAAAGCAGGCTAATTATTATAGTGGGCACGTGGGCATATTTGACAACGCATTTTCATTAAGGAAATATGCACGGAACTTACTTAAGAGCCTTCTCAGAAGTTATTTCACTCTAAGAAAGGGAAGTGTTAAAAACGTGTTAAAATGGTGTAATTTAAGAAAACACTTTTTTTTCACCGTAAAAACACCCAAAAGAGAGTTTTATTATTGTGGCCAATTTAAAGTGTAAATTCGGTGTTAAAACGAACTTTTAAAACACCGTTTTGAAATTAAAAATGGAAAATTATAGTGCTGCGGGTTTCTTAAATAAGGTCTTTCGTTTTCCTTAATGTTTTAATATTAAAGTCAATCCGAACAGTAAAACATTATTGAAAAACTTAATTTTTAAACATTTTTTTAAAGATGATGTTCATGAAAGAATATATTTTTATCCTTTAAATAAAATTAACAAAAAATTCGCAATCAGGCGGTATTGAACCTTCATAAAACACTGCTAAAAGTTTTATGCGACACTCTTGCAGTGGCGTCGCTAGGCCTTTTTAGGGGGCTATAGCGCCCCAAATTTCAAAGTTAGCCCCTCAAAATAATCCGTAAACTATACCAAAAAATTGCTCGTAGCCCCCTAAAATTCTGTAGCAATATAGTGTATAAAAATTATTATCAAAAGTTCGTTAAGTTTCATCTTTGTAGAGATGAATTTCAATATCAAACAGTAGTGGGGACTAAACTTATAAAAGACGAGTGAAATTCTTTCATCCACAGTTGTCTCATAGTCAATAACTCGGTCCCGTACTCTTTATCAATAAAAGTTTGTATATCTTTAATATAAGAATAGTAAGATTAAGCCCCCCAAATTTCAAACCCTAGCAAAGCTATTGCACTCTTGAAAGTGTTATACGATACTCTTTAAAGTTTTGTGTGACACTAATCGAACGAGACTAGGTTATGTACTGGCCTCACAGTAGGGCGACTATTATTATTATTGGAGAGAGGGGGGCTCACGTCCTTGCACCGATGCTAGAGGCTTATTTTGCACACTCATATTCAGGCCTTGAAGAAACCTGTGGTCGCGGTGTAGGGTAGAATTCGTTCCACCGTTATGGATTATAGACGCCATCTTGAGAGACCAACATGTGGGGCACATGCTTTTGTGTGACATGTCTTATCATTATTTTGAGAAAAATTAGAGTAGAAAATGGATTTTTTTTTAAACATTGTAGAGTAGATTAGGTCAAACGCGTTTCTGGTGCTCGAAAAACTCTTCGTGAAAAAAGATTATTAAATTAAACGAATACGTCTGTATCTACTGCTGGGATATTATGGCCTTCAAAACCAATTTAATACCCGATGCATTTATACTAAATTAAAACGTTCTGCGTTTTTCAGAAGTTATGAAGTCAGTGAAATTGACGAACTTACCATGCAGTTTCACGCTGGCTTTTAAGTTAATCAAGTAGCCAACTTTTTATGTAGTTTCACATTGATGCGAGAACTACCCTTGCTTAAAGTGGTATAGCTCTGCATGTTAGAAATGTCCTCTTAAGTTCTCTCTAGGTGGAAGCTTGCCATGAATATAGCGCTATTTGCTAATAAATCAAACACTCTTAAAGGCGTCACACGACACTCAGAAAGGTGTCATGTGACTCTAGGAAAGGTGTCATTTGACTCTAAAATGGTGTCATGTGACTCTAGGAAAGGTGTCATTTGACTCTAAAAAAGGTGTCATTTGACTCTAAAAAAGGTGTCATGCGACACTTAAAAAGATGTCATGCGACACTCTGTAAGACGTTATGCGACACCCTGAAAGGTGTTATACGACACTCCGAAAGGTCTTATGCGTCACTCAGAAACGTGTTAAGGTACACTCTTAAAGCTTTATTTAAACTCGGAAAGGTGCTATGCTACACCTTTTAAGGAATTTCACAACACTCATATGAGAGTAAAAAATTAACTTTTAGTTCGAAATAAGAGTTAAAAAGGTGTTAAACTACACCTCTGTTGCACCATTTTATTTTTATCTTTGACACCAATTGCAAAAATAAGTGTTATTAAACCCTTTCAGGGTTGTAAATGAACGCCTGTAACAGTGTCAAATTTGGACCCATATAAACTACATTTAAAGGTGTTAAAGCACACCCCATATTCTTAGAGTGTTGGTTTGTCTTTTATTATAAAACAGTCCTTTTGTTCGGTATTGGAATATGAACTGAAATATTTGTGCTATGACAGTGGTACGCTAAAGAAAATTGTATACTTCTTAAAACTCTATAAGAATTTGTAACAACTATGCCACAATGAAGTTTGTTAAATGTCGTGTATTAAAGGGAAAGTTAATCACTTGGTAAAACACACCATGGTTTAAACGATATGGATTTTGAGTACAAAAATATGCGGTTTTCAATTGGTGAAAACTGCTCGTGAACACCAATGTATTTGCATTCTTTTTGTAGATATTTTATTCTTTGCAAAACGTTTCCCTAAGATGTGATTTTGGTCACTTTGACTACCGCTCTCAAATAATCTAATTTTAACAAGAGGATGGACTTAAATAATCTAACTATTCTGGTTAATGCAGATAAGGTAATTGTTTTCAATTTTCTTAACTTATAATTCAAATAGGTAAGCATATTTTTTCGATTTAATTATGGGTGTTATTATTCCAAAATATGAGTTTCATGTCTATTCAAAAATTCATAAATACAAAGGTATAAATTAGACATCAAATAATTACAAAGGTGTAAATTAGACACAAAACATTTTAAGAATGAGTATCTTTATATAAATCTTTTATAAATATAAAGGAGCGACGAATAGCACCAACGTGTAAATACCAAATAATCATAACTTCCACATTTTAATAGGTGGAACTTAAAAATGGCAAACTGGTTTATTTCATTTCACGTGCAATGTATAAATTACTTTACGAATTTTTATTTTCGTATCCAAAAGACAAGTAAGCTAATCAAAATCGAACTAATTCTCGTTAGCATCATGTGAAGATACGTAGATTTAATAAGATGAAATATGTTATTTTCAGAGTCAAGGTAATAGTTTCGGACGACTCACTAAAAAAGGTAAATACCAGTGAAACTTCTCTGACGGTTTTAAATGATTTTGTAGATCATTTTTATTTTTCTCTGAATTTAAATTACTCAATTAAGCTTAAATAACGGTGAAAAATTCTATTCTATTTGCAAATGTCTAAAAAAACCAAAGGCCAGGGTTATCTATATCACGGAACCCTGCAATATTGTTTGAATTTGTTACTTTGAAAATACATTTATTGATTCTTTCATCAAATTTAAGATAACATTTGATTAAGTAAAACAGATCTCAACGCGTGGTCTCACTTTTGGCAATATTAGTTGATCAAAAAGATTTCATACTTATAAGAAATGATTTTCGAAAAATCCGAGCTTCAACTTTAAAGTGCTGATTCGGAAATCACAATCTGACATGACCTATCCGTTTACTCTTTTGAAAAGTCTCCTTTGTACGACTGTAAGCCCAGCAATCGTTTAGTAATGTTAACTCCTTGTACAACAAATCTTATTGCTACCTTCAAACATATTTGTGTTCTGATTGATATATAACGTGCTAAAGGTTCTTGTATTGATAAATTAATGAAACGGATTGACGAGAGTTAGACGTAATTGATGATTCTGGAACCAACGTGATGCAATCATTTGTGTTAAAAACAGTTTATAAACGGTTTTGGATTCTACGTGACAAGAGCAGTAGCAATGATAGCTTTGTCGATCCATTTGAAGCAGTATATTGTGACGTCAATATCGTGGTTCTTTACTATTTCGGTTAATTCCAACGCCCTAGTTACGCCAGCGTATAATAGGCCTATATATTGCAAGTGTTATTTCGTTAAACCAAATTAACTAGGGAGTCCTATCTCATGGCTCTACCACTAATAGAAAAAAACAAATAGTAACATCAAAGAAATGAAAATGAAATGAAATGAGATTGAAGTTAAATGTGTAAAAAAAGTTGCAGAACAACTCACGAGAATATACACAGAAATGGAAGTAGGGCAAAATATACAAGAACAAATCATTCAGAATTATACAAAATTAAGCAGAACCATACAAAATTATATAGAATTATGCGAATTAAAAGAAAGCGCGGCTCCATGATCACCCCTAGCATTCTGGCTAATCTTCTGGTCACGAATTTTACCTTGCCAAAGGCAGGAACCAATCAGACCTAATGCACTAGTTCCCATTGGTTCCTGCCTTTGGCTTAAGTAGCCTTTAGCAAGCTTAGCCACTGTGTAGCAGAAAAGCTATCTATAAGGGGCACCAACGGAGCCGCGCTTTCCTTTAATTCCAAAATATAGAAAAACCACGTAATTACATGGATTAAAGGAAAAACTGATTAAAGTAGTAATGTTGAGTATTAAATTTAGTAATTATTTTTTGTTGTTGTTTTTTTCTTTTATAGCTTATAGGTTTTAAACAATTAGTAACCACCTATAAGATGCTGTCGGATTAGTTTTTCTACATGAATTAAACTGTCAGAAAAGAGATCAAAAATATTTACGAAGGAATTGCAAATAAATTGCATTCTAATTATAGGATTAATTGACAATTTATGATTGTAAAAAGGGCACTGATTGCGTAAATGTTTAGGGACCAAAAGGTTAAGACCATTTACTAGAGTCGAGAGTGGGATGATATTGTGAACTAATTTGTGAATAAAATTTATATGATTTATACTTAATTTTAAGGAGATATTTAATAAGAGTTCATAATTATACTGAGCCTTGGGTAAAAAGTGTCTATGGCTAAATTCTATAAATTTTCGCTGTACACCTTGAATTTTGTTAAAGAGGTATTGGCTGCAGCCACGCCAGGCAACCCAACCAAGCAGCAATTTAGAGGGAACAAGATTGAAATACAATATGCGAAAGTGACGATGAGATTTTAACTGGCGACTTATTTTAAGGGAAGATTGAAGATATTTACCAGAACCAACTTAATAGATCGTTTACGAATCTTTAATGAGAGAGGCTAAATATAAATAAATAATCAATATAATTCAACTCAATTTTATAAATTAGTCAAATGTTCTCCCCATATCGGTGACTGGAGACCTCTACTCCTCAAAATAAATTTTACTATTGTTTGGTGAAAAACTTCCAACATCCGCAGCAACAGCGCTAGTGTCAGGCGTTGCTCTAAGCAAAAATAGCTCCCCATTCATTTGCCTGTCCATGGGTTAGGTGGTTTGAGAATAGATGCACAATAATGTGGTCTTTCAAAAATAATGAAAAATTTAATGATAAAATATTTTAGGCAAATGGAATTTTGTTGACAAAAACGATGATAAGTACTTATTTTATAATCACGTCTTTAAAATGAAAAATTTCAATATCTGGTTCTTCATTCCTTTCACCATATTCCCATATCTTATACTTTTTCTATAGTCTTTGTCCACTAAGACAGTTTTTTAACATAGCTTTAGTGCTAGATATAATAAATGACGCTTTTTAAAATAGATTTTTTTCTAATAGAATTAATTGTTTTTTACTTTTAGAAATATGATATACATTCGTTTGGCTTCGGTTTGACGTATTTACTTTTTAATTATTATTTAAATAATAATGAAACATTCACAAGCGAGACCAATCTGGTAGAACAAAAACTCCTTAGTAAATTCTGCGAGAAAAAATTTGAATCCTACGATACGTTCGTCAACGTTTTCACCACCACGGTAACGATTTATGTATTGAACTTCACCACCCCTTGTGTGAGTAAAAGGCAAAGATAATAAACCTGTGATTGGCCTAGAGTGCGTTCAATTCCCTGAGGAATTTTAATTATCGTTTGTTTTGTTGACGAATTTTAATTATCGTTTGTAAGGTTATTTCCCTATAAGATCCCACAGAAGTGGGATGAAACTAGACGTAAAGGGTTGTAACATCGGCCATAGATTTCACCAGCGAGCGCCTCAGGCTCTCTCATTTTCCTCTGGAAGTGCCTAGTGCTTTTCGAATAAAATATTCAAACATAGTCTTATCCCAGTTAGAATTTTTGAAAAATATACAGATAAGCCACAAGATAGCCTTAGATAGCTCTTCGTAGCTTAGATTTATTACATCAGATTTTATTAAAAGCGATGGAGGTAATGAGCCAATGAAAATTATTATTAGTGGTGCAATTAATCGTTCTGTGGAGGAATAGTGTGTTCTTAAGCGTCAGCGACTCTCATTACAATTGTATAATTTGTAGCAAAAGAGCTTTCTTGCAATATAGCGTTATGAAATTTGGTTAAATTGTGTTGTGCTGGACTGATAATAGTTGTTACGATATAACTTGAATCGTTTTGGCAAACATTGTAACGGGAACCGCTGTTTTACTCACAAATCACATACTTGATCCGCAGATGCAATGAATCTTCGGTTGAAATAAAACGTTGTTTTTTTCAGGTTTGGTTCCTCATAGTTTGCAATTTCACAATTGTTAGCTTTAGAACCATTCTTAAGTTAATAATTCCAAAAAAAAGACTCTGTAGATTCCAACAATTTATCCGTGAATCATTTCCAATATTATATAAAGGTAAGAAATTTAGTTACAAAATCGTTAAAAGAGAATAATGGTCGAATTACCTTGCTTTGGTGTAGAAGCGTAGTAGCTAGAATAGGCGAATTCGGTGGCTATTCTTTAAATTAAGCAACTCGAGGGGTCGGATGTTTGTCAAAATTCCGTACAGTTCGTTTGAAATCTATTTAAAATCTCTCTCGAAGATCTCGAAATCTTACCCTTTAAATCTCGAAACCCCGAAATCTCATGTCAAAATCTAAAAATCCCTACCATAAAATCTGAAAATCCCAAAATCTCACCCAAAAATATCAAAATCTGAAAATCCCCGTGCTTACGATATACGTTTTTCATCTTTTTAAGAGGGGAAGACACGGGGATAAAATTCTGCCTTTCATTTCGTTTTTTGGCGCCTGCGCTATATAAGAGTTCTGTATTACAAATTAGGCTATTTTTCTCGATTTTTCTTGAGTATTCATAACGGCAAATTAAAACAAATTTAAAGTCTGAAACCTAAAACCAATTTCAAAATCTCAAAATATCCTTTGAACACCGGAAGTTAATAGTAAATCTTGATATCCCCTGCAAATTCCTAAAATTTCATCAAAAATCAGAAAATCTCGAAGTTTGAAAATATCTTTCAAAATCTGAAAATCTCCTTGAAAATCCCAAAATCTTAAAATCTTGGACTAGATTTCAAGATTTCTAAAATCTCATTCAGAATCTCTAAATCTCAAAATCCCGTACGCTAAAATGCCGAACGTCCGACCCCTCGAAGCAACTACATCCAAAATGTGCACATGAGCTTTTATAAAGGTTGTACATTCAAGTAGTCCTAAAATACAAAATTTTGCAAAACAAAAATAATAATATTCTAGCAATAGTTTTTACAAGCTGAGTAAGAAACATTTTGTGATAGAGAAAGCTTTCGTCATTTAATTAACTTAAATGTTTTAGGGGTTATTCTCTTTTTATTGAATCCTTTGATTAGTTTGTATAGATGACAACAAAATTAATTAAGAAGAATTTTTATTACATCTTCATTAACATTCTACACAATGGTTTGAATTTAGTTTTTTAACCTTTTGTTTTTGATCGGTTACTTTGCCATGAAGGCCTTTAGAACTTTTCTAGAACGTTTACTTACTATCCGCGACCGTGACTTCACTGCTCCACGTCTAAAGTTGCATTCGCAATGGTGCTGAAACCATTCAAAAAGCGTAAAGCTGAAGCTGAAGCTGAAAAAAACTGAGCTCTTTTTTTTCAAAAAAAAGTTTCATCTTCAAAAACCAGTTTAAGCTTCGCGCTGTACCTTTCGCAAAGCAGCAGTTTTTATTAACAGCCGCTAGGGATTCGTCACAAAAAATATAGAAATTAAATGGCGTCGGTGAATCGGAACTTGATGCTGTTATTATTATTAAAAAAGAAATTACTTTTGAAACGAAAAAGAAGAACCCAAAACCTTTTGAGGAAAAAGCCCCGTTGGTGGGTTCATCCCATCTGGACAAACCGAAAAACTGAAGGAGATTATCAAATGTTTAGCCTTGGCTGTTAATGTGGAAAAATAGATGAATGGCTAAATGTGCGCATGTTTTGGTTATTATCAAGGTTTATCAACTGAGTAAATTTCCTCCTTTTCCAAAATATTACTCAATTGGATATTTTTTAACCTGAAATTATTGCTACTTTTCCAAATTATTCTAATTAGATTGTTTATTGTAACCTCTTTCCACAATATTGTTATTTTATCTCATTTCTATCCTATTTGCTATTTTCTTCTCACAAATATTTTGCGCTTTTTTTCATCGTTTTCTTGTTTAATTAATTCTTTCACAGAAAACATCTTCAAGATAACGAGACACGATATTCACCGTTTTAAAATACCCGCGTAAATAATTTCAAAACCGTGACCCCAGCGCTCCTTTTTTGATTGGCTCTTGGCATCACGTGGTACGGCGCTGAAGCTGAAAGATCAACCGCGGTTTGATCTTGGCTGAAACTTAAAATCAGCCTGCTTTCAGCGTCTGCTTTGCGCTTCAGCTTTAAAAAACCTGTTTTTGCCTCTTTGCGAAAGAGTCCGCTGAAACTGATTTTTTCATTCAGCTTTCAGTTTCGACTTTCAGCTTCAGCTTTCAGCGCCTTTGCGAATGCACCTTACTTGATCTAATACTGTAGCGGGGTTGTGGGCTGTACTTTTTATTTTACGGTACTAAAAGCACCACCAAGCGTGAAAACATTGCGAACTAAATCGGTTAAAAAAATATTCTCGCTTCGCGATAGGCACGGGCCTAGATAGATTGCGTAGGCTCCGGATGCAGCCCGCACAAGGTTATTGTTCTTTTTACATCTCCGATGACGATGACGTCACCGAGAGGTATTATACTGGAAGCATCAGTGTGTCTCTTTCACCGTGTTCGCAGCTGGGAAATCGAAGCAAAAGTGTTCACAGAAAGCAGTTTTTGGCTTCTACTCACATCGTTAGGATTAAGAACTTGGCGGCGATCAGCTAGGGTTACGAGAAACGTCTAGCCCCGACTCCCGATCATAGCTATAGCAAATGCGCTCTGATTGGCTAAATTGTATCACCTGCCAGAATAGGGTGAATAACACGAAAATAGGGCTCGGGGTTTTTTGGTCGATTTTTTCGAAAAATACGATTAACTACAAATAATCGAAAACTATTCAGAAGTTTATTCGTTTAAACAATACAACAATTTTAGATGATATTTTTTTGAGATTGAATAATCTTAGTAAGATTTTAACCGAAAAATGTATTCAAGCGACAAAATGTTCCGAAAAAAATTAAGTCGAAAAAAGGATCGTACTCTATGTTCGGTTAAATAAAAAAATTTCTATTATAAAATCCACTTGCTTTGAAGTCTAACTTTTATCGTAATATTTTGTAATTAAAGCTTTGTAAAAAAATATCCAAATCATTTTTTTTGAAGTAGACTTCCATCTGGAATATTGTCACTATTATTTTTTATTAGAATTTAACATGTATACACCTTTACTCCGTATCAGTTATTTATGATCAGATCGCCAAACTCACTTATTGTTACAATCTTTTCGATAAAACCCAATTCCAAAAAGCCATAGTTATAATGTTAGTGGACTCTATAGCAAAATACTTTCCTCCAAGCACCAAAAGCGTATATCTGTGATATTTTGCCCATAGGGATCTCGCGATACCGCTTACCATACCGTCGAAATGGCGATTAAAGCAACAACAATTAATGTGTAACATCAGAAGGGGATAATGGATAATGCTAGCTTTAATTCGAAAATGGATGCGTTCGATTCTTGGTGCGAAACCCATCCTTATTATCTCAACATAAACGCCCTAGACTTGAACAAAGATGGGTTAGTGTTATATAAAAGGGTTAAGGTAAAAAGGGGAAGTGAAATAATATCACTATCATACCTAGATATGCAATCATTTCTCTTTATTGATAAACAATTGCAGCAGTAATAACAAAACACAGGTACAAAGCCTGTCTCTCAGGAGAAGTAAAAATCCACTCGTCCCTCCCTACCGCCTACTATATTTCAGAGAGTCACACTTGAAACATATTTTGATCATATACTTGAAAACGACTTCTCTATTCCGTTTTTTATTAACTAACGATATCAATACTCATCCTATATTAACTTTGGAAAGAGTTTCATGGTACAGTGGAGTAAAGTCTCAATATCTCGCTTTATACAAACTATTAAATGTATCTAGTCTATCGACTTCATACCCAATCTTCGTTACTCGTCGTTTATAAACTTTGACTACAGATTTTTCAGTTCAGAATGGTTTTTCTCAAATAATTTATTAAAATTATATGATATAAATTATTTTTATCTGATGTTACTTATTATTCTTTTAGTTGTATCGTTTTAAGAGACGTTTTTCCTAGAGTATGCCTCTTTCGCGAGTGCCTGAAAGACCTTAAAATGGTGTAGTTAGATTGGTGATGACAGTTAACAGAATAGTGGTCAGTAGAGTTTTTCAGATATCCGTCAACTGTGAATACGATCCGGATTAGGAAACTGCGAACGCGATCCCCTGGGGTGTGACAGCAGGCAGACAGACACACAAACACACAGGCAGATGGATACGTCGAGAACGGAACGTTTCCAAAACAATCATCACTCGGTGAAATAAAAAATCTAGCCTCTATATTGGCCTCATATGAGTCCAATATTGTTCGACAATTGTCCAACGTCGGTTTGTGTTGCACAAATATGAGCCCGATATCGGTTAGATATTAGTTCAATATGGACTTGATATTAGAACGATATAGCTAAGAAATTTGTCCAATGTGGGCTTGATTGTTGTATGGATAATTTCCTGCCCATTTCTGGGTTAAAACTGATCCCTTAAAAGATGATTCTGGATCCAATTTTGGATGAGACTCCAAATCTGGCTTATCATTCGACCCTCCCTTTTTGGACACTAGTTACGTTATCCAAAAATAGATGAAAAACTGTGCTGTCTCAGAGTCAGCCATTTGGATCCATTTACATCCAATTTGGGCAACATTTTTTAACAGTGCACGCCTTGGGAAACAGTCAAGCGCTAATAGAAAAAATGTTCTATTTATCGCGTATGTGGTTCATTTTAGTTTGATTTTTATGATCTCATGTTACCACGCTTTGTGGTACACTTCTGTCGAAGAGAAAGTATTATATACTTCTGATAATATTGACTGTCCCAATGTTTTTATTGATAGTTCATACCATTATCAGGTTTTTAAATACTATTATTTGTCAATGATTAAAACTCTGCGTTTTTCGTTAATATAGACCTTAAAAAATTTAAAAAAGATTAAAGTTTATCGTGAAAAAATAATAGTGTCGGTTACTCGTCCAAATACTAATCGATAAAAGAAACCGAAACCGCATTTGTATCATGAAACGTATGGATCATATCTTTTTATTCGGAATCGAATAAAACGTATCGCAATAAAAGTTTTTTGAGTAAAATTCTTCTGATTATGTTCAAAATTTCAGTTTTTCGGAAAAAATTCTTACGATTAATAATTGCATCACTCTACCTTTTTCCAAATAAATCGAGACGAAATACTTTGATATAATCTCCGTTTAACAAATTTTGGAATGTTAATATTTTGAATAATAGTTAACCGATCCCCGAGCCCTACACGAAAATAGGAAAATGACTAACCACTATTTTCCAGGAAGGAGCGACTTTCTTTTCCATACCCGGGGGGGGGGGGTTGTAAAGTAATTCAACGGTCCGCCGACTTCGACTCTTTATAGATCCTTATCAGACCATATCAAACTTCAATTTTATTTTATTTTAAAAACGTTGATGCAAATTCGATTTTTTTACAGAATTGGAAAATGAACTGTCTTTGAAATTGTTAACGGGCCTACAATTTCTGGGACTCTTTCTTCTGGTAGAAATTTACAAAGCATCGCTTTCCACAGCGGCGACGGTAAACGTTTATTGCAATATAGATACTTTAAACGACATATACAAATATCCGAATATACCAATTGCAACTCAACTAAATAGCTGGGAATTACAATTTTTCTATAAGGTCTGTAGTAATTTTTATCACCCATAAACATAAAATTCAGTAATTCCAGTGGATTCAGCAATGTAATCAAAAACGTTTAGATGGACGAACGTTTACAACATTTTCATTGAACTTAGTTTTATAATTGTGAAAAATTTTCATACTGTTTTAGGAAGAGGTAGAATTTAATTTTATACTATTTTGAGCAGTTCAGATGTGCGAATATTAGGCAATTTAGTTAATTCCGTGTGTGCGAGATTTTCATGTGACACAGAAATGGCGCGCTCCTATTCGCTTCAATTTTTGAGCCAATTAATTTTATATTAATCGTAATTAGGGAAAGTTTTTTTTTAATTATAGATTTTGATATCTTCTAAACCGGACCATTTTACTAAGTTCTAAACTTCTAATGTTAGGTACCCTTTAATTCACAATTTAGCTACAAAATGCTTTAGAATCACTACTTCGTATTCTAACGAAAGTTTCCATCAACGAAATCAAAGTCGCCTAATATCTTCCTGACGTCAAACTTGTCTCTTTGAAAGAAAAATCTAAATCACTAATACTTCTATTAATTTATTTGTCATTCACAATATAATTCGCTTTCAGACTGTACCGAAATTTTTTTTAGGACGAAGGAAAACATATCAAAGAAGAATATGAACAGAGACGCATTTTATTGGGCATTGAAAAGAAAACCAGCGACGACGATGTGTTTAACAAAGCCTCTCGCGCCGTTTACATCGGTAGCTATGACCATTTGGAATATTTTTGCAGGCGGTCATATAAAGCAAAAGCCAGGCTTTATTACGGAAGAAATAGTTTCAAAATAAATTACGCTGCTCATCGTTTATCAAAGGACACTTTGCCAATCATTAAGAAACTAATAAATAGAAGGTTTGATATTATATTATACTGAAAATGATGGCCACCCCTGAGCTGGAGCTAAATTTAATGCTTGCAGAGAGAATTTATCATAGGGAGTGGAAACTGAGGAATATTACTTAGCTCAAAAATCACGTGATCAACAAAACTGGCCAGGTTCATTTCCGGTATAATGTTTTGTGGCCCCTCCCTCTAGGATGGATCTAGAATGTTGCGGGAGGGTCGAGGGGAGATGGACACTACCTTTTTAGGGAGAGGGAAACGTCTGACTTAAAATAACTCCAAATGGCGCCAATCGCACTCGAAATCGTGAACCCTTATTGGGTAGCTGTACAACCAACAGTAATTGAGGGCAAACTTTAAAATTGAAGGAGAGTCATGTGACCGGAAATTTATCTGGCCAGTTTTAGCGTCGCAGCCTATTTGTTTGAGCTACTGTCAAGGGTAAGAGCTTCCACTTCCTATTATAAATTCTCTCTGATGCTTGGACCGCAGCAATATGTAGTACCTGCTTTAAGTAAAATTGACATAATACATCAGATGAAACGCATATTTATATCCCAATCGTTTTATTCCATAGAGTTTCCATAGAATATATATAAACGGTTTTCAAACTGCTGACGAAATTACTCATTTGCGTTACTGGGTTTCTTTTCAGGTTGAAACCTGAAAACAATTTTAAACGCAATTAACGTTGTTTTTTACTATTGAGAAATTCGGTTTATTACAAACCAGCTAACTGGTCGTCGTTGAAAATTCAAAATTTTATTTTATGCTAATAGAAGTAACTGTTCATCGATATTTTTATACCATATTAAGAAGTTATACATATCGATAATCATCCAGTAGCTTAATCTTCTTGATTATTAGTAAACGCCATATTTCAAATTGCATTAAGCAATATTGAAATATATTATTTGCATGATGATTGTGAGAAAATTTCAATAAACAGAAGCTTATAAATCCATGACTAAATTTGTTTTTGAAAATTATTTTCATTACAATATGAAAACAGGCAGCCGTTGTCCAAGGCTTTGTGTAAGTAGTGTAGACTATAGAGATAGCCAGTTATCCAAGATGGCCGCCACCACCAAGATAGCGGCTAATGGCATCGTTGCATGTAAAACACAGACTCCAACTTTGAAGGTGTAGAGTCATGAAAGAAGTATTTGAAAAATTCAATGATTGTTAATTTGGGCTAGTTCTGGAATCACTGGTCGCACAACATTTGACACAACTGCAGTTTTGTTCTTGGCCCCATCTAGAACAGACTGCCAAGTCTTAAGAGCATCCAAATCAGGGGTGGTTTCCTTAATTGCTTTTGTAATTTCGATTCTAACGGGAGCAGAACCCGAAAAGCATTGTTGATGCAGTGGAATGACTCTCATCGCACCTAGTACTTATATTTTAACATAACAAACTCCTCTATTAATAATTTGACATACAGGCTTTGACAAACAGAATTTTGTCTTCCTTAATAGATACCAAAATATTGCACGTCTAAAGCCATAATTCAAAAATTTATTTTTAATTCTTGGAAGCTGTTTTGTAATAAAATTTACTGAATTTTCAGAATTCGGGCTTTTTGGGAAACTGGCCACCGCATCTTGGTGTTAAAGTATAAAAGCCAGAAAGGATGCTCAAGGTTTATGACAGATGAACAAGTTTTGAAACAAGAAACCCTTACAATATTTGACTTAAAAGCGGTATTCATGATATACATTTATATCTGTTCAGGTGTTATCGTTATATTCTGTTGTTCGCTGATGAAAAATCTCACCAAGAAAAAGGCTAATTGACAATAAAAACATTTAATATTTAATAATTTCTCACGTTGACATATATTTTTAGAAGAGACGCATCTCCCAAAGACCAAAGATTATGAGCCGACGGGGCCGTCGCTCCTATAAATCTCGTCTAGGTCAAAGGTTCAGATTTGTTGATCAATCAACTAACATGGAGCTTTATCCACATGACCCAGTGTTAAAAACTAACCGAACAAGAGATTTAACAAACGAAACAAATATCAAAACTGAGTAAAAAGCGCATTTGACGTCTTAACGTTAGATATAACAAAATGAAATTTCTCTCCTGAAAAAAAAATCTTCAAAATTTCGTTAAAAAACTTAATGTTGCGTCAAGCAGGGGCAGAGTAATTTAAAAACAAGTTGGGAAAACCAAAATATTACCTCTCCGAATCGGGGAAAAGACTATACGACTCATTATCGAAATACTAGGCGAACATTTTTTCACGAATAGTTTTCTCTACATTGTCATAATGTATAATCATCCGCTAATCCTAGGTTTCAAATCATTACTTACAAAGAATATATAAGTTCTATGTTAAATTTTATTCTCTGATGCATACCACTAGCTTTGCCTTATATAACGTTTAATTCAGAATTAGATCTGTAAGACACGATCTCCATAAGAACATACATTTACGAGAAGATCTTGTTTCCTTTCTAACGAAAAACTGAACTTTCCTTATCAGTTTTTCAGGGTTATAGAACTGAAAGGATTTCTTTTACCTTAGCGTTTATCTAGGTAATTTTAAATTTCACTTTCAAATCATAAATCTTTATTTAATCTCTACGACCACTATTGCTTTTGGTCTGGTCTTGACGTTTGAAGTATAGTAGGAGATCGGATCTGTGGTGCTGAAGTCGGTGAATGAGTTTGAGTTGTTAAGACTAAAGTTTGATTTTGCAAGGGTCGTGGTGTTGGAGATGTGTTCTGCGTTGCCGAGGTCGGTGAATAAATTTGAGTTGTTGAAATTGAAGTTTGTTTTTGTATGGGTGGTGGTAATCTTCCTAGTCTGAAGTGGTTCGGTAAGTATTGGCCGAGGAATCGGGTAGATTGGTTAAAGATTGCCGCAAATGCTTAACACAATTGCCCTCCACCTGTTGTACTTCTTGTGCCGTGTTGGGTTCAGCGTAGTCGCTTTGAGGTACTGTACTGTATAGGTGTGTCGGACGTATTTGTTGGTGAGTTCTCTGCAATGTTTTTCCGTCATTTACCTTCAGGATAGACGACAAGGGCTCTTTGCTTCCGTTTAGTACTTCTGCAGGTTTCCATTACCGTGGTCCGACATTGTAATATACTGGTCTCCCGGCCTTTAGGGTTTCAGGTATTGTGCGGTGCGCGTGATTTTGACGTTTAATCATTGGGTTTTTTAATCCAGTAAGGTTTGCGAATATGACAAGTTGAGAAGTGCGTTCGAAGTGTTTGTTTTGTTTATAGTTAACCGTGTTCTGGTACGGCGTCCTTTTAACATCTCGTTGGGTGACGGTAGCTTTCCAATGGGCGTCTAACGATATTCCATAAGAACATACTGTGGGTAACGACCTTCCTGTTGCGCTTTGATTGCCAGGTTTTTTATTGTTTGTATGGTTCGTTCTGTCATACCGTTGCTTTTTAAGAATGATATGCGCTGGTTGTTACGTGTTCTACTGCCCATTGTTGGAGTAAACCCTTAAAAAAGCTCGAGTTAAAGGGAGGACCATTATCAGACACCAATTTCTGCGGAGCACCATATCGATAGAATTGTGGATTTAGGAACTTTATAATCGCTTTATCATTAGTGCTTCGTAACCGAGGGGGAAACCACTTGTGAAATCAGGTGTACAAAATTTTTGAAATCACGATTGAAGTCCATAAATTATTTTTGAAGTCTCTATAAATCGCAAAATTTGGTTGAAATCTCGGAAGTCTTAGGAAGTCCCTAGAGAATCCCTTGAAGTCAAGCGAAATCCCTTGGAAATCGCTTGAAGTCACGCGAAGTCTCTTGGAAATCTCTTGAAGTCAAACGAAGTCCTCTTGAAGTCATACGAAGTCCTCTTGAAGTCATACGATGTCCTCTTGAAGTCATACGAAGTCCTCTTGAAGTCATACGAAGTCCTCTTGAAGTCATACGAAGTCCCCTTGAAATCTCTTGAAGTTGATGAAGTCCGTTGAAAATCTCTTGAAGTCATATGAAGTCCTTGAAAAATCTCTTTAAATCTTATAAAGTTCTTGAAAAATCTCTTTAAGTTCAAGGAAATCCGTTAAAAATGTCATGAAGTCTATTGAAATTCCGTTTCAAATCTATTCAAGTCTCTTGAAGTTCCCTGCATATGAATTTCTTTCTCTCATTTCGTTTCTTAAAGATTGGGTCAATAGGTTTGGAAGGTAATATCCTATTGGATAGAATCCCGTTGGATCGAATTCAAATTTCTAAAATTGTAGCCAAATTTAAAACAATTTATAGCCCAAAGAGCGATTTTCTACTGAATGGGAATATTTAAATGGAAGAGCTTTCGACTGAATGGGATGGGTTTACACATATAAAATCATAGCGTTTTCCTTGAGTTGCCGGGCTCCAGTAGCGCTATGGATAAAGTGATTTGGATGATCGAAGAAGTTAAGCAGCATCGAGCGCCGTCAGTACTTGGGAGGGAGATCTCTTAATGGTAAGGTTAGATTACGTTAGGTATGGTTAGGTTAGGGTTAGACAATTTCCAAAAATGGAAGTTATTTTCTGAAATTTATTGAAGAATGTTATTGGTGAACACATATTATTTGCTGCAGTATCAAGAAGTTTAATAAGAAAATCAATTTTATTTTTAGGTTAGGTTAGGTTAGGTTTGGTCAGGTTAGGTTAGGTTAGGTTAGGTTAGTTTAGGTTAGGTTAGGTTTGGTTAGGTTAGGTTTGGTTAGGTTTGGTTAGGTTAGGTTAGGTTTGGTTAGGTCAGGTTAGGTTAGGTTAGGTTAGGTTAGGTTAGGTTAGGTTTGGTTTGGTTTGGTTAGGTTAGGTTAGGTTAGGTTTGGTTTGGTTAGGTTAGGTTTGGTTAGGTTAGGTTTGGTTAGGTTAGGTTTGGTTTGGTTAGGTTTGGTTAGGTTAGGTTAGGTTTGGTTAGGTTAGGTTAGGTTTGGTTAGGTTAGTTTAGGTTAGGTTAGGTTAGGTTAGTAATATTTTATAAATCATTTAACAATGTTACGCCTTTTCCAAAATATTGATGTTTAGCTTCATTGACTTCTCAAATAATTTGCCTTTTCCAAAACATTACTTCTATGTTAGGTTAGGTTTGGTTAAATTAGGTTAGTAATAATTTATAAATCATTTAACAATGTTACGCCTTTTCCAAAATATTGAAATTTAGCTTCATTGACTTCTCCAAAAATATGCCTTTTCCAAAACATTACTGTTATATTAGGTTACGTTTGGTTTAGTATTTTCTGCAATAACAAGAAGTTTAATAGGAAAATCAATAGAAAAATAGGATTGAAAGGAAAATTCATGATTGGTAAACCGCCCAAATTGCGGTATTCGGTCTAATGGGATTCGGTCGAACGAGACATTCGATCCAATGGGATTCGACCCAATGGTAGACAATCGGTTTTGAATGGAGCAATATTCCACCTGATTGGCACAATACATACACCAGTGATAAGCTTACTTTGCGAAATTTTAAGGTTCTTTCGCACTTCACTTCTAATGTTTACGGTCAAGCTACACAGCTTATGTTAGTCAAAGTAGTAGTATTGATTAGGGTTTGCGGGTTTTTTTTGAAAAATCGTAGCTGGAAATTTCCTCTTCTACAACTATTATTTGGAGTAACGCCTCCTCTACAGAGGTCACTAAATTTTCAGCCGTTTTGGGGGGTGCAATGCAACCAGACTCTCTTGCCAGACACTTTCCCCCAGTATTTTTGCCTTTTTGGACTTATTGTCGGCGGCTAATCGTTCCGTTTTCAAAGAATATTCGTAAACGATATATTTTTGTGACTAAGTTTTATAGGTAAATACATAAAGAAGGATTAGTCAATTGAAAAATATAACAAATCGTCACTATCGAGTGACGTATCTAGTCTGGAGAAATGGCGATCGCGCTCAGAATCATAAGAATATGGATAAAGAAAGCGCATGAGGAAATTTGTTTTCATGTTGTAGGATAGTTTGAAAACAAATTTCCTCTCGTGCATTCTTTACCCACGGCTTAACTATAAATCACGTGTCAAGTCACGTAAAAAATCACGGCGTGATGACGATTTCAAGTACAGCAAGACCAAATACTTTATATAATCACCTATTGGCTTAATAAACTATTATTTAACTAAATTCGGAACCTTAATTTCGAAACGTGTAAGAAAATAATAAAAAGTCAGAGAATACGACATAAAAGCTGCCTATTTAAAAATTCCGCCATCTAGTTCTCTGAGCCATGAATCCGAGTATGAATCAGATGATAATCACCTACAAAAACACAGCCCACGCGCTCACGAACGTGATCGAGTTAGCTATGCCATAAAAAAATATTTCCGTAAATGGCGACCGATCACGTGATCATATTTTTCCGGGCGCAGAATTCTTGCGAGTGAGACATAAGCGGCGATCAAAAGGACCAAAACTATTCGGGCTTGTATCTGCGCCATATAATTCGGCATCGATACTTGCTTTTTGTTGCTCTGCACCTTAGTACTTAATAGCAAAGTACATAGATACTTTTCAATTATTGCAATTTAATGAAGTCTTTAGAAAAAATAGAAATCGGCTTTAGTCTATAAATTCTGTTGAAGTCACTTGAAGTCTTTAAATTATGTTGAAGTCACTTGAAATCTTACAAACTATATTGAAGTCACTTGAAGTCTATAAATTATGTTGAAGTCATATTGAAGTCTATAAATTAAATTGAAGTCACTTGAAGTCTTTATAAATTATATTGAAGTCTCTTGAAGTCTTTATAAAGTTTATTGAAGTCATTTGAAGTCAAATACAGTTAGTGAAGTCTTTGAAGTCAAATGAAGTCTATGATAGTTCAATTGAAGTCATTTGAAATCTGAAATCAGGTGTACAAAATTTTCTTAGTGGTTTCCCCCCTCGCGCTAGACAAGATGTTAGAATGCAGTCAGTTGTGGAGAGTTAAGGCCTTTTAACAGGAACGAGAGGCTTATAAAATTTCTGAATCAAAAGTGACCGCCTTAGATATGTGTCAATTGAGAGTCAAAATATATTCTAATCCAAATTTTCATATTCAACATAATATTCAATCGTTTTCATAAATTTTCACAAACTTATAGGGGTCAAAACATAAAATTAAACAAAAAATCAAACTTATATCAAAGGGAGGTTTGCAATTTATAACCTCTATGGAATGGCTTCTTTAAGTTTCAAAACTAATTTTAGGGGTATTTAAGCTAAAATCTTATAGTTACGCACTAAAATAATAATGTTCAAAAATAGTAAGTTATGATTTTAAAATTGTATCAATCAGACAATCATAATCTGTTCTTTTACATAGTTTCAAGTCAGTTTGACAAAATATTTTCAAGTTTTTAATTTCTTACGATAAATTGTTCCTCTTCCATATTCTTCTTAAGGGTTAAGGTTTTTTCTTTTCTTCTTACGCGATTTAAGGATTATATTTTTCTTTTCTTCTTACGCGATTTAAGGATTATATTTTTCTTTTAATATTTCGCGCGCTCGTGCTCCTTTTCTTCTTTTTAGGGGTTAAAAAAATATCTCCGAGTTTCTTTTCCGAAAAATGGTAGTTCAAAATGTATAAAAAATAAGGCTTTCGATTGGTCAAAAGGTATAAAATTTAACGATTTCGATTACGATTACGATAATGCTCCGTACTTCTAAAGATTTCTTAAGGATTTTAAGGATGAGTCGACAGCGGTTTCGTTTAAGCAGTACGGATATCGACTGTGGGTGGGACAGGAGGGACTTCGTATATATAATTTCTAGTTTCTCGCAAGGATTTCTGGGACAATGACGTTTGTTAATTGACTTTGGATGGCGAATAGTTGACTTTATTCATGACGTATCCGGGCTGATTCATGTTTATCAGCGAATAGGCAAAACTTTTAGATCTGGGACCCAATACGAATTGGCGAATTTGTAACAAATGTTTCTTTTAGAAATATTTTTTCAATCATTTAGTTATATCTATTAAATCATTTAGTTATATCTATTAAATCATTTAGTTATATTTATTGAATCATTTAGTTACATTTATTAAATCATTTGGTTATATTTATTAAATCATTTGGTTATATTTATTAAATCATTTGGTTATATTTATTAAATCATTTGGTTATATTTATTAAATCATTTGGTTATATTTATTAAATCATTTGGTTATATTTATTAAATCATTTGGTTATATTTATTAAATCATTTGGTTATATTTATTAAATCATTTGGTTATATTTATTAAATCATTTGGTTATATTTATTAAATCATTTAGTTGAAAATCCAGAATTTAGCAATAACAACTACCCCAAAGATTTCCTTAGAATTCAAAATTGCAATGGGTTTAGTAAAAACATTATTCTTAAACCAAAGCGTAGAATAACATCCAACCCTCTCTTTGGCTTGTTTGTCATGCGGGTCGTGACCTTCCATTGAAAGGAGCAGGTGTGATGGCAATTTGGACCGTCACGGTGTTTCGCGAGCATCGAGTACCCATACCCATCTTCAACAATTCATTAAAACTCATAGCTTCGAGTGTGACCCCCGGAGATACTATTGAGATGAGCGAGTTCACTAGCCCTAACCTCTTAACCCCTTTGAATTTACTTTTACTTATACCATTCTAAAAACTGAGGTTGCCAAACTTTGCTAAGTGTATTTTGAAACTTTATTGTTAGTGACGCCTGACGGTTATTTTTGAAAATGTACGAGTTAGTCAGGCTTTGGTCCGTATACCACAAAAAGCTGAAAGATAATTGGCCAGAGATGCCACCAAGCCTTCCAGTGTACCACTGCGAAATTAAAAAGAGCAGGCAGAGCTCCCAAAGGAATTGAAACGCGAGGCTGGACTTTTTCACCGACGATTTTGGACTAAATCCTAACGGATACTCTACTAAATTCCTTGGTAGCCATAACCGATAACTTTCTAATGCAAGGCTAAGGAAGCAAAAACCTAAGTTCCGCGAGGACCAAGTTTCGAACACCGGTCCACACTTAACAATGCGCCCGGCTAAAAGTTTTAATAAACCGCCCGTATAAACCTTCGCAAATGAACCCGCGGTAGCCGGACTTTAAAATTAAAACAAACGTGTAACGCGGAGACGCTACGATACCTACTTTTACCGGATTATTGGAAAGATGTCATCCCGACGTAACTTTCATCGGCATCTTGGAACTCCGATCAAGTACCGCAACTTAATGAAGTTCAGGAGCTCCTTGGACAGCCGCCTAATGCTAAGCGGAAAGCCTGACCCTCACCTTTAAAAAAAACAGTAACGTTGAAATAACTTTATATATAGTCATAAATATATGACTCATTTGGTTTTAATTTACTTTGTTTAAAATCATGGCCTTAAGCCTTATTGTGCATGCTTACGATATTATTGTTAATACCAGTTACGGCCTTATGCCAACGCGAGTGTGCGTGCAATATTATATTTAATTACCAGCCCCGGCCTTAAGCCAGCGCGAGTGTGCATGCCGTATTTATTAAGTATGATGTTAGTATTTAGCCTACTGTGCTACTTACGTAAGCAGCCTAATGTGCTGTTGTTATTTTGTTATTAAATTTAAGATTATTGTTGGCAACCTCAATTATATCCCTTATTTTAAAATAAGCTTACCAATATCTCTTCAGACATCCGAGCCATTAATTAAAATCGGTTTATTCATCTACTCGCTCTACCCAATAGTACAAAAGACGCGAGTTACCCAGGACCTTAAAACTAAGTTTCGTTGGTTGCGGACGGAGCTTTAATAATGCCTATAGTTTTGGTTTAAGAAAAATAGAAAACCACATAACCAAATTTAAAAACGCTACATTCATACGAAATCAAATACATTTTCTCCCATAAACTTTACAGCTTGTACAAAGAAAGTAGGCTCTAAGTTTGCGAACGTGTGAACCACTCAACACTGTGAATTGTTGAATATTTTTCCCATTACCTTTGAGAAATTATTTCCTTCGCTTGGGCAGAGGCATTTTTTCTAATGAGGAACGATTTGAAGGTGGTGTGGAATATTTCTTGTCCGAAGTATATGTGTTCAGGCTGTTTGTAATAACTGCAGAAATGATATAGAGACGGAAACCAAGAAATGAAAGCCACATATTCGCTCGGTTTGAACATGTCCTTTTCATCCAACTTCAATTCTTTTCTTTTCTTGTCAACCCCTCTTTTCACGTAATCTTTGTAGAAATCCGAATAATATTTCTGAAAAAGCACATTTCTTAAAAATATGAATTACAAAGACGAGTGTAAAACTACCTCCAATAAAATAAACAAGCGTTTTTAAAAATCAGTATGTTGTGAGCTAGTTTGTTCATATTATTTTGTTTATGACCAAATCTATATCTATATAAATCAAAGTCCTGACTGACTGACTGATTGATAATCAACGCCCAGCCCAAACCGCTTGCCTTAGAAGGCTGAAAATTTGCAGGAACGTTACTCATGAGTAGTAAGCGCCTACAAAGAAAGATTTTTCCAATCCACCGCCATCTTAAAAAATGGCGCCCAGAAATGTAAAAAATCTTCTCTATGCAACAAAATCCGCGCGTTTCAACCGATTTCGCAAATATTTAGTGCACTAGTTTTCTTTAACCTATAGACGGGATGAATGGTCTACTGGGTTCGATTTGTTGTCATCTTTTAAAATGGCGGCCAAAAACTTAAAACCCCTTTTTCTCATGGTGTAATGTCCGCGTGAAAAGTAATAAAAAATGTCCCGTCGGGCTGACGGGCAACGCCGAGTGCCTTCGCTCCTAGGGTGCTTCAAAAATAATAGTCATAAGTAAAATCTACCCGTTCTTTATATCATTTTGATGGAAGTTCTTATTAAAAGCGAGCGACGCCGCGGGTAACAGCTAGTTCAATTATAAATGGTGAACGTGTTATTCCATTTTCAAAATGAAACGAAATAAACGCAATTTCAGATTTGCAATTTAGTGATATCATAGGTTTTACTTACCTTCAAATGTCGAACGATGTAAAATTGATTTTTTACAATGATAGTGAGACCATGCTGATCTTTCGCATTAAATAAGTCGTCGAGAGTGCGCAGGTTAGAAGAAGACAAGTAAAGATGTTGAGATGCCATGATGGCTTTTAATATTCCCATGTCAAATGCGGTTGCGATGGCCAGAAAAGTCACGAATTTCAATATAATACCACCTTGCCATAAAACGATAGTATTGAGATTTTTTTGAAAAATCAGTAATACCGTGATAGGCCTACTAAGCTGCCAGAAAAGCTCTTCGCTGAGGCAGGTATAGATTTAATTTTTAGAGGTAGGAATGGAGAACGGTTAGTACATACTTCAGTCCGACTCATAGCCCAGTATAGAGCCTCTCCCTCCAACACGTAACGAAAAGTTTAAATTATCTTATTGGCTCATTTAAACTTCGTTTTGATGACGTTGCTGATGGGGACGGCGAAAAATATGTAGTTTCATTTTTACCTCTGTCGCTATGACCCGCCTCTTCTTTCATACTCCTCCGTCCCTTGGAAGGGGGTCCGGGACTTTGACGCGCGCCCAGATTACTCTGTTCTCCATTCCTACTACTAAAATTAAATCTATCCCTGGTTGAGTTGTTGGAACTTTGGAGCTTTAAAAAAATTCTTAAATAGCGTGCTTGAAGTAGATTTTAACATGGATATGCGTAAATACTGATAGGCATACATATTTTCATTGAGAAACTTCGCTTGCTTATATTTTTGGTGCACACAAACATTTATATATATATATATATATATAAGTTATAAAGTTAAGGGTATATTTAATTGATGTTTCTTTAAATAGTAGTTTCTATAAGCATGTGGTTTTTCTTGACTTTTACTTAATTTATGATTTTACTACAATACCTCTTCTTATTGTAGTAAAATCATTTTACTACAATAAGAAGAGGAACCCCCAACCTTGATACTTAAAAGGGAAATTCTTATGTTTGCTCTCTTGCGCATGGGCGAAATTCATACTCCCCAATCATTGTTCTTCGCTAAGCTATATAGTTTCTTTTCCCCACTTGACCTAGCTACTTGAGACTCAATTTAGAGCCACCTCACATCCGCTGATGTATACCATACTTGAGTAGGTCAGCTTTTGGACCGAGTTTGAAATCCGTAATAACTTAGTAGGACTGTATTTGCTTCTGAAAAGGACTTACAAATATTTTTAAGAGAAATTCGAAATCGAAACTTCCTATTCGAAATCATCCATGGTATAATTGAATATTTAAAATTAACAAGTATGAGACAGAGAAAACCAATTAACCAAAGCTAAAAATGAAACGAATATTAATGTTAGAATTTGGAATGATAAAAGAAATTAATATGACATTAATTTACAAAATATCCAATTAGCTAACAGGAATCATGCTACCCTCAACTTCCTATTGTCGATTTCTTCTCCAGTTTTTGCGTCTACCTTGAGTAATATTACCCATTATAATTATCAGGTTTTCATTGACTGTGTCGTACCATAAGTTCATATGATATGTTCCATAGGTTTGTTACTGGTTACTGAGAGCTTGTCATGAAGTGACGTAGGTGAAACTTCATAGATTCTCGTAAGGCGACACCAAGTGAAACGCTGTCAAAGGCTTAGTACAGACTAAATACGAAGATAGACTGCCGAGTGTAGTGTATTCTCGCTTGTCGTTCTTGAACTAGCTCTCAGTAAGTCTCTAGCTTTACAAAGTATAGGTTGTGTCATACTTGTTGTAGTAAGTAGACATAAGGGTGTAATATTAGATAGCATAAAAAACTAGGTTAGAATAGGCCTAATTGATAACAGACTAAATAACAATGTATATAAAGAAATAGCAATTATTGTTAAAGTGTATGGATTTGAGCTAACAGAGTTGGCAGCAAATAAAGTTAATTTAAGAAACATAAAGAGTATTCTATAAAATCACAACAATACTTATGTAGCATATCTCATAAACTTATGGATGGTCGTACAATGCAAGATAGGTGTCTGCGTACGGATTAACGCACAGGGAAGTAAGTTATACGAAATTCAAGCAGACAATTTGAGAATATTGCCTACACATGATTCTTATTAGCCTTATGGATTCTTGACCAAATAATCTTAAAGTAAAAGGATCTCACTCCAGTAGGGATTGTTTGAATCAGTGTCGTGAGATTAACGTCTTCCTTGCGAAAGAATTTTACAAGAAACGAGTAGAAAGTGAAATCAGTAGGTGGTGCCAAAGAATAGCCTGTCTTGTATTCTTTATTAGAGTAATATGCAAACCGATTTGACTCACCTCAAATCCGCATTCTAGAACAAAAAAATTCCTATATCCATAAGACATTTATTACATCAATTCCTAATAATGACGCTTATCTATTGCTTGATACACTCTTCAACAAATGTAAAATTTTAAAATAAAAAACTTCATTATTTGGCGTTTTAAGAAGCCTGAATTGGTCGTATCTTCTTTAAAGGGGTTGTTAAGCGAAGATCTTCCTCATAGAGCCAAAAGCATATACAGGGTGTTTTTGATAGCTTGGAGTCTACAACATTTAGTTACGGAGGTACGCCCCTCCCCCTCTTTAGAAAAAGCGGCTGCAGTTTTTAGCCTGAGTTCTCAACAATTCTAAACTCTACAGTTTACCTTTCCTATTAAGTACAACAAGATCATCATGAGTCAACCTAACCTAACTTTACCTGACCTAATACTATTCGCTTTGTAACAGACCCTAATACTAATGAGATTCAAATAACCTAACCTATCCTATCCTAACCAAACCTAACGACTATCGTTTTTACTCGTGCGGGGGAGAATCAAGGTCTCTCTCCCTAGCTTTGGCAGGAATACCGTGTGTTCGGGACTTTTCATCCCTATCATTCCGATTTAAAGTAAAAACTCATTTAGTGACTCCACCAGAACGAACTCTATTTGTAGCCACAAAAAGGGGGAAATAGACCAGTCTGGGAAATAGCACACTTCCTCTGGTCCAAAACCATTTTATTAATTGCTTGGACTAGTTTTTTAATTCAAGAAGTGGGCGGAAATAGAAAAGACACTCCGCCTCCTCCGAAGCGCGCGATGGTGCGGTGGTTTAGGGTTGGTGATATGGGATAACTTTCCTTCTAAAGACTTAAGCTGTCTGCTGCGAGTCCTACTGTTAAGTTAATATTTATCAGCCTCGCCCAGAACTGGAGGTAGTAAAGACATTTTTACCTCGTGCTTGCTTTTTTAGCCCCTATTGTTTCACTTTTTTATTATCTTACATATCCCGCACGAGTGTCCTTTCTGCTGGAGCAGCTTGTTCACTTTTCGGTACTGGTATTTATGGGAACTGCTGTAAAGGTACACCACGTTTACGAGAACATAGGGAACTGCCGTAATGGGTAAACTGCGTTTTTCGGGAAACCGCTGTTTAGGGAACCGCGGTTATGAGGACCACTATTTAGGGATCCGCTCATACGGGAACTACTTATATCAGTTTTACCATAAGCATATCAAACCACCAGTAAGCGTGAATTCACAATAAGACCACGGGTAATCACCATTGTACAAGGGTGCCAGAGAGAAATTTGAGGTTCTACGCCACCTAGAGGGAAAACGAAGCAATTCTCTCCTTCCCGATTCCCCCTACCGCCTTATAACCCGGAAATCTAAGCAGTCGTCTGCTTCTGCAATAAATGGCAGCGGTAATCGGTTTAGTACCGTCTTTTAAGACTTAAATTGTTTGTTTAAGATTAGGAACAGCAAATTATCTCGAATTTTTAAAGAAAATGGGAAAAACTCTTAGTGATAAGTGTACACAGTACAACTGGTTTCATATGAATAGAATAAGTACAAAAGATAAAAGTGTAGGATGCCGCGTGCCTTTATTACGCAAACTTCAAAATCCACGTTTTAGCCCCACTAGCAGACGACAATGTTTGTTATGATTACAAGTACTAATAGAGGTAGAGCTTATAATAGGTAAGAATAAGATATATATTAATCCTTTTATTTATTCCCAAGTTTCCGGTAGCATCCCTTGCGCGATTTGAATAAAGTTTCCCTTTTGTGCCACCAGGAAGACTTGTCTCCCGAGTTTTACCTAGACAATGCCTGTGGCTAATTTCCCGCCGATTCACGCTTACCAGTGGTTTGATATGCTTATGGTTCTACCCAGCTAAAATATACTTACGGAATTATTTGCGTCACTTATTATAAGTACATTTTTTCTGAAATTAATCCAAAAGACGATAATTAAATCAATAAATAATTAAATATGTTTATTTAAACTAGCGTTAATTTGTGATCGTCTTTTGACCCAGTATAATATTACTTTCTGCTGTAATCGCTTTCAACTTTTATTACAGTGTTTAAATTTCATCAAAAATTAACACTATCGTTGCGATAATATACCTTCCACTTGGGAAAATGGTAAGAAATTGTAAAACGAGCTTCCATGAGTCCGTCAATAAATTATATTTAAGTTTGCCAGTTTTCGGAAAGATATATCTCTGAATATTGTAAAATAAAAATACAAATTATATTCAATCCTAAATTGGAACAAAATCATTATAAAACACGTCAGTTATTTTCTATTTTTGCTGAGACTAAGTCTAGTATATTTAACATGATCAGGTTAGGACTACACTTATATACTAAAGATAATTTCAATTGAAACAGATAATCCACTTTGAATTACAATTACTTCAAATCGTAAAACTACTTTCCAACGAAAGGTCTTAAAAAATAGCTTAAATTAAAAATTTATTACATTAGTATTAATTATCTCTCTTTGTGACGTATGTCACGGAGAACTACTGTGATAGACGCTTCTGTGTGTCTGTTCCTACACGCCAGTGGACCGCGTTAGAAGTTTGAAAATCGGAGCAAACTGGTTCTCAATTTTAGGACCGCATTCCCAATACACCAAAATTATATTTTCCCACGCTTTCTATTTCACCGGAGCCTCCGAAATGAACTAGGCCCATGCGTGTCGCGAAGCGAGAAAACTTTTTTAAGCAATTTAGTTCGCCGTGGTTTTACGCTCTGGGGCGCTTATATTACCGTAAAATAAACAAAGATCAACACCGTGACCTTGTCGACTGCTTAAGCTTTTTGGCCCAAGGTCGCGGATTGTAAGTATACGTTTTTATTACTCTTACTGAATTATTTTAATTGAAAAAATTTATTTTGTTGTCATCAATACAATCTAACCGAAAGATTCAATAAAAATAGAATAGCCCCAAAAACATTTACGTTAATTTTAGGATGAAACTTTTCTCTGTCGTAAACATTTTATGACTGACCCCTAAAATATGAACGATAATTTAAGGAAGACCCCGGTCACAACGGTATTATAAGCGCCATCTCGTACACATAAATGGTGAAAATATTTTCCTTAACAAACTGGATATTTCCCCTCATAAAATTTGACATGCCTGGGCCTAGTTCATTTCGGAGGCTCTGAATTAGCCATTATTCCTTCACCGGCTGCTATCCCACCAATCATAGTCCCCTGTATAAGATAAGGCCTGGACATCGTTCTTCCGAAGGGGGCGGCAAGCTTAGTAGAAGGGTGCGCGAAACACTCAATAGATGGCGCGAGATCCAACTTTATTTCAAGCGGGAATTTCAATAATAGCTAAGTTTATAATAATTTTAGGAATAACATTTCTCAAACCGATTTAATTAGAAATAACTGACTATGATAAAACCAAATGTGGATGAGAGGGAAAGTATGACAATGGCCATAGAGCCTGTGTTTAAAAACGCGGAAATCAAAGTTTCGCCAATAACTATTTAATTTACTAGTGCCTGATGGACTTGCAAACTCGCGACTGAAAGTAGTTCAGACATTTATGCTCCTTGGTTTAACCATACCCCCCTGGATCACGCGCATCACGACGCAAGCTGCTCGCACTATAGCTAAATTACCGAGATTAGTTTTAAACGTATCTAATTTTATGTGCTCTTCTATTGCTTCAATAACCTTACTTAAAGGGAGGGTGAAGTAGAAAATCAAGTGATTTTTTATCAATTCTTCTACTAAATATAAGACCAGTCTGCATAGTCAAACATTCAGGAAATACTTCCGAATGATTTTAAAATTCAAATTAGGTTCTGATTTTAAGAATAATTTTAAAGAAGGTCCTCCGACCAATCGCGTAACTTGCCTTTTTATTAACAAAATTCTCGTGGCACGTTCCGTGTTGAATGAAATTTATCACGAGATTTGATAAAATTCGCGCGCGATGTGATAATCGTGGCGCGAGACATGGAGCGTGCCACGAGAATTTTGTTAATAAAAAGGCAAGTTACGCGATTGGTCGGAGGACCTTCTTTAAAATTATTCTTAAAATCAGAACCTAATTTGAATTTTAAAATCATTCGGAAGTATTTCCTGAATGTTTGACTATGCAGACTGGTCTTATATTTAGTAGAAGAATCGATAAAAAATCACTTTATTTTCTACTTCACCCTCCCTTTAAATCCATATTATACCTTCAAATACCTTTTAAAACATTACCAGCTACTCTGTTCTGATCGGATAAGTTCTAGCATACACAATAGCAGACGACGGTAACAGTGTAATCGCGAATTAACACAAGACCTATTTTAAGGGAGTGAACAGGCCCAGTATAGCTACGCCAATAAAACGGTCAACTACGGCGAAACTCTGATGACTCGCGACTTTTGGCCATTTTCATACTTGATAAAACTCATAAATTTTATAATAATTATAACAATATAAATATAATATCAAATATATTTGTTTAAATATTTAAGAAACACCTCTGTTAACCGATACTTCTCTAGACAACGAATGTGTAAGAAAAATTGCGTATGAAATCGATACGCTATATTCATTCGAGAGTCAAAAATATAGAGCGAGTAATTAGAACGTTACCCCCACTGCATAATAAATCACGGAAACTCTTTCCAAAGTCAATATACAGTGTGGAAAAGATCAGAGTGCCCACATTTTTCGGACATTTTATAACAAAAAAAAACTCGAGTTCAATGAGGAAATTAATTGTAGTACATTTTCCAGACTCATGGAAATTTAATTAAAGAATTCTCTGGCATCCACTAACCAAATCGTCCATGTAGTTTCAAATTATCACAAAAATGAGAATTTGTATGAAATCAATACAATAATGTTAATGAAAAATTAGTTTTTGTAAGATATCATAAATTTTGCAAGATTAATCCTGTAACAAACAGGAAATTAATGCCCTTTAGCGCAAATGTTTGATGTCTCTACCATCTTGATGTAGACATTCTTCAAGCCTACTGGCCATTGATTCACGGGCGTGGCGAAGCATTTCTGGGGTGATGTTGGCAATGGCGATTCTTATTCTGGCTATAAGGTCGTCGGGTGAATCTGGTTCAGTTGCGTATACCTTTCCCTTGAGGAAGAAATCTAACGGAGTTAGGTCAGGAGACCTTGGAGGCCAGGGCGTTGGTCCACCCCTACCAATCCATCGGTTAGGGAGCTCGTTATTCAGCCACTCTCTTACGGGTACGGCGAAGTGCGGTGGCTTCATCCTGTTGAAATCACATATCCCTCACTACTGCCAAGGGTAAATTATTAATGGCATCAGTAAATTCTTGACGCAAAAACTTCAATTAACGTTGCCCGGTGATGTTCTCGTCAAAAATGAATGGCCCAATGATTCTGTCGACAATGATGCCAACCCACACATTGGTTTTCAAACGCACCTGATAATAATGCTCCCGAAACCAGTGAGGATTTTGCTGCGACCAATAGTGAAAGTTATGTCTGTTGACTGTTCCATCTTGATGGAATGTAGCTTCGTCAGAGAACATAACCTTGCTAAGTAAACCTGGAATTTCTTCATCGAGGAACCGCATTGGCATACAAAAGTCCTGACGCCTAAGATAGTCATCCCCTGTTATCTCTTGGTGTAGGTGATTTCGATAAGGATGAATCGGTTCCGATGCAAAATGGACAGATATGTACGATGGCTAATGCCACACTCGCTCTACTGCTGGTGTGAGGGTCGACTTCGAACCTTGCCACAATGTCTAGCTCTCGGGCTTTGTTTCCAACTATCCGGTCAACCCTACGTTGACGTTTTTTGAACCGTAAAGCTACCTTCTGCTAGTAGGTTAGCTTCTAGCTTACCAAAAGTCCTTCGAGCAGGTGGCCTTCGGTTCGGAAAGCGTTCGGTGTACAAAATAACTGTCAGGCGAGAATTTCCTCGGCATTCACCCATAACGTAAATCATATCGAACTTTTCGCGATTAGTAAAACGCGCCATCATATCGAAGTACCAAGCTAATTTAATTCGTAGGTGGGGCACACTTCCGAAGAAAACTACCGTAAGATAACTTCGTATTTACGGCCTAGAGGCCACAAACCTAATAAATAACCCTTAATGCACATTGACCCTTGTTAACAGCCGCAATAGTTCTGCCTTTCATGGCAGTAGGTGTTTTTTTGTTGTCGTTAGAAGGACATTAATTTCCTGTTTGTTGCAGGATTAATCTTGCAACATTTATGATAAAAAGCAAATTTTTCATTAACATTATTGTATTGATTTATTAAAATTTCGCATTTTTGTGATTATTTGAAACTACATGAACGATTTGTTTAGTGGATGCCAGAGAATTCTTTAACCGATTTCATCCTTTTAGAAATCACCTACAGGATGACTATCTTAGGCGTCAGGACTTTTGTATGTAAATGCGGTTCCTCGATGAACAAATGCCAGGTTTCCTTAGCAAGGTTATGTTCTCTGACGAAGCTACATTCCATCAAGATGGAACAGTCAACCGACATAACCTTCACTATTGGTCGCAGCAAAATCCTCACTGGCTTCGGGAGCATTATTATCAGGTGCGTTTGAAAACCAATGTGTGGGTTGGCATCATTGGCGACAGAATCATTGGGCCATTCTTTTTTGACGAGAACATCACCGGGCAACGTTAATTGAAGTTTTGGCGTCAAGAATTTACTGATGCCATTAATAATTTACCCTTGGCAGTAGTGAGGGATATGTGGTTTCAACAAGATGGTGCCACCGCACTTCGCCGTACCCGTAAGAGAGTGGTTGAATAAGGAGTTTCCTAACCGATGGATTTGTAGGGGTGGACCAACGCCCTGGCCTCCAAGGTCTCCTGACCTAACTCCGTTAGATTTCTTCCTCAACGGAAAGGTATACGCAACTGAAACAGATTCACCCGACGACCTTAAAGCCAGAATAAGAATCGCCATTGCCAACATCACCCCAGGAATGCTTCGCCACGCCCGCGAATCAATGGCCAGTAGGCTTGAAGAATGTCTACATCAAGATGGTAGAGACATCGAACATTTGCGCTAAAGGGCATTAATTTCCTGTTTGTCACAGGATTAATCTTGCAAAAGTTATGATATCATACAAAATCTAATTTTTCATTAACATTATTGTATTGATTTCTTACAAATTCTCATTTTTGTGATAACTTGAAACTACATGAACGATTTGTTTAGTGGATGCCAGAGAATTCTTTAATTAAATTTCCATGAGTCTGGAAAATGTACAACAATTAATTTCCTCATTGATCTCGCGTTTTTTTCAAAAAATGTCAGTAGATGGAGAATACCGATATGAGCCCACTGGCGTCAGACAGTGCCAGATCTGGCACATGGCATCTGTAAATATGGCGTCAATGAATCAAACATGGCGCCCACAGCACTTTTCTTCTTATGGCGCCAGTGAATCAATCATTTTTCTGACAATCCTGTTGTGATGTCAGTGATACGTACATGACGTGTCATCCTATGGCGTCAGTGAATCAGACGTCAATGTTAGACCTATTTGTCATATTACCTTTCGGATATATTGGTTCAAACGTATATGACGGTAGAACCGATATCGTAACTAACACTGTATTTATGTTCAAGTGTATACAACTCTAAAAAATCCGTGTAATACACAAATTTACAATCAATACAAATTTAATACTTTTTCATTTACCTAAATATAAGCATATTTCAATATATTTAAATTTAATACTATTTCAGCTTAATACTTCTAAATATAAACTTTAGAAATTATTTCAACTTTAACCAATTCCTCTTTATTGATAGACCTATTTCAAGGATAGGAAATGTAAATAAAGAGGTCGGTGAACGGGGATAGAGAAACTCGGATGGTAAATAAACGTATTATGTCAATAATTTGAAATCATGATAAGCGCTTTAAGGAAACTTGTAAGTAAACAAACTAGATTGAAACTCAGTGTGAATTTCGAAACATGGCGCGAATTTTCGACTTGGCGCCAATGGAAAAACCCATATGATAGCTCGGGCAAAGATTAAATGTACGACGTCAATAGTACAAAAGCCCGGCACGTGTTCAAACTCAGTCACTTCTGTTCCTGACTTCAGACGAGTTACAACCTGCTCCTTAGTTGCTTTATAGTATTTTTCAATACTTGGTAACATTTGCTGTTGCAAGTTATTTTGCAGAGGGTAAGAGAAAATTTACGGGCTAGTACCGAAATTACTTGTGATTTTACAAGTACTTACGTATTTTTTTACAAGTACTTGCGTATTTTTACAAGTACTTTTTCTGAGATTGTCTTTATCTCATTCATTCTTTGAGAATGTTTAAGTGTAATATTTGTGAGCGTTCCTACCAAGGTACAGGGAACTTTTGAGACATAAGAGGGAGAAACATGGGGATGTTAAATACCCATGCTCGCAATGTCCTGCCGTTTATACCAGACTTGCGAATTTAACGTTGCACGTGGCTATCCGACACTCTACCCCTAAGGTTCCACTCCCCGTCATGAACAATGCGGGTCCTTCAACTTCTACCTTTGTCCCATTCTTGGGTCCATCTACTTCTACCTTTGTTCCTCCTTCTATCCCATTCTCGGGTCCCTCAACCTCCACCTTTACCCATCCTTAGACGCAGAGGCCGAAACGGTCCACGTCCGACCCATCCACTCCTGAGAGGAAGCGGCCGAAACGGTCCAAGTCCAACCCTATTCCTTCACTAGATGAACTGTCTGACGATGAGAATCGTGCCCTTAACGCGTTCATGTACCGAGAAGAAGGTGTCATCAATGGATCTCTACTGGAAACTCATCCACCCGCTGTTTGCGAAAATCTTGATGAGCTGTCCGACGATGGAAATCGTGCTCTGAACGAGTTCATGGACCAGGAGGATGACTTCCCAGCCCTTTCCAGCCAGGAGAACCGCGACATCCATCGCTTTATGGATCAGCAGGAGGGTGGTGGTGGCCAAGAGCATGAGGAGGAACCCATCGTTGCGTCACCGGAAGTGCCTCTTCACGACGAGCTGGAGGAACTGGAAGTACTCGAAAGAGCTATTTTTTGTGCGCGTTTCACACCCGTAGTGACCGAGACAGACGTAGAACTGTACGTAGGTAGACATAGGGTAGCGATTGAAAATTACTTGCGCAATAAACTGGCTAGGGATAGAGGGATTAAGTGGTATTTAACTGTCAAGGCTCGTTACACCCGTCAGTTAGCTGACACTGACGAGGAGGTAGAAAATTTAATTTATCATAGAACCCAAAACCTCGCTATTTTGAACTCCGACGTTATCCCCGGACAGATAGATTTTAGTATTAGGACTCTGAAACGTTTAATGGAGGAGTACGAAGCGCAAGGTAGTGGGTGGGTTCTTGATAAAATTCTCTTCCTGCAAATTAATATCATAGCGTACCTCCCGCTTCACGGGGGTACGTACTTTGAAACCCCTAAAAATATCCTAGCTAAGATGGCCCTTTTAAATGTGCAAAATATGGACAATAAGTGTTTCCTATGGTCAATTTTGGCGCATTTACACCCTAAAAACAATAACCCACAACGTGTAACAAAGTACCTAGAGTATAGTAACGAATTGGACATGGCCGGTAATACGTTCCCCGTGGAAGTAAATACCGGTAAATTAGAGAATTTCGAACGGGTGAATAACCTTTCGATTAATGTATTCGGATATGAGAAAGAGGTCTTCCCCCTTTACGTGAGTTCCAATAGAGTTGAGGAACCACGTCAAGTAGATTTATTGCTACTAACCGAGGGTGAGAAGAAGCATTTCTGCTTAATCCGAAGCATGAGTCGACTTCTAGCAAAGGCGTTCACCGCATACGGACACAGGGACTATTACTGCCGTTATTGCTTGCATCGATTCTCCGGTGTAAACTCGGAGAAGAACTACAGGGAACACATCAAGGAGTGTAGTATACACGGACCCCAGAAGATCGAGATGCCGGTAAAGGAACCTATTCTGGAATTCAAAAACGTCGCATGGCAACAGAAGGTAAACTAAAACTTTTGTTTTTTATCAGGGTATTTTGAATATCGCGCCAAAATAGTTTACTGAGGGTAACGTTAGACGGCGCCCATAGCAAGATAAATAAAGCAGACGATAAGATGCATGGAGAGAGAGAGAATGTTTTGTTTACATTTTATCTAATATAGTTTTATTTCTATTTTTCACAGGTTAAATACGTCATCTATGCCGATTTCGAGTCTATTCTCCGTAAAGTTCACCGATGCGATCCCGATGTCGACCTCTCTTCAACCACGAAAACTTCGCAGCACATCTCCTGTGGGTTTAGTTATGTCATTGTTAGTCACGACGGTACAGTCTCTAAACCAGTTACTTATCGAGGGATAGATGCCACGGAAAAGTTTTTAGAAAACCTTTTGCGTGAAGACGCAATTATTCAGCGTAAGATTAAAGATAACGCCCCCATGAATCTATCGGACTTTGAAAAGGCGCAATTCGCCTCGGCCCAATCCTGTTACTTATGTAACAAGTCTTTCACTGTAAATGACTGTAAGGTTCGTGACCACAACCACACTAACGGAGCCTACAGGGGAGCTGCCCATAATTCGTGCAACTTGAAACCGAGGACCCGGAATTTCGTTCCGGTCTTCATGCATAACTTATCTCGTTACGATGCTCATCTTATCATGGACAAAATTGGATTGGTCAAAGATCACAAGATTACGTGTATCCCCACGAATTCCGAAACGTACATTTTGTTTTCTCTGGGTAATTTACGATTCTTAGACTCAATTAGGTTCATGCCGGCATCGCTAGAGACACTCGTATCGAATTTGGCTCGAGGAGGAGCCGATAAGTTCAAGTGTTTAAACTCTGCCTTCAGCGCTGACGAAGTACCGCATCTGCTGAGGAAGCAGGTTTACCCCTATGACTACTTCGACTGCGAGACTAAATTCGACGAGACCGTGTTACCACCCAAGGATGCCTTCTTCAATTCCTTAACTGACGAAGAGGTTAGTGAGGAAGATTATTCTCAAGCTCAGAAGGTTTGGGAAAAATTCCAACTCACTAACCTCGGTGAGTACCATGATTTATACGTTAAGACCGACGTTCTGCTCCAAGCGGATGTTTTTGAAAGTTTCAGGGCTATGTGTCTAGAATATTACAAGTTAGATTGCGCGCATGCATATACAGGTCCTGGTTTCGCTTGGCAATGCGCACTTCACATGACCCAAGTGAAATTGGAACTACTCCAGGATCCCGATATGCATCTCTTTATTGAGAAGGGTATAAGAGGGGGCGTTTCTTTAATTACGCATAGACTAGCCATAGCCAATAATAAGGATCTCCCCGAAACATTCAACCCAGCAGAACGTAGCTCTTACATTACCTACCTAGACTGTAATAACCTTTACGGCACCGTAATGTGTCATCACCTGCCGATGAGAGGATTGCGATGGATTCAACCATGTCAAGATTTCACTCGTGAAATTATCTTGAATCACCCAGTCGATGATCCCCAGGGTTTTATCCTGGAGGTTGATCTTGAGTACCCGGAAAGTTTGCACGAAGAACATAACTGTCTACCCTTAGCACCCGAACGTAGAGTTATTAACGCGGATGAGCTTTCACCGTATTCGATTGAACAGTTGAACAAACTGAAAATTAACGTACAGGATAGCCTTCCAAAGTTAGTTCCCTCGCTCTACAATAGGGAGAAATATGTTCTCCACTACCGGAATCTCAAGTTTTACATCGCTAAGGGGATGAAATTGGGGAAAATCCATCGAATACTCACATTCGAGCAGGGTGCGTGGTTAAAACCCTTCATCGAGTTCAACACGGAGAAACGGAAGCAGGCAGTGAACGACTTTGAGAAAGATTTTTTCAAGTTGGCCAACAATAGGTACGCATCTACGCTACGCTAAGTTATTATTTCACACGTAAATTAATGAAATTTTTTATCTATTAACAGTGTTTTCGGGAAGACGATGGAAAACCTCCGCAACAGGATCAACTTTGATCTTGTCCAGACCCGGGAGATGGCAATCAAGAAGGCCAGTTCACCGACATTCCAGAAGTTCACCATCTTTAGGAACGAGCTGGTCGGGATCCATCGTCTGAAGAAACCCCTCAAGTTGGACCGACCTATTTATACCGGTTTCGCCATCTTGGATCTCTCAAAGTTGCTCATGTACGACTTCCATTACAACACTATGAAGGCTAAATATGGCGACAACCTCAAACTTCTTTTTACCGACACAGGTATGATTTTTTAAAAACGTTTACTAGATTTAAATCCTTTTTCTACTTTCAATTTTAAAAAAAACTAATTAAATGATTTTACGTATAATTGCAGACAGCCTGACCTATCAGATTTTCACCGACGATTTGCCCCGGGACTTTGCCCAGATGAAGGAGATGTTTGACTTTTCCGCCTACCCCAAGGAACATCCTCTCTTCAGCGAGGAAAACAAGAAGGCCCTCGGAAAGTTCAAGGACGAACTCAACAGCGTCCAGATTCAAGAGTTCTGCGGCTTGCGGCCGAAAATGTACAGCATCTTGTCGGCAAAAGGTGAAAAGAAGACGGCGAAGGGAATCTGTCGTCGCGTTGTCAAAAAGAAGATACGTCACGCTCAATACAAGCAATGCCTGCTTCAACGTAAACTCACCACTGAGGAGATGAAGAGGATAGTCAGTGTTAAACACGAACTATTTTCCATCACTCAGAAGAAACTCGCTCTTAACACATGCGATGATAAGAGATTCATCATCGATGGAGTGTCTACGTACGCGCATGTTCATTTTAAAATTAAGGAATAATTCCATATTTACTTTCTGTAACCCTATCCCCTCCCATACCCTTTTGGTGCGAAGTGGCCGAACCGGTCCACGCCCAATTTCCCTCCCTCCCATACCCTTTTGGTGCGAAGCGGCCGAACCGGTCCACGCCCAACCCTTTTCCCTTAAAATTTCATAGTTTAATGTATAGTTTATAAGTTTAAATAATTTAATGTATATATTTTAGGATTCAAAAGTATAATTGTATAGTTTTAAGTTGTTTTTTCTCGAATGAGTTTTACTCCGTGATACTACGGTTTCTCATTCAAAATAAAAAATTTTTTAAATACAAATTTCATCCCTCTTATTTCATACAACTTAGGCAAATTTCTTTTTTTTTATTTTTCCCATTTAAAGGTGCAGCGCGAGGGTCCAGCCGCGTGCGCGTGTTTGAATTTCCCGCGTGTAGGAATAAGTTCGTGCGCGATTTAAAGAATCACTTATAGATGTGGGTATTTATAGGATTTTCATGCGAGGGGTTTCAGCCCTCGACCAATGACAGGGCTACTATTTTTGGTGAAGTTGAGTTCAACCATACTTGTCCTCGACCTGTAGGGTGGGTATATGGGTTTTACTTACAAGTTTCCTAACATAAACAAACATTGTAACTCCGACTATCATCCCATGTCAACACTCAGCGACGAAGTTTCCTGCAAACACCTATCATGATTTCGAATTATTGACTTAGGATGTTTATTTTCCATCAGAGTTTCTCTATTCCCGTTCTAAAGTTTGAAACATGCGTATAATTGGAGGAATTAAATTTTAATAATAAGTTGAACTCCTAAAATTTGGGGTACACACATATTTTGTGAAATAGTATTAAATTTGTATATTAAGTAGAAATAACTCCTAAAATTTGGGGTACACACATATTTTGTGAAATAGTATTAAATTTGTATATTAAGAAGAAATAACTCCTAAAATTTGGAATATGCCTACATTTAGATAAATGAAAGAAGTACTAATTTTGAATATTTATTATTATTTATATTCAATGTATTATTTACGTGAATTTTTAGAGTTGCATACACTTAGAGAAACCATTTGCATACAGAATTCTAGTACACTGACCCCGTTTCCACATTTCCTACACCTGAAACGGCGAATTAAATATCAATAAAGAGAGATTGATGAATTTGAATATTAGGTGGAAATAATACCTGAAATTTGAAATATGCCTATAGGATTTTGAATATATATGTCTAAGTTGTATGAAGTAAGAGTGAAAGAAAATTAGTATTTAACGGAATTTTATTTTAAATGAGTAAAACTCATTCGAGAAAAACATAACTTAAAACTATACATTAAATGATTTAAACATTATACATGGGGAAAACTAACTAATATTTAACGAAATTTTATTTTGAATGAGAAACCGTAGTGTCACGGAGTAAAACTCATTCGAGAAAAACATAACTTAAAACTATACATTAAATGATTTAAAAATTATACATGGGAAATACTAACAAACTTTGAAATTTTAACTAACTATTAAACTTTGTGGTGGGAAGAGGGGTTTCCGATGGATCGACGATAGGATCGGGCTCATCCAACTATTGTCCACCGACTTCCTGTCGGTCCATAATTCGGTGAATGTCGCGGTTCTCTTGGCTGGAAAGGTCCGGAAAGTCCTCGTCCTCTTGGTCCATAAAACGTTGAAGATTACGCTCCTCCTAGCTTGTCATGGTATCCATCTCGTCATCTTCAACGATCGGGAAATGTTCGCGCATGTGGAGACTCGATTCATCCGGACCGTCGAACCATTTGTCGCAAATACTGCATGCAACCCTCGGAGGCGGTGGTGTAGGTCCATCCAGCGAAGAACCGTCCAACGTGATGACGACAGGACTGTCCACTTCTTCCTCTTCTTCAAGGTCCATGAATTCGTTAAGGGCGCGATTCCCATCGTCAGACAGTTCATCTAGATGAAAGGAAGAAAGGTCCGACGACACCCTACGGGTGACGGCGGAAAGAGAGCCAAAAACCGAGGGAGGGGTGGGGAAAATAGGGTTGGGTGTGGAGTGGTGAAGTTTCGGCCCTTTCGTCTCGGGAGAGGATGGGTCGGACGTGGACCGTTTCGGCCTCTTCGTCACGGGAAGGGGTGGGGGAATAGGGGCTGACGTGGACCGTTTGGGATCCTTCACCTCGGGAGGGGAAGGAGATGGAGTTGGAGGGGTCAAACGATTTCCTCTACATATCAGGTCGTTTATAATTTGGCTCTCCGTACTATTCAACTTTTCTACACTAATAGAACCCTCGGAGCAATTAAGGGATAGTCTACTATCGTACTCAGTAAAGTGTTGGGTTGGGGAAACAAGAGGAATAGAGATTGATGGACTCGAAGTTGGGACAGCTGGGGTGATAGTGGGAGGGGTTGAGGAACCTGAAATTGAGACAACATGCGAAAAGAAAGAAGAGGTTGAGGAGTCCGAAGTTGGGGTAACAGGGGGAGGGGATGGGTCGGACGTGGACCGTTTGGGATCCTTCACCTCGGGAGGGGAAGGGGATTGGGTTGGTGGGGTCAAACGATTTCCTCTGCATATCAGGTCGTTTATAATTTGGCTCTCCGTACTATTCAACTTTTCTACACTAATAGAACCCTCGGAGAAATTAAGGGATAGTCTACTATCGTACTCAGTAAAGTGTTGGGTTGGGGGAACAAGAGGAATAGAGATTGAAGGACTCGAAGAGATAAGGGGAGAGGAAGAGGGACCCGAAGTTGTGGTAACATGCGAAAGAAAGGTAGAGAATGATGAACCTGAAGTTGGGGCAGCGAGAAGACCCTCTTCACGGTTCATGAACGCGTTCAAGGCACGATTCTCATCGTCGGACAGTTCATCTAGGGAAGGAATAGGGCTGGAGGTGGACCGTTTCGGCCGCTTCGTCTCAGTGGGGATAAAGGTAGAGGTTGAGGGACTCGAGAATGGGATAGCAGGAGGAACAAAGGTAGAAGTTGACGGACCCAAGAATGGGACAAAGGTAGAAGTTGATGGACCCGGGGATGGGATAAAGATAGAGGTAGATAAGTCTGTATTGCCCATGCGGGGGTGTGGAACCTTAGGGGAAGCTTTAGAGTGTTTGGTACACATATGTATCTTTAAATTCGCAAACCGGGTATAACTAGCTGAACACTCCGTACACGGGAAGGAGACACCCTCATGTTTCTCCCTCTTGTGCCTATAAAGTTCCTTCTTTCTGAGATACGCGCACTCGCACATATTACACTTAAACATCCTCAAAGAATGAATGGGATAACCTTAATCTCGGAAAAAATCGCAAGTAACTTAAACTTGGAAAATTTAGTAATTTCGGTACTAGCCCGTAAATTTTCTCTTACCTTCTGCAAAATAACTTCCAACAGCAGAAGTTACAAAGTATTCAAAAATACTATAAAGCAACTAAGAGGCCGGCTGGATCTCGTCTGAAGTCAGGAACAAAAAGTGATTGAGTTTGAGCATACGCCAAGCTTTTATACTCTTGGCGCCGTCCATTAAATCTCTGCCTCAACCATCATACATGGTTTACATTGACGTCACGTTGAAATCCTCGTCATGTTTCGAAATTCGCGTCAAGTTTCAATCTAGATCGTATACTCGCAAGTTTCCCAGCATAAACAAATATTGCAACCCCAACTATCATCCCATGTTGACACTCGACGTTAGAGTTTCATACAGGCGCTTATCATGATTTCAAATTATTTACTTGGATAGTTTATTTACCATCCTAGTTTCCTCATTCTCGTTCGCCGACCTCGTTATTTACATTTCCTATCCCTGAAATAGGCCTATCAATAAAGAGAAATTGGTTAAAGCAGGATCAGATGACAAAGGAGTCTTGGACGCTAGCTTCCACAATATAGAGGGCAATGGCACCCGCGTACGTCACAGCTGTAGCGGTATCGTTTGCCATAGAGGCGCTATCAGACATTATAGCAGACGATGCTTTTGGTGGATTATATCTGGCACCAAAGTCTGCTGGGAATCTTTTTGTAATAACGGACTAACGGTGGCTACTGAGGTTCGTCCTATCCGATCGCGACATAAATATACACAATATAATTACTTTATTCAAACAGCTGTAACCGTTGGTATTAAGATAAAAGATAAGACTACATTTTGTGACTTTAAACCTACTAAATAGGGTCAAATTAAGTCCAAACTAGCAGAGAACCCCAGGTAAGCCAAGGCTTAATTAACAATTTGTTCCCACTGGAATGATTGGGGTCGGGTTTTCAAAAGATAAAAGCAAGGTTTTAAAAGATGCCGAAACACAATGTTATATATGTGTTTTAGGGCCAAAATATTCCGTATTTTGGCTACAAGAGGTTGGAAACGAAATCACTGTCTCTTACTTTTTGAGCTTTAAAAGATCGTGAGTGATTTCTTTTCCCAACCTCTTGTAGCTATCATTTAATTCAAGAAGAAATTTAGAAAAATTTGGCACTGAAACACATTTTAGTTTTTTAATAGTGTACATACGTTACTAGCTCGGCTTTTCATTATCAATTTTAGCCTAAAAAAAAAGATTAAAAAGCCGTTGAAATCCAATTTTTAACTCAAATACTCGTTAAGCCTAGGCTAATTATAAGCAGACGATACGTATTTTTAAAGAGAGGCTCCAGACGCGATTTCTCAGATCTCCTTTCGAGACTTTGCAGCCACGCTATTGGTTGGAAAATAAAGCTCAAATTTCCTACGAGTGGTGGCACTGGCGTAATGATTTTGGTTAATAACCGTGACGTTCGTGGATCCCATTGCCCTCTACATTATGGAAGCTAGCGTCCGAGACTCCTTTGTCATCTGCTCCTGGTTAAAGTTGAAATAATTTATAAAGTTTGAAATGTAATTAGAAATATTAAATGAAAATATTTAGCTGGAATATGCCTCTATTTAGTGAGATAGTATTAAATTTGTATATAAATAACTCCTAAAATTTGAAATATTCCTATATTTAGATAACCAACACCTCTGTTTTGGCCTACGTTAATGATACAGGATTTGAAGCATGTGTCGGGAAACTATTTAAGATATCAGTACCACCATCATATTCAAGAAATTCGAGCCAATATACCTCAACTTAATACTTCTAATATAGTATCAAATTTGTATACAATAACTCCTAAATTTGAAATATGTCTATATTTAGATAACCAACACCTATGTTTCGGCTTTCGCTAATGATACGAGATTTGAAGCAGGTGTCGGGAAACTATTTAAGATAACGGTACCACCGTCATATTTCAAGAAATTCGAGCTAATATACTTCAACTTAATACTCCTAATATAGTATTCAATATGTACATAATAACCCCTAAAATTTGAAATATGCCTATATTTAGATAACCAACACATCTGTTTCGACCTACGTTAATGATATGGGAATTGAAGCAGGTGTTGGGATACTATTTAAGATAGCGGTACCCCCGTCATATTCAAGAAATTCGACCCAATATACTTCAACTTAATACTTCTAAATATTAACTTTAGAAATTATTTCAACTTTAACCAATTTCTCTTTATTGATAGGCCTATTTCAGGGATAGAAAATGTAAATAACGAGGTCGGCGAACGAGAATGAGGAAACTAGGATGGTAAATAAACTATCCAAGTAAATAATTTGAAATCATGATAAGCGCTTGTATGAAACTCTAACGTCGAGTGTCGACATGGGATGATAGTTCGGGTTGCAATATTTGTTTATGCTGGGAAATTTGCGAGTATACGATCTAGATTGAAACTTGACGCGAATTTCGAAACATGACGAGGATTTCAACGTGACGTCAATGTAAACCATGTATGATGGTTGAGGCAGAGATTTAATGGACGACGCCAAGAGTATAAAAGCTTGGCGTATGCTCAAACTCAATCACTTTTTGTTCCTGACTTCATACGAGATCCAGCTCAATCACTTTTTGTTCCCGACTTCAGACGAGATCCGGCTCAATCACTTTTTTGTTCCTGACTTCGGACGAGATCCTGCCTGCTTCATAGTTACTTATAGTATTTTTCAATACTTTGTAACTTTTGCTGTTAGAAGTTATTTTGCGGAAGGGTTAAGAACCGAGAAATGGACGACATCAAGAATATGATCTCTCAAGGGTGAGTAGAAATTAAACCTTATTTTTTTTCTCCTACATGAATTTACTCTACCAGTTTGTCAGAGTTTACTAATTTATAGTTATATTTATATTTATATTTAGACAGAACACCCTTTCGGATCCTCCTCAACCTCTACGCATCAGGTTACCACGCGCAGGCTCGGCAAAACGGCGGGAAAAAAAGATGAAGAACGTTTCAGCGACGTCACTACCTCCTCCGCCTCCAAACTCCGAGTCATCAGGGTGGGGTGCCCGACCACCACCACCACCACCGTCGTCGCCGCCGTCGAAAACAACGTTGATGTCACCTCCACCGCTCGACCTCATACCTTCGGATCTGCCAACACCTCCAAGAGGTGCACCTATGTGCGAGAGGACGCTCGCCATGGGTGCATCGATAGCTTACCGCGATGGATTCGAAGAGGAAGTCACGATCGTCAAACTATTGTCCGAGTTTGAGGGGCTTTACGAGGAAGGGAACCGGAGACTTCCTCGTAAAGTTTTCTACGTTTGCGAAAACCGAAACTTTTTAAATTACTCCTATGGGACGACATCCCATAGGAGTATAGCTGAGTGGCCTAAAAGCCTGCGAGGCTTAAAAGCAAAAGTGGAGGCACAGTGCGGAGTTAAATTCAATGCCGCGGTGGTGAACTTGTATCGGGATGGGAGGGATAGTGTTGGGTGGCATTCCGATGATGAATATGGAGTGCACTCAACTATCGCCTCCCTATCCTTCGGTGCTGAAAGGACATTTCAGATGCGACCTAAAGGCGAATCTCGGGCAGCCATTTCGGTTGTATTAAGAAACGGTTCCCTTCTTTTAATGAGGGGTTTGAATTGTCAAAAAGATTGGGAGCATTCCGTTCCCAAGGATTTCAACTCCTCATTAAAAGAAAGGGTAAACGTTACCTTTAGGTACATGGAGGACATAAGGCGGGGATACGCGAAGGAAAATCCCTCATGCGTGTGATTTTTTATAATAATAATGTGCTGTGATATGTTACTATGTCTATATATATATATATATTTAGTTAAATAAATGAGAAAGTATTAAATTCGAATATTTATTATTTAAATTCAAAGTATTATTTATAGGATGAGTTACATACACTTAGAGAAACCATTAGCTTACAGAATTGAAAACTTAAGTACAATTATTAAACATCTAATTTAACCAATAAGTTAAATAAAGTCTGCGAAATAATTATTGGCGAAATAATGATTCGAACCGTTGGATCTCATATGATAATGAACTTCGTAAAACATTAAACTATGGGTGTTATCATACAGACACTCGGCTAACTTACAAATATACATGGCCTTGAACATATAATGCATGGCCACCTCGTTTTTATCCTAATAGTTTTTCTAACTGCCTTGATAGTTTTATAAACCATAAACATGCACACATGGAGAGCTAAGTTTAGAACTCTTAAGTACTGGTAGGGACAATGAAATTCGTATCCCCCGTAGTAAAAGGTGCGAAATTTACATTCATCCTCATTGCGAGGATGGCAACTGCCTAACTGACAAATACTTGGGTTGGGCATTCCGTACATTTTGTGGGGGGAGAGATGCACATAATGTGCATAGATAGAATCCCCCTCGAATTCTTTCAATTTGAAATAATGAGTCCTATTATTTATGATACATGGAAACTGTCTAGCAAACATGTCGATTAATGTCCCTGGTAGGAGTTGGGCGGAGACAGTTAGTAACTTGTACAACGCTAAGTGCTTCAAACCTAAATTTATGTAAGGGGCATTAACGTATTGTAATGTGTAATATTCGCCGCAATCGTATAAATGAAAGACTTCATTCGGTATGGGTTTTATTACTAAATCCCCCGTTTCTGAATCTATAGTACGTTCGGTTCTGCCGTAATCCTTATCCTGTCCGATGGCTTCGAATTTCCTAATTCGTCTTAAGTTCTTTCGTCTTACGTTAGATTCTACAATAGTGGGATCATTCTTTCTCGGATCCACATTACAGCGAATAGAGTCGGAAAACTCGTTCTGTGTATTACTAGTTTCAAAGGACGTTAAAGGTTCGACCCTGTTGTGGTAGAAAAACATATCCGTAAATACAGGGGAAATTAATTGTCGCAAACTTATTTAAAGAAATTTATACTTACATTTTTCGGATCTGGATTGGTACTTCAAGGAAGGATGTAGAATGCCTTATCTTTAAACCGTCCTCGTCTTTTATACTTTAATGTCACGTGACTTTCTGACCATGTAAACATGGCGCACTTTTAGACCAATCACGTTCTTTTAGTGAACATAGTGTTTAAACCACGTGTATTACAAGGGATATTTACCACGTTGTCGAATATGACGCTTAAGCCTAACATTAGCGTCTGATTCACTGACGCCATAGGAAGACACGTCATGTACGTATCACTGACATCACAACAGGATTGTTAGAAAAATGATTGATTCACTGGCGCCATAAGAAGAAAAGTGCTGTGGGCGCCATGTTTGATTCATTGACGTCATATTTACAGGTGCCATGTGCCAGATCTGGCACTGTCTGACGCCAGTGGGCTCATATCGGTATTCTCCATCTACTAATGTCCGAAAAATTTGGGCACTCTGATCTTTTCCACACTGTAGGACGAGTAATCATATCTTTGGTTAATAAAAACATAGTAAAGAAGTCGATATTGGATAAATGACAAATGTAATTTCTCGTGTTACCCTCTTAATTACAATTTTCATAATATACAAAATGAACAATAAAGTGACAGGACTACAGTACTACCATTGGTTTAGTTGCGTCTGTTAGCCCTAACCTCTTACAGGCTAAGCAAGCCCGGTCCGGCCCGATCAGGTTGGGCCAAGCCGGGCTTTCCACATTTGAAAATTTTCAAATTTTGGAAATTAAGGGGCCGGGACGATCTTGATTCTCCTTTAATCCAAAATTCAAATGAAAGCAGGGTTTAAAAAAACGGGTTTTTTTTTTTAAAAAAAGCCCAGCCCACCGGGTTTTTCTGGGTTTAATTGGGTACTTAGTTTTTTTGGGGTTTTTTATCTTTAGCAGTTGCGTGCATGGTAGAAATTGTCACTCAAAAGTAACTGCTTAATAAAAATTGCCTTAAAATGTTTCATTAAAAATAATACATATCATAGCCCCCTGTATAAGATAAGGCCTGGACATCGTTCTTCCGAAGGGGGCGGCAAGCTTAGTAGACGGGTGCGCGAAACACTCAATAGATGGCGCGAGATCCAACTTAATTTCAAGCGGGAATTTCAAATGTCCAGTCAAAAATCACAAATGGTTTATTTAAAACTTGTATGGAACATTAATGTCACAAAGTTTATTTAAAACTTGTATGGAACATTAATGTCACAAAGTTTATTTAAAACTTGTATGGAACATTAATGTCACAAAGTTTATTTAAAACTTGTATGGAACATTAATGTCACAAAGTTTATTTAAAACTTGTATGGAACATTAATGTCACAAAGTTTATTTAAAACTTGTATGGAACATTAATGTCACAAAGTTTATTTAAAACTTGTAAGAAACAATATCACAAATGTTTATTTAAAAGTTGTAAGAAACAATATCACAAATGATTATTTGAAACTAGTGAGGAACATTAATATAAAATCTACATCTTTAAATGTTTTCTGGATGTCGGTTTTTTGTTAAATTTCTTAACAAATTCTTTTCTATCAGTAACATCTCTTGCCAAGTTGTACAACAGAGGTCTTACATACTTTGTTAACTATATGTCAGCTAACTCGCGATAATTACTGCAAGTGCATTTCAAAGCACTGCAAAAATAGGGATAAATGGCTTGCTTAAGATTGCTAAGTGTGTCTTTCCGAGGTAGAAATGGTATGGCTGATTTAACGAAATCTGTAACTGCTTACAACACGTTTATTAAATATCGAGTAGTATTTCATCTATCGGTCACAGCAGCCCTCAAAACCATCATCACGCTTAGAAATTGTGATGTAAAGGAAATTGAAAATCTAGACGCTACCATTTTTTGATGGAACAGTACCGTAAGTGGTATGAAATTCACGATGTATGCAATTTAAAACATGGATACTTTTACCGAAACACCAACAAATTGCCCTTTATTGATGTCAATGATGAGCAACTGGACTGGCTGACAGAAGAATTTTTAACCATTTTAAAAACAATACAAGAAAATGCAAAAAGAAAGATGGAACAATTTAGTGAAGAGACTGATTAAACCATCAAAGTTTGGCAATGCTGTAACAGAAACACATGCAGAAAATATAATCGATAACAGTTTCAGCAACGAAACATTTTTAGTAAAGCAACGGCCAAATGTCGCAGATGTGATTTCCAAACCGATTGAGGTGAATAAAGCATTGAAAAGGAAAACACAATATGTGTTTTATATACTTCGTCGTATGACCTTTTCGGATCCAAACTGTATGTTAATACATTTCAAATGATATATAACTAAAGTTTTATATAATTTATTATTCAGCCTTTTGTTTCAACTCCCTTAACAATAGTGCTGTAGCTTTTGTAGCCGGAAATATTTTTCGAATCACCGAGGAAAACACAGAATGCAGTAATTGTTTGGACAAATTAAACCAAGCTCGCTCAAATGCACCTATTTTAAGTTTAATTAGATTCCAGGATAATGGTGGTCTTAGATATCCTACTCGATATTTAATAAACGTGTTGTAAGCAGTTACAGATTTCGTTAAATCAGCCATACCATATCTACCTCGGAAAGACACACTTAGCAATCTTAAGCAAGCCATTTATCCCTATTTTTGCAGTGCTTTGAAATGCACTTGCAGTAATTATCGCTGACATATTGTTAACAAAGTATGTAAGACCTCTGTTGGACAACTTGGCAAAAGATGTTACTGATAGAAAAGAGTTTGTTAAGATATTTAACAACAAACCGATATCCAGAAAACTCTTAAAGTTGTAGATCTTGATATTAATGTTCCTCACTAGTTTCAAATAAACATTTGTGATATTGTTTCTTACAAGTTTTAAATAAACATTTGTGATATTGTTTCTTACAAGTTTTAAATAAACTTTGAGACATTAATGTTCCATACAAGTTTTAAATAAACCATTTGTGATTTTTGACTGGACATTTGAAATTCCCGCGTGAAATAAAGTTGGATCTGGCGCTTTCTACTAAGCTTGCCGCCCTCTTCGGAAGAACGATGTCCAGGCCTTATGTTATACAGGGGGCTATGGTCGGAGAGACTTAGTTTAAATTATCCATAAAATCTGAACCTAATTTTGAGTTTTAGAATCATTCAGAGATATTTCCTGGATGTTTCACTATACAGAATGACCATTTATAATTCGTAGAATAATCGAAAAAACCTCCAGAGTTTCCTTTTCACCCTCCCTTAAGAAACATTAGAAAAACCTCTAAGAAATATGTTTTCTTTTACAATACCATGTCTTCTATCTTCACTTTAAATTTTTATTAAAATTGAACTTACCGTTTTTATTCCCATTGAGATTTGATATAAAATATAACTGATTTGATACCCAGTCTAAACCGAGTACACATTTAGACTGTTGGGATAAATTTCCGTCCACCTCCACGAAAGGCCATCTCGAACAAAGGTATGGTATTCGATACAAAGGGTCAGGTGAAGTTTTCAACGACAACTATAATAAATAACAGCAAAGCAGTCTTTACGCATAGCGCCATTTTCGCCTGAAACTGAATCTCTCATTCGAGCTACCTTGCCGGTATTCCCCATCCCTTCTGGCTAATCCCAAGCGTCGTCCCCCGAACTAGCTCCCAGTAAGTCTCTATAGCATAAATAAGTATAGGCAGTATCAGACTTATGGAACATAGCTCATAAACTTATGGTTGTACTTCTTTCGTATTTTTCATAGCTAGAGAGCGAGGCCCAGGGGTTTACCAAAAGGCCACCTTTTTTTCCGTGACGTCAAAGATGTTTATCTTATACGTGCGTCACTGGTTTATCCCTGGACCCCAACTCCCGCGCTTTACAAAGTTGTTTCTAAAGATTACTCAAAAGTATAAAACTAGGTACGGTTTTAAAGAACTGTTTTCTAGTGGTTATATTTTTTCTTTTTTTACATGTGTTGTTGAAATTTAAGTGTTAAATATTTGAATTAGTTGAGTTGGATGAAATAGAAAAAATAAAAAAAATACAAAGAAATATAGCATAAATAAGTATCGGTAGTATCATACTTATGGAACATAGCTCATAAATTTATGGGTTTATTAATATTTTCTGGCATATTTTGTCAGTCTAAATAAATTAACTTGTTTGAGAACTTATGCTCCATTTAATATTTTATTTCGGTAATCTACATTTTCGAAGCAAACTCCGCAGGTGGTAGAGTTTCCTCCCGATGTTGGGGCTAATTTTTATGTCAGAAAGCAAATACTTTCTCTGAGCTATCATGGTGGAGACGGCGACGTCTTGAAAATTATAGACACGACGCCCGAGTCGCTAGGAATTCCGGGAGAAATCTAGACTTGCGTCCTCACTCAAAGGTCAACAGAGAGATTGTAGCAAGCTAGTTGGAGTTTTCGGTTTCTACTTCCGCGGTCGCTCATAAATGTTTTAATTAGGGCTTGCGGCGTGATAAATGACTATGGAAAAAAATTATAATCTCACCAAAAACATCTCTGTAAAAATATGCCAAGTTTTTTGGCCGTAAAAAGAAGTGAGATCTAAAATACGGCCAAGTTATTATCTCCAGGTGAACCAACATTTTATTCGACTTAAAACTTCTCAAGAATGTTTTTCTGACTTGGCCATTAGCATTTCAAAGATTCGTTTAATTCCAGATATGGATCGAAATTAAAATATTAAATCAAATTGGTTAAATATTCTTGATAAGCTTTTGTGGTTAAACTTGTAATTTCCGTTATTAACCTTCACAGGTGCAAAGAAGAAGGATGCAAGTTTGGAATGCTAATGGCCAAGTCAGAAAAACATTCTTGAGAAGTTTTAAGTCGAATAAAATGTTGGTTCACCTGGAGATAATAACTTGGCCGTATTTTAGATCTCACTTCTTTTTACGGCCAAACAACTTGGCATATTTTTACAGAGATGTTTTTGGTGAGATTTCACTCCTTTTTGTACGTGCATGTTCTTGTAGATTTATAGAAGTAGGATTATGAAGTGAAATAAACATTTGTACTTTTAGATTTTTATTTGTTCTTTCCAAGAGTTTTACTTGGCTTTGCCTTTTTCAACTTTTTGCATTCAACTTTCTTTTTTTTTCTCAGGCTGTGATAATTGTTAACCGTATTTCTATTCGAAGAACACAATATTGTGGCAAGTAACACTTTTAATCAACAGAATAGATTTAAGAAAAACTAAATGAATCAAAACACGCTTAGAACCATTTCAGACGAAATGAAAAGGAAATGAGTAAAAAATTTAATTACTAAAACATTATGTAAAAAACATGAATTTTGCAATAATACGAAAGAATCATATAAGTGAAAAATATTAATATTAAAAGACGAAAAAATTAAATTATAATGTCCTATTACGAGGGGATATAAATTTTAAAACCCCCATTTCAGGGGCTAACAGGGGAAAATTCCCGCTTTTGGGACTTTTTCCTTTCTTTGTATGCCAAGTCCTACTTGTATGCCAAATTTTATCATTCCCGCAACACCGGAAGTGCCCTAGAGGTTTAGATGATGACTCTAATTTTAAACCCCCATTTCAGGGGCTAAAAGGAGGAAACTCCCGCTTTTGGGACTTTTCCCTTTGCTTGTATGCTTAGTGGTACAAGTATGCCAAATTTCATCATTCTAGCACCACCGGAAATGCCCTAGAGGTTTAGATGATGACTCAAATTTTAAACCCCCATTTCAGGGGCTAAAAGGGGGAAACTCCCGCTTTTGGGACTTCTCCCTTTGCTTGTATGCTTAGTGGTACAAGTATGCCAAATTTCATCATTCTAGCACCACCGGAAATGCCCTAGAGGTTTAGATGATGACTCTAATTTTAAACCCCCATTTCAGGGGCTTAAAAGGGGAAACTCCCGCTTTTGGGACTTTTCCCTTTGCTTGTATGCTTAGTGGTACAAGTATGCCAAATTTCATCATTCTAGCACCACCGGAAATGCCCTAGAGGTTTAGATGATGACTCAAATTTTAAACCCCCATTTCAGGGACTAAAAGGGGGAAACTCTCGCTTTTGGGACTTTTCCCTTTGCTTGTATGCTTAGTGGTACAAGTATGCCAAATTTCATCATTCTAGCACCACCGGAAATGCCCTAGAGGTTTAGATGATGACTCTAATTTTAAACCCCCATTTCAGGGGCTTAAAAGGGGAAACTCCCGCTTTTGGGACTTTTCCCTTTGCTTGTATGCTTAGTGGTACAAGTATGCCAAATTTCATCATTCTAGCACCACCGGAAATGCCCTAGAGGTTTAGATGATGACTCTAATTTTAAACCCCCATTTCAGGGGCTTAAAAGGGGAAACTCCCGCTTTTGGAACTTTTCCCTTTGCTTGTATGCTTAGTGGTACAAGTATGCCAAATTTCATCATTCTAGCACCACCGGAAATGCCCTAGAGGTTTAGATGATGACTCTAATTTTAAACCCCCATTTCAGGGGCTAAAAGGGGGAAACTCCCGCTTTTGGGACTTTTCCCTTTGCTTGTATGCTTAGTGGTACAAGTATGCCAAATTTCATCATTCTAGCACCACCGAAAATGCCCTAGAGGTTTTGATGATGTGTCAGTCAGTCAGTCAGTCAGTAAGTCAGTCTCATAATGTGTCGATTTCACATAGGATTATCACAGAAACCAAATGAGTTAGAAAGCTGGAAGTTGGAGGAATTCTTAGGATTAACACTGTGCCCTTGAGGTGCAAATATGAGTGGTGTACTATTCCCCAGTACCGAGTTAAGAGGGGGTCAAAATGAGGCTGAAATGTTTCGGGTAAAGGATTGCTGGTAGTGCACGACAACTTGGCGGGTAATAGGGCCGGCTATAGGGAGGACTTACTCCTACGCTTCGCGGATGGGGTTACCCCAAAGCTAACTTCAGCTAAGGATCTTGAGAGGGCGGCTGATGTCCTTCAGTGCTCTATTATTGAATCCAATCACCGTAAATGCCCACTTAAGACCGCAAACCGCTCCAGGCTTGTTCCTTGGTCGAGTGAAGATCTTTGTCGGCTTCGGAAGTGTACTCGAAGGCTTTTTAATAAAGCCAAGCGTACGGGAGACTGGGCTAGTTATTGGCAGTCTCTTAATACCTACAACAAGGCCATTTGGGCTGCCAAGAGGAACCTTTAGTGAGCAAGTCCTTAATGTCCCGGCTACTGCAAAGGTCATGAATATTCTCGCGCATGATAATACGCATCGACTTGATACTATCAAGTTGCATGAGGGTGTGTACACTAAATCTGGGGCTGAGACTCTCAAGCATATGCTGGGGGTCCACTTTCCTGACTCTACTTTAATCAATCCAACGAGACCCGACTATCTCTACCCTGTGCTTCACAGGGCGAAGAGAAAGGACTAGCTTATAGCCAGGCAGGTTGTTACAACTCCTAAACTTCGGTGGGCTGTCAACTGTTTTGAGCCCTACAAGTCCCCGGGTCCCGATGGGGTCTCTTCAAGACCTGTTCATGAGGGTGCACAATATGCCTCTGGCATCGGTGCTAGGGAGGGAGCCCCCTCTTTCAATAATAATAATAATACTTCGGCCACAAAATTTAGGACCGTTTCTGCCTAATTATTCCCTTCCCTACTAAGTTGTGGCGCTTACTTCGGCCACAAAATTTAGGACCGTTTCAGCCTAATTATTAACTCCCTACTGATCAATTAATTCTAGGCGTAATACCCCCGGAACTCCTTCTAAGCGAAATCTTATGACAGGCAGGCCTCTAAAAGCTCCTTAAACGGCGGGATCTACAACTGGCTGTTGAACTGCGGCATTTAATGCAGCTTCAACGGGGGCAATTGCTGGTGGGTCAACACGAGCTACTGGAAAGGGGTCAATTGCTGGTGGGTGAATACGAGCTACTGGAAAGGGGTCAACCACTTGTGGGTGAATACGAGCTACTGGAAAGGGGTCAACCGCTTGTGGGTGAATACGAGCTACTGGAAAGGGGTCAACCGCTTGTGGGTGAATACGAGCTACTGGAAAGGGGTCAACTGCTTGTGGGTGAATACGAGCTACTGGAAAGGGGTCAACTACTTGTGGGTGAAAACGAGCTACTGGAAAGGGGTCAACTGCTTGTGGGTGAATACGAGCTACTGCTACTGGCCTCACCGCCGAAGGCATTACCCATTTAATATTCGGGGGATCATCTTTCTCGCGATCTTCATCAATTTCACCTTGAGGACCGGGATTAACGCAATGTGCGGCTTGTCTCAAAAATAACAAAATGTCGCCATGTTCATTGAACTGATTCCTTGCACGGATAATTCGCCCGTTGTTCAGAAAGTGGTTTTGATTTCTACCGGTCCTTATCACATTTCCTAGCGTAGTTAAGTCTATGTAATCCGTTAATTGACTATCCTCAAGTAATATCAAATGCTCTGAAATAACAATAATTAGATTTTAACAAAAGGTAAACTACTAGGTGTAAATTGGTGTGGAACAAAATGGTGTTTATTTACCTAAATAATTCCAAAACGATGGATGGTTACCAACGAACGCTTTTTTCAATTGTGCATGGATAGACTCGACATCATTGTTAGTTCGCTTTTCCCTTCCATAAACTGATATTACAGCGGGGGAAACTGTATTAATCCTAGAGATGTGAAATTACCGTAATTTTTAAAAACGGTAATTTACCGGGTAAATTACCGATAAATTACCGGTAATTTACCGATTGAAATTCAGGGAAAACAAAAATTACCGTTCAGCCAGTAATTTTTATTTCCCCGTACTTACAATCCATTACTTTAAACAACGTTTAATTGTGAGCAATATCTTGACTGCTTTACACGTATTTGCGAATATTGCTACCAATACGGCAGCCGTGGCCTTTCTGATCTGATTTCTAACTAAAAATTTATTAAAAGACCAGTTTCTAGGTCAATTTTGTAAGTACTGACTAGCGAATAGTGCCTGGTGAGTCATTTTGGAAGTAAACACAGAAATAATTGATCATTTAAGAGTAAAATGAACATTTAATGCGTAGTCAAAATGTTTGGTAATTTACCACGGTAATTTACAATGGTAATTTACCGGTAAATTACCATTGTAAAATTACGGTAAGATATAAAACGGTAATTTACGCGGTATTTGGTAAATAACCGACTCACATCTCTAGATTTGTGAATTTTAACAAGGCTAACATAGATCCAAACTCAAACGTCCACGAAAATACCGTGGTAAAACAGGTGGCAACCCTAACTAATGTTGCTCAAATTAATGACGGGAGAAATGTAGTATTATTGCAAACTGCATTGGCCATAACAAAAAATCCGTCCAACAAAAATGAAGGTTTAGCTAGAATCCTCCTTGATGGGGGGAGCCAACAAAGTTTCATAAAAGAAAGCTTGTCCAGAAAATTGGAGTTACCCGTGGTGGATGAGTTTTGGAAATCAAAAGCTCGTAGAGAAAAAATGCCGTAGGGTCAAGGTTATTTTAGAAAATCAAAAATGCAACACCAAGAAATCCCCTTTATGTAATTCGGTTACAACAATTAACAGCGAAGAGCTGATTAGAGCCATGAAAAGCAAAGGTCTCCAGATGATTCTACGGGATGGAAAAATGAAAATTCAGAAATAGACATTTTGATATAGTGGATTTGTATTGGACAATTTGTACCACCAACCTAGAAAGATTAAGTCCCTCTTTGGTCGCTATGGAAACCACGTTTGGATGGGCATTGCAGGGACCCACGAAATTAGGAAAAAACGAAGCGACTTCGGGGGTAGTAATGTTCGCTGGGATAAAAGAATTAAACGCGACAGTACAACATTTCTGGGAACTAGAAGGAATAGGCATAAAAAGTAAGGAAGTCACAGAAAATTTGGATGACGCCATTGTAGAAACTTTTCTGAAAGATATAGAGTTCAAAAATGGAAGGTATGAGGTAAAATATCCATGGAAGGTGGATAAAGAACGGCTCCATGACAACAAAAACGTTGCCCGAAAAAGATTAACGGGGCTGATAAGAAAATTTCAGAAAGATCCCGTGTACTATAGGGAATACAAAAACGTCATAAACGACCAATTAAAAAACAATATTGTAGAAATTGTCCCAGAAAAAGAAAAAGAGTTAAAGAAACCTGGAACCTTTCACATGCCCCAGAGAAAACGTCTCTACCACCAAACTAAGAGTGGTACTAGATGGATCCTCCCATGCTACAAACTGCCCTTCGTTAAACGATTGTCTAGCGCCCGGGCCAAACCTCAATCCCGATCTTCATCTCTTACTACTGAGATTTCGAAAAAATGAAATTGCGATTGTCTCGGATATTAAGCAAGCATATTTGCAAGTTTCCTTAAACAAAAATGACAAAGACGCTGTAAGATTCTTGTGGGTGAAAGAGAAGAACGGGGTTATAGAGCCAAGCGAACACGTTACACTTAGAATGACTAGAGTACCCTTTAGGGTGACAAGCTCCCCCTTCCTTTTAGCGTGCACAATAACGCACCACTTGCAAACTAATAGTCAGGTTAACCAGTTAGTAGCAGAAAAATTGAACAACGACTTGTACGTCGATGATCCTACAACTGGGGAGGGTACCGTAAAAGGGGCTTTTGACCTCTCGCTGGGCGCGGCAAACACAATCAAAATAGCAGGCATGGAGTTCCGTAAATAGAATACAAACTCTGAGAATTTAAGAAAGTTATGGGAGGATTACTCAAAACACAACGAAGCGGAAAAATTTGAAACCCAATCAAGTGATAGCGAGTCAAAAGTGCTCGGTAAGAAATGGGATCCAAAGTCTGACACTTTTTCTTACGACTTGACAAACTTAATAAAAGCGGCAGGTGACCTAAAGCAAACAAACCGCCACGCCTTGAGCTTGGTTTCGCAAATTTTTGATCCTATCGGCCTTTTGGCTGCGTTCACTATACGCGCTAAGATGCTCTTGCAAAAAGTTTGGGAGTCCAACGTAGGGTGGGATGAAAATCTTAAGGCCTGGGTTCTAGAATTACTCTCTCTGCATGAAATAAAAATAAACCGCTATTACTTTTGTCAAGCAACTGGCAAAGTTAAAACTATAGAATTGCATTGCTTTTGTGACGCTTCACCAAAGGCTTACGCCACCGCAATATATGTTAGGTTTATAACTGAGGAAAATAAAATAGAGACTGCACTGGTCACAGCTAAATCTAGGGTTGCACATCTGAAATTCGGGAAATCGAAAAGCAAGAAATCCAAAGATGGGTCTCCTAGCATAAAAACAAATACCAGGGTTGGCACGCTGGTATCCAGTCCGGTTTTATCCATCTGGATTAAACCGGTTTAAACCACGTTGAAAAATCCAGTGGATTTTTCCAAAAAAAATTATAATATAGGCACCATAAAGTGAGATTGAAGAAAAGGTTTGACCCACACCTCTTTATTTCATCGAAATGGTCGATTCCCATATATTGTGGGTTAGTTTGACGCGCCCTCCTCTCACTGCCCCACCCGAAACTCGTGAGACTGAGTTGAATTTTTCGCAACGCTAAATTGTTGGGTCGGACCGCGCATTTAGAAAAATATTTATCAGAACCTGCCCTATTGAACATCATAAAAAAGCCTAAACGGGCCCGACCCTGCCCTATTGAAGATAATAAAAATGTCTACCCGGGCCCGACCCTGCCCTATTGAAGGTAATAAAAATGTCTACCCGGGCCCGACCCTGCCCTATTGAAGGTAATAAAAAAAATGTCTACCCGGGCCCGACCCTGCCCTATTGAAGGTAATAAAAAATGTCTACCCGGGCCCGACCCTGCCCTATTGAAGGTAATAAAAATGTCTACCCGGGCCCGACCCTGCCCTATTGAAGGTAATAAAAAATGTCTACCCGGGCCCGACCCTGCCCTATTGAAGGTAATAATAAATGTCTACCCGGGCCCGACCCTGCTCTATTGAAGATAATAAAGATGTCTACCCGGGTAGATGGATGATAACCCTGCCCGACCCGACCAGCAAAACGTTTTAAATAGTTTTCGACCCGATATGGGTCGGGTTGGATTGAAAAATCCCTATAAAATCAGGGGCCCTACTCATCTCTAAGGGAAATGTCTATAGTTTTATCAACTTTATCAGACGGCCTAGCAAAAGACAACTAGAGCACTAAATGTAAATAGAAGTGCTAAAATTAAGCACTAGAGAGTAGTTTTAAAAAAAAGCTGGATAAATCCAATAAAATCCGGTTTAAACCAGCAAAAAACCATACCAGTGGCTTTTTCAAGAAAAATCCGGATTTTTACCAACCCTGACAAATACACCCTTAAAAGAAAACGTTGGATTAACTCTTCCCAGGCTGGAGCTAGCGACATGTCTTTTGGGGGCTAGGTTAACTAACTTCATAAACAAGTTGGGAAAACCAAAATATTACCTCTCCGAGTCAAGAGGTCTACTACTACAAACTTATTTACCTAGATATGGAATTATTTCTCTTTTTTGAAGTAAAAATTTACGAAATATTGAAGCAGTATTCCAAGCATAGCGAATAATACAGTAAAGCAGACGACATTTTACATCCAATAGAGTAATGGCACCTACTTGCCTTTGACTGTATTAAGCTCTATGGGTAGTTAACAGGAGTGCCACTACTCTATAAGGATAAATCTTGGACACATGGAAATAAGTCAATGGGGAAAAGATCAGGAAATGAAGTCTACGCTGTTTACCGTATATTCTGATAGCTACATTCACAACTGGTTTGCAGTGTAAACACTATCGTCTCGTCTCACCTCAACAATATTCTTAGTTTGCCAACACCAAAGTTAAATTGTAGCTAGACGCACTAATAGTCAATCTCACCAAAAACATCTCTGTAAAAATATGCCAAGTTGTTTGGCCGTAAAAAGAAGTGAGATCTAAAATACGGCCAAGTTATTATCTCCAGGTGAACCAACATTTTATTCGACTTAAAACTTCTCAAGAATGTTTTTCTGACTTGGCCATAAGCATTTCAAAGATTAATTTAATTCCAGATATGGATCGAAATTAAAATATTAAATCAAATTGGTTAAATATTCTTGATAAGCTTTTGTGGTTAAACTTGTAATTTCCGTTATTAACCTTCACGGGTGCAAAGAAGAAGGATGCAAGTTTGGAATGCTAATGGCCAAGTCAGAAAAACATTCTTGAGAAGTTTTAAGTCGAATAAAATGTTGGTTCACCTGGAGATAATAACTTGGCCGTATTTTAGATCTCACTTCTTTTTACGGCCAAACAACTTGGCATATTTTTACAGAGATGTTTTTGGTGAGATTTCACTCCTTTTTGTACGTGCATGTTCTTGTAGATTTATAGAAGTAGGATTATGAAGTGAAATAAACATTTGTACTTTTAGATTTTTATTTGTTCTTTCCAAGAGTTTTACTTGGCTTTGCCTTTTTCAACTTTTTTGCATTCAACTTTCTTTTTTTTTCTCAGGCTGTGATAATTGTTAACCGTATTTCTATTCGAAGAACACAATATTGTGGCAAGTAACACTTTTAATCAACAGAATAGATTTAAGAAAAACTAAATTAATCAAAACACGCTTAGAACCATTTCAGACGAAATGAAAAGGAAATGAGTAAAAAATTTAATTACTAAAACATTATGTAAAAAACATAAATTTTGCAATAATACGAAAGAATCATATTAGTAAAAAATATTAATATTAAAAGACGAAACAATTGAATTATAATGTCCTATTACGAGGGGATATAAATTATAAAACCCCCATTTCAGGGGCTAACAGGGGAAAATTCCCGCTTTTGGGACTTTTTCCTTTCTTTGTATGCTAAGTCCTACTTGTATGCCAAATTTTATCATTCCCGCAACACCGGAAGTGCCCTAGAGGTTTAGATGATGACTCTAATTTTAAACCCCCATTTCAGGGGCTAAAAGGGGGAAACTACCGCTTTTGGGACTTTTCCCTTTGCTTGTATGCTTAGTGGTACAAGTATGCCAAATTTCATCATTCTAGCACCACCGAAAATGCCCTAGAGGTTTAGATGATGACTCTAATTTTAAACCCCCATTTCAGGGGCTAAAAGGGGGAAACTACCGCTTTTGGGACTTTTCCCTTTGCTTGTATGCTTAGTGGTACAAGTATGCCAAATTTCATCATTCTAGCACCACCGGAAATGCCCTAGAGGTTTAGATGATGACTCTAATTTTAAACCCCCATTTCAGGGGCTAAAAGGGGGAAACTCCCGCTTTTGGGACTTTTTCCTTTGCTTGTATGCTTAGTGGTACAAGTATGCCAAATTTCCTCATTCTAGCACCACCGGAAATGCCCTAGAGATTTAGATGATGACTCTAATTTTAAACCCCCATTTCAGGGGCTAAAAGGGGGAAACTCCCGCTTTTGGGACTTTTCCCTTTGCTTGTAAGCTTAGTGGTACAAGTATGCCAAATTTCATCATTCTAGCACCACCGGAAATGCCCTAGAGGTTTAGATGATGACTCTAATTTTAAACCCCCATTTCAGGGGCTAAAAGGGGGAAACTCCCGCTTTTGGGACTTTTCCCTTTGCTTGTATGCTTAGTGGTACAAGTATGCCAAATTTCATCATTCTAGCACCACCGGAAATGCCCTAGAGGTTTAGATGATGACTCTAATTTTAAACCCCCATTTCAGGGGCTAAAAGTGGGAAACTCCCGCTTTTGGGACTTTTCCCTTTGCTTGTATGCTTAGTGGTACAAGTATGCCAAATTTCATCATTCTAGCACCACCGGAAATGAACTAGAGGTTTAGATGATGACTCTAATTTTAAACCCCCATTTCAGGGGCTAAAAGAGGGAAACTCCCGCTTTTGGGACTTTTCCCTTTGCTTGTATGCTTAGTGGTACAAGTATGCCAAATTTCATCATTCTAGCACCACCGGAAATGCCCTAGAGGTTTAGATGATGACTCTAATTTTAAACCCCTATTTCAGGGGCTAAAAGGGGGAAACTCCCGCTTTTGGGACTTTTCCCTTTGCTTGTATGCTTAGTGGTACAAGTATGCCAAATTTCATCATTCTAGCACCACCGGAAATGCCCTAGAGGTTTAGATGATGACTCTAATTTTAAACCCCCATTTCAGGGGCTAAAAGGGGGAAACTCCCGCTTTTGGGACTTTTCCCTTTGCTTGTATGCTTAGTGGTACAAGTATGCCAAATTTCATCATTCTAGCACCACCGGAAATGAGCTAGAGGTTTAGATGATGACTCTAATTTTAAACCCCCATTTCAGGGGCTAAAAGGGGGAAACTCCCGCTTTTGGGACTTTTCCCTTTGCTTGTATTTAATAGTAAGGAAAAAGCGCAATTGCGAAAACCTTTGGTGGCGATCCCACCTTAGGGAGGCTAGACGTTTCTCGTAACCCTAGCTGATCGCCGCGTATATCCTAAAACCAAACGATGATAATGGAGTAGAAGCCAATGGGACAGATTGGTGTCTATGTGGAATAGACGGAAGACCAGTAGATGGTGGTGTTTAGAAGCCAGAATGTACAGGCTGGTGTCCAAGTGGGATGGACAAAGACCAGAAGATGGTGGTGATTAGAAGCCAGTATGTACAGACTGGTGTCCAAGTGGATTGGACGAAGACCAGAAGATGGTGGTGATTAGAAGCTAGTATGTACAGACTGGTGTCCATGTGGGATGGACGAAGAACAAACGATGGTGGGGATTAGAAGCCAGTAAGTACAGACTGGTGTCCGTGTGAAATGGACAAAGACAAGAAGATGGTGGTGTGAGAACTCAAGTGGAGGAACCATTTCCGTGACTGTGAAAGCAGTTCGGAAATGGCGAACACGTTTGCTCCGATTTGGAAACTGCGAACGCGGTCACGTGGGTGTAACAACAGACACACACACACACACCCACACAGACAGACACACACGTCGAAATTAGAACCTCTCCGTGACATACGTCACTCGGAGAGGTAAAAACACCTTTGAGAAAATTGATAAGATCTACCACTGGACAGATACAACAATAGCACTGGGGTGGGTAAAATCAAACTGAGACAACTGGAAACAGTTCTTCTCAAATCGCGCCAAAGAAATTCAAAACTTAACTTGACCGCAAAGGGGCTAGGGCGCAGCGAAATATGGTGGCATGGACCAAATTGGTTAAGAAAACCAGAAGAAAATTGGCCAAAACATTAAAATCCAACAATGAATTATGAAACAGTGGAGCAAGAGCGTCGTAAACTAACCTTAGCTTTAAACAAAAACGAGAAACCTGAGCTACAACTTCAGAAAATAATTGATATGATAGGCATACGTCTCTAAACAAAATTCCTAGAATAACAGCCTATGTGCTCAGATTTATGACTATAGCTCAAGGTAAACCTCGAGACAAAATAAAGGGAGCTATAACAGCTGAGGAGCTAGAAAAGTCAGATATAATGTGGGTAAAATCCATTCAGGCTAAGTGTTTTCCAAAGGATTTAAATGAACTAAACAATGGTGAACTCAGTTCCACCTCTAACAATTTCACCTTGCAAACAAAACTAAACGAACAGGGTGTGATATGTGTAGGGGGACGTTTAGGCGAGTCATCAATGATTTATGAAGAAAAGCATCTGTTATTGCAAAAACGAACGGTTAGCCAAATTAATAATGATCAGGTGTCATGAAACGACAGGTCATGGGGGTATCAATGATACTATTACGCAAATGAGAGAACGCTACTGGCTCCCGAGTCCCGCAACAGCATGAGTAGAATGACGAGCAACAGATGGATCCGCGTTGTAGCTCTTGAATACACTCGACGAGGGATTTGGTTGGGATTGTAAATAGACCACCACCGCTACCGACTTGAGGAAGATAAGGAAAGAAGAAACTGGCGACCTTTTAAAGAGAAAAATGATCAGTTTCGAAAATTCGTACATTGTTCTATAAATTCAAAGACTTACCATGTTCCATCCAATCGTTCCGGAGATGAAGGCAAGAGCCATTTGGATTGGCCCCACGGTGGCTTCTATGGGTCCTCCAACGAACCACTGAACTACAAAGACCACTGCAAAGTGTAGGATTCCAGCGTGGTAGAATACGGACGTGATGTATCGCCACCTTTGGTTAATCGTTTCTGGCCAAAAGCTACGTTCTTTATCAGATTCGAGTCCAAGACTTCCGCAAAAATGTGTAAGGCAAAGAACCTGAAAGAGAAGAGTTTCCTTAGTTTTGCAATTAGGGGAATAGTAAGAGTAAATTGGTTTTACCTCGCTGCGATGGTCTTTGTCTTCGTGAAAATGGTGTCCTCTAAGCGCATGGCAGTCTTCTTTCGTTGTCATCTTGTAATTGCCCAAGTATCCGATGCAACATGGTCTTAAAATTGTTACGCCCAATTTTTCGAGTGTTGGTTCCGTTATTTTCGAACACCTTTGGTGCCGCCACCAACCTTTGACTTTGAAGTAAAAAAGAAAAGGTTAAAAGTTCATATTTTCTAGAATTGTTATCATAATGTGAAAAGTGAGCTCTTACCCTTTGTCAAACGGCTGCATTCTTGGGCGGTTGCCGTTAGAGCCAAGCGTGGTGTCTTGTGCCTGCAACAGCCCAAAGGCAAAAGGGTCTTGGGAAGTGGCACTTGGTTGCAGTGCTCTTTCTCTTTGGCAAAACTGTGTCTTTTGAGAGCTTGACACTCTTCTTCGGTTGTTAATTGGCATGTGTCAGAATATCCATCGGAACATGGTCTCAAAACCTTCTTCCCCACTTTTTCGGGTGTGGATGGCAATTTGGAGCATTTTGTGTCGTAGAAATTAGGCTCACCTTTGAAAGAAAAACAAAATTAATAATTACGATAGAATTTATTCCATGGTGAAAGAAGGAATATTTTACCGCATCATTTCTGGAATTTGGGAGATGGAGTTTCCGGCTATTGCCACGCGTTGTAATCGATGATGTGGTGTATGAAAAGTAAGTTTGTCCAGGATGGCGCAGCACTTTAAATAGGTGAACCAGATCTAGGTAGAGACGACGATCGTTTAGGGACTATAACCATCTTGTTTCGAAAATTAAATTATATTTTCAATTAACCTTTAAATTAATAACGAAATACCTTTAATTAACACTATAAAGATAATACTAGCCCTTTAACTTAAACCTTTCCCTTTAAAATAAACTGAAAAGAAATTCTTTTCTACAATAGATGAGGAACTAGCCCATCAATGTTGACACAGAACTTTCTAGAACTATCCTATACCCCTATATCCACATTGCAAAATGAAATACCTAGCAACGAAAGCATTTTCCAAGAACCCAGAGAAATGTCACGCTTATTTAGACCCCAAGAAACAAGACCTTGAGTCACTATCCTGGTACCTGGCCCGAGAAACTTCTAGAACACTTTTTTTTAACCCTTAAACTGACCAATCCGTATTTGGTCCCAAAACAAAGTTTTGCCTATTCGCTGTTAACATGAATCCGCCCAGCTACGTCATAAATATGGTCCACTATTCGCCAAACCGAAGCCAATCAACAAACGTGATTGTCCCAGAGATCCTCGCGAAAACTAGAAGTTATATATATGAAGTCCCTCCTGTCCCACCCTCAGTCGATTCCCGAACTGCTTAACGAAACTCTTGTCGGCTCATCTTTAAGAAATCTTTAGAAGTCCGGAGTATTATTTTTTATTCATTTTGATACCTTTATTTTTCTTCAATTTGAATAGATATTTTTATAACCCCTAAAAAGAAGAGAAGGAACGCGAGTGCGCGAAATATTAAAAGAAGAAAAAAAACATGATTAACCCTTAAATCTTGTAAAACGAGAAAGAAAAAAAAGATCCTGAACCCCTAAGAAGAATATGGAAGAAAAACTACTTGGCGTAAGAGATTAAAAACTTGATATTATTTTTATAGACTGGCTTGAAACTATGGTTAAAGAACTTAGATTATGGTTGACGGATTGATACAGTTTTAAAAAAATCTTAATTTTCTATTTTTGAACAATATATTTTAGTGCATAACTACAAAATTTTACCCCTTAAACTTACATTTAAAATTAAACGCTGTAGGAGGTACTCCAATTGAGGAGACATTCAAAAGAGGTTATGAATTGCAAAACTCCCTTAGATGTAAGTTTAAAGTTTGCTTAAATTCTTATTTTGACCCTTAAAAAGTTTGTGAAAATTTGTGAACAAGATTGAATATTATGTTGAATATTAAAAATTGGATTAGAATCTATTTTGACTCTCAATTGACACATACCATCAAACGCGGTCACTTTTGATTAAGAAATTTTAAGAGCCCCTCGTTCTCGTTAAAAGGCCTTAACTCTCCACAACTGACTGCATTCTAACATCTTGTCTAGTGTTAGCGAGGTTGAATCATAAGTGAAAAGAGGTAGGTGTTTGTCTTGCTTCTTCACCCCTCTAGTAAGACGTCGAACACCCAACTCCCACCCCCATAAACAACAAATGAAGAAAGGCGATTAAAAAGGCTTATAGTCCTTTCAACAACAACACCTAAAACTGGCACCGTTGTAAAACCGGTCCTTACAACACCACTCGATTTCGAAAAAGCGCTGAAAGGGACGTAAATGAAGTCCCCTTCATTATTTTTAATGGATATAGAGACAATATTTGACCCCTTTTTGACGAAACAATACATTCGCATTAGCTAAAACTAGTTTACTCCAACACAATCAAAAAACTGAAAATTGAAATTTAAATAAATAGCCAAATCAGACATGATATACAAATGGTTTATTGCTTTAAAAAATTCTGTCTGGGTTGAATCCTGTATAGTCCCCATACTATTTTCCATATTTTTAACACCACACAAGAAGGTATTACTCGCCTATTGCCCTGCCCTAATCGCCCCCATTGCCAAAAAACAAACTGCCTATAGTCTGAATACCGGAATGGTCTGTTGGCATCACCCTCTTCAACTTCAAAATGGACTGGGTGCTGGAATATTTGCATTTGAATTTGTAAAACCTCCCTGTTCAAAATTACGTTTGCAAAGTTTTCATCTTGCGTAATGCAAACATTGTCCACATTACGGGCTCGTGTGCAACAGTTATCCTCTGCAACAGTGTTTATTGGACGGCAATTACCACAGTGGCAGAAACGTGGCACAAGTTCTTCATCAGGTGGAGAGAGAGAGGTGGATCCAATGGGTTTTCCACACCCCTCAAAATGTTGTCTAACATCTCATCGGAAACTGGTTCTTCGACAACATGAATTTCATTTCTTACCTTGATTGGGTTCAAATAATCCAATAGGCAAATCTTTGGATCGTGTTTTTGAATGTTTGAAAGAATAACTCGACTTTCTCGAAGTGTCAAATCCTTTATTTCTACGCTCTTCTCAATTTTTTCAGTGCTGGAGCTTGCCTGAAAATTTAGGTTATCTTAAGATTTTGGCATTATTAACCTATGCAAGTAAATTACCTGTTTATTAGCAGCAACCGAACTTCGTTCGAGATTTGATAAAATTCGCGCGCGATGTGATAATCGTGGCGCGAGACATGGAGCGTGCCACGAGAATTTTGTTAATAAAAAGGCAAGTTACGCGATTGGTCGGAGGACCTTCTTTAAAATTATTCTTAAAATCAGAACCTAATTTGAATTTTAAAATCATTCGGAAGTATTTCCTGAATGTTTGACTATGCAGACTGGTCTTATATTTAGTAGAAGAATCGATAAAAAATCACTTTATTTTCTACTTCACCCTCCCTTTAAATCCATATTATACCTTCAAATACCTTTTAAAACATTACCAGCTACTCTGTTCTGATCGGATAAGTTCTAGCATACACAATAGCAGACGACGGTAACAGTGTAATCGCGAATTAACACAAGACCTATTTTAAGGGAGTGAACAGGCCCAGTATAGCTACGCCAATAAAACGGTCAACTACGGCGAAACTCTGATGACTCGCGACTTTTGGCCATTTTCATACTTGATAAAACTCATAAATTTTATAATAATTATAACAATATAAATATAATATCAAATATATTTGTTTAAATATTTAAGAAACACCTCTGTTAACCGATACTTCTCTAGACAACGAATGTGTAAGAAAAATTGCGTATGAAATCGATACGCTATATTCATTCGAGAGTCAAAAATATAGAGCGAGTAATTAGAACGTTACCCCCACTGCATAATAAATCACGGAAACTCTTTCCAAAGTCAATATACAGTGTGGAAAAGATCAGAGTGCCCACATTTTTCGGACATTTTATAACAAAAAAAAACTCGAGTTCAATGAGGAAATTAATTGTAGTACATTTTCCAGACTCATGGAAATTTAATTAAAGAATTCTCTGGCATCCACTAACCAAATCGTCCATGTAGTTTCAAATTATCACAAAAATGAGAATTTGTATGAAATCAATACAATAATGTTAATGAAAAATTAGTTTTTGTAAGATATCATAAATTTTGCAAGATTAATCCTGTAACAAACAGGAAATTAATGCCCTTTAGCGCAAATGTTTGATGTCTCTACCATCTTGATGTAGACATTCTTCAAGCCTACTGGCCATTGATTCACGGGCGTGGCGAAGCATTTCTGGGGTGATGTTGGCAATGGCGATTCTTATTCTGGCTATAAGGTCGTCGGGTGAATCTGGTTCAGTTGCGTATACCTTTCCCTTGAGGAAGAAATCTAACGGAGTTAGGTCAGGAGACCTTGGAGGCCAGGGCGTTGGTCCACCCCTACCAATCCATCGGTTAGGGAGCTCGTTATTCAGCCACTCTCTTACGGGTACGGCGAAGTGCGGTTGCTTCATCCTGTTGAAATCACATATCCCTCACTACTGCCAAGGGTAAATTATTAATGGCATCAGTAAATTCTTGACGCAAAAACTTCAATTAACGTTGCCCGGTGATGTTCTCGTCAAAAATGAATGGCCCAATGATTCTGTCGACAATGATGCCAACCCACACATTGGTTTTCAAACGCACCTGATAATAATGCTCCCGAAACCAGTGAGGATTTTGCTGCGACCAATAGTGAAAGTTATGTCTGTTGACTGTTCCATCTTGATGGAATGTAGCTTCGTCAGAGAACATAACCTTGCTAAGTAAACCTGGAATTTCTTCATCGAGGAACCGCATTGGCATACAAAAGTCCTGACGCCTAAGATAGTCATCCCCTGTTATCTCTTGGTGTAGGTGATTTCGATAAGGATGAATCGGTTCCGATGCAAAATGGACAGATATGTACGATGGCTAATGCCACACTCGCTCTACTGCTGGTGTGAGGGTCGACTTCGAACCTTGCCACAATGTCTAGCTCTCGGGCTTTGTTTCCAACTATCCGGTCAACCCTACGTTGACGTTTTTTGAACCGTAAAGCTACCTTCTGCTAGTAGGTTAGCTTCTAGCTTACCAAAAGTCCTTCGAGCAGGTGGCCTTCGGTTCGGAAAGCGTTCGGTGTACAAAATAACTGTCAGGCGAGAATTTCCTCGGCATTCACCCATAACGTAAATCATATCGAACTTTTCGCGATTAGTAAAACGCGCCATCATATCGAAGTACCAAGCTAATTTAATTCGTAGGTGGGGCACACTTCCGAAGTAAACTACCGTAAGATAACTTCGTATTTACGGCCTAGAGGCCACAAACCTAATAAATAACCCTTAATGCACATTGACCCTTGTTAACAGCCGCAATAGTTCTGCCTTTCATGGCAGTAGGTGTTTTTTTGTTGTCGTTAGAAGGACATTAATTTCCTGTTTGTTGCAGGATTAATCTTGCAACATTTATGATAAAAAGCAAATTTTTCATTAACATTATTGTATTGATTTATTAAAATTTCGCATTTTTGTGATTATTTGAAACTACATGAACGATTTGTTTAGTGGATGCCAGAGAATTCTTTAACCGATTCCATCCTTTTAGAAATCACCTACAGGATGACTATCTTAGGCGTCAGGACTTTTGTATGTAAATGCGGTTCCTCGATGAACAAATGCCAGGTTTCCTTAGCAAGGTTATGTTCTCTGACGAAGCTACATTCCATCAAGATGGAACAGTCAACCGACATAACCTTCACTATTGGTCGCAGCAAAATCCTCACTGGCTTCGGGAGCATTATTATCAGGTGCGTTTGAAAACCAATGTGTGGGTTGGCATCATTGGCGACAGAATCATTGGGCCATTCTTTTTTGACGAGAACATCACCGGGCAACGTTAATTGAAGTTTTGGCGTCAAGAATTTACTGATGCCATTAATAATTTACCCTTGACAGTAGTGAGGGATATGTGGTTTCAACAGGATGGTGCCACCGCACTTCGCCGTACCCGTAAGAGAGTGGTTGAATAAGGAGTTTCCTAACCGATGGATTTGTAGGGGTGGACCAACGCCCTGGCCTCCAAGGTCTCCTGACCTAACTCCGTTAGATTTCTTCCTCAACGGAAAGGTATACGCAACTGAAACAGATTCACCCGACGACCTTAAAGCCAGAATAAGAATCGCCATTGCCAACATCACCCCAGGAATGCTTCGCCACGCCCGCGAATCAATGGCCAGTAGGCTTGAAGAATGTCTACATCAAGATGGTAGAGACATCGAACATTTGCGCTAAAGGGCATTAATTTCCTGTTTGTCACAGGATTAATCTTGCAAAAGTTATGATATCATACAAAATCTAATTTTTCATTAACATTATTGTATTGATTTCTTACAAATTCTCATTTTTGTGATAACTTGAAACTACATGAACGATTTGTTTAGTGGATGCCAGAGAATTCTTTAATTAAATTTCCATGAGTCTGGAAAATGTACTACAATTAATTTCCTCATTGATCTCGCGTTTTTTTCAAAAAATGTCAGTAGATGGAGAATACCGATATGAGCCCACTGGCGTCAGACAGTGCCAGATCTGGCACACGGCATCTGTAAATATGGCGTCAATGAATCAAACATGGCGCCCACAGCACTTTTCTTCTTATGGCGCCAGTGAATCAATCATTTTTCTGACAATCCTGTTGTGATGTCAGTGATACGTACATGACGTGTCATCCTATGGCGTCAGTGAATCAGACGTCAATGTTAGACCTATTTGTCATATTACCTTTCGGATATATTGGTTCAAACGTATATGACGGTAGAACCGATATCGTAACTAACACTGTATTTATGTTCAAGTGTATACAACTCTAAAAAATCCGTGTAATACACAAATTTACAATCAATACAAATTTAATACTTTTTCATTTACCTAAATATAAGCATATTTAAATATATTTAAATTTAATACTATTTCAGCTTAATACTTCTAAATATAAACTTTAGAAATTATTTCAACTTTAACCAATTCCTCTTTATTGATAGACCTATTTCAAGGATAGGAAATGTAAATAAAGAGGTCGGTGAACGGGGATAGAGAAACTCGGATGGTAAATAAACGTATTATGTCAATAATTTGAAATCATGATAAGCGCTTTAAGGAAACTTGTAAGTAAACAAACTAGATTGAAACTCAGTGTGAATTTCGAAACATGGCGCGAATTTTCGACTTGGCGCCAATGGAAAAACCCATATGATAGCTCGGGCAAAGATTAAATGTACGACGTCAATAGTACAAAAGCCCGGCACGTGTTCAAACTCAGTCACTTCTGTTCCTGACTTCAGACGAGTTACAACCTGCTCCTTAGTTGCTTTATAGTATTTTTCAATACTTGGTAACATTTGCTGTTGCAAGTTATTTTGCAGAGGGTAAGAGAAAATTTACGGGCTAGTACCGAAATTACTTGTGATTTTACAAGTACTTACGTATTTTTTTACAAGTACTTGCGTATTTTTACAAGTACTTTTTCTGAGATTGTCTTTATCTCATTCATTCTTTGAGAATGTTTAAGTGTAATATTTGTGAGCGTTCCTACCAAGGTACAGGGAACTTTTGAGACATAAGAGGGAGAAACATGGGGATGTTAAATACCCATGCTCGCAATGTCCTGCCGTTTATACCAGACTTGCGAATTTAACGTTGCACGTGGCTATCCGACACTCTACCCCTAAGGTTCCACTCCCCGTCATGAACAATGCGGGTCCTTCAACTTCTACCTTTGTCCCATTCTTGGGTCCATCTACTTCTACCTTTGTTCCTCCTTCTATCCCATTCTCGGGTCCCTCAACCTCCACCTTTACCCATCCTGAGACGCAGAGGCCGAAACGGTCCACGTCCGACCCATCCACTCCTGAGAGGAAGCGGCCGAAACGGTCCAAGTCCAACCCTATTCCTTCACTAGATGAACTGTCTGACGATGAGAATCGTGCCCTTAACGCGTTCATGTACCGAGAAGAAGGTGTCATCAATGGATCTCTACTGGAAACTCATCCACCCGCTGTTTGCGAAAATCTTGATGAGCTGTCCGACGATGGAAATCGTGCTCTGAACGAGTGCATGGACCAGGAGGATGACTTCCCAGCCCTTTCCAGCCAGGAGAACCGCGACATCCATCGCTTTATGGATCAGCAGGAGGGTGGTGGTGGCCAAGAGCATGAGGAGGAACCCATCGTTGCGTCACCGGAAGTGCCTCTTCACGACGAGCTGGAGGAACTGGAAGTACTCGAAAGAGCTATTTTTTGTGCGCGTTTCACACCCGTAGTGACCGAGACAGACGTAGAACTGTACGTAGGTAGACATAGGGTAGCGATTGAAAATTACTTGCGCAATAAACTGGCTAGGGATAGAGGGATTAAGTGGTATTTAACTGTCAGGGCTCGTTACACCCGTCAGTTAGCTGACACTGACGAGGAGGTAGAAAATTTAATTTATCATAGAACCCAAAACCTCGCTATTTTGAACTCCGACGTTATCCCCGGACAGATAGATTTTAGTATTAGGACTCTGAAACGTTTAATGGAGGAGTACGAAGCGCAAGGTAGTGGGTGGGTTCTTGATAAAATTCTCTTCCTGCAAATTAATATCATAGCGTACCTCCCGCTTCACGGGGGTACGTACTTTGAAACCCCTAAAAATATCCTAGCTAAGATGGCCCTTTTAAATGTGCAAAATATGGACAATAAGTGTTTCCTATGGTCAATTTTGGCGCATTTACACCCTAAAAACAATAACCCACAACGTGTAACAAAGTACCTAGAGTATAGTAACGAATTGGACATGGCCGGTATTACGTTCCCCGTGGAAGTAAATACCGGTAAATTAGAGAATTTCGAACGGGTGAATAACCTTTCGATTAATGTATTCGGATATGAGAACGAGGTCTTCCCCCTTTACGTGAGTTCCAATAGAGTTGAGGAACCACGTCAAGTAGATTTATTGCTACTAACCGAGGGTGAGAAGAAGCATTTCTGCTTAATCCGAAGCATGAGTCGACTTCTAGCAAAGGCGTTCACCGCATACGGACACAGGGACTATTACTGCCGTTATTGCTTGCATCGATTCTCCGGTGTAAACTCGGAGAAGAACTACAGGGAACACATCAAGGAGTGTAGTATACACGGACCCCAGAAGATCGAGATGCCGGTAAAGGAACCTATTCTGGAATTCAAAAACGTCGCATGGCAACAGAAGGTAAACTAAAACTTTTGTTTTTTATCAGGGTATTTTGAATATCGCGCCAAAATAGTTTACTGAGGGTAACGTTAGACGGCGCCCATAGCAAGATAAATAAAGCAGACGATAAGATGCATGGAGAGAGAGAGAATGTTTTGTTTACATTTTATCTAATATAGTTTTATTTCTATTTTTCACAGGTTAAATACGTCATCTATGCCGATTTCGAGTCTATTCTCCGTAAAGTTCACCGATGCGATCCCGATGTCGACCTCTCTTCAACCACGAAAACTTCGCAGCACATCTCCTGTGGGTTTAGTTATGTCATTGTTAGTCACGACGGTACAGTCTCTAAACCAGTTACTTATCGAGGGATAGATGCCACGGAAAAGTTTTTAGAAAACCTTTTGCGTGAAGACGCAATTATTCAGCGTAAGATTAAAGATAACGCCCCCATGAATCTATCGGACTTTGAAAAGGCGCAATTCGCCTCGGCCCAATCCTGTTACTTATGTAACAAGTCTTTCACTGTAAATGACTGTAAGGTTCGTGACCACAACCACACTAACGGAGCCTACAGGGGAGCTGCCCATAATTCGTGCAACTTGAAACCGAGGACCCGGAATTTCGTTCCGGTCTTCATGCATAACTTATCTCGTTACGATGCTCATCTTATCATGGACAAAATTGGATTGGTCAAAGATCACAAGATTACGTGTATCCCCACGAATTCCGAAACGTACATTTTGTTTTCTCTGGGTAATTTACGATTCTTAGACTCAATTAGGTTCATGCCGGCATCGCTAGAGACACTCGTATCGAATTTGGCTCGAGGAGGAGCCGATAAGTTCAAGTGTTTAAACTCTGCCTTCAGCGCTGACGAAGTACCGCATCTGCTGAGGAAGCAGGTTTACCCCTATGACTACTTCGACTGCGAGACTAAATTCGACGAGACCGTGTTACCACCCAAGGATGCCTTCTTCAATTCCTTAACTGACGAAGAGGTTAGTGAGGAAGATTATTCTCAAGCTCAGAAGGTTTGGGAAAAATTCCAACTCACTAACCTCGGTGAGTACCATGATTTATACGTTAAGACCGACGTTCTGCTCCAAGCGGATGTTTTTGAAAGTTTCAGGGCTATGTGTCTAGAATATTACAAGTTAGATTGCGCGCATGCATATACAGGTCCTGGTTTCGCTTGGCAATGCGCACTTCACATGACCCAAGTGAAATTGGAACTACTCCAGGATCCCGATATGCATCTCTTTATTGAGAAGGGTATAAGAGGGGGCGTTTCTTTAATTACGCATAGACTAGCCATAGCCAATAATAAGGATCTCCCCGAAACATTCAACCCAGCAGAACGTAGCTCTTACATTACCTACCTAGACTGTAATAACCTTTACGGCACCGTAATGTGTCATCACCTGCCGATGAGAGGATTGCGATGGATTCAACCATGTCAAGATTTCACTCGTGAAATTATCTTGAATCACCCAGTCGATGATCCCCAGGGTTTTATCCTGGAGGTTGATCTTGAGTACCCGGAAAGTTTGCACGAAGAACATAACTGTCTACCCTTAGCACCCGAACGTAGAGTTATTAACGCGGATGAGCTTTCACCGTATTCGATTGAACAGTTGAACAAACTGAAAATTAACGTACAGGATAGCCTTCCAAAGTTAGTTCCCTCGCTCTACAATAGGGAGAAATATGTTCTCCACTACCGGAATCTCAAGTTTTACATCGCTAAGGGGATGAAATTGGGGAAAATCCATCGAATACTCACATTCGAGCAGGGTGCGTGGTTAAAACCCTTCATCGAGTTCAACACGGAGAAACGGAAGCAGGCAGTGAACGACTTTGAGAAAGATTTTTTCAAGTTGGCCAACAATAGGTACGCATCTACGCTACGCTAAGTTATTATTTCACACGTAAATTAATGAAATTTTTTATCTATTAACAGTGTTTTCGGGAAGACGATGGAAAACCTCCGCAACAGGATCAACTTTGATCTTGTCCAGACCCGGGAGATGGCAATCAAGAAGGCCAGTTCACCGACATTCCAGAAGTTCACCATCTTTAGGAACGAGCTGGTCGGGATCCATCGTCTGAAGAAACCCCTCAAGTTGGACCGACCTATTTATACCGGTTTCGCCATCTTGGATCTCTCAAAGTTGCTCATGTACGACTTCCATTACAACACTATGAAGGCTAAATATGGCGACAACCTCAAACTTCTTTTTACCGACACAGGTATGATTTTTTAAAAACGTTTACTAGATTTAAATCCTTTTTCTACTTTCAATTTTAAAAAAACTAATTAAATGTTTTTACGTATAATTGCAGACAGCCTGACCTATCAGATTTTCACCGACGATTTGCCCCGGGACTTTGCCCAGATGAAGGAGATGTTTGACTTTTCCGCCTACCCCAAGGAACATCCTCTCTTCAGCGAGGAAAACAAGAAGGCCCTCGGAAAGTTCAAGGACGAACTCAACAGCGTCCAGATTCAAGAGTTCTGCGGCTTGCGGCCGAAAATGTACAGCATCTTGTCGGCAAAAGGTGAAAAGAAGACGGCGAAGGGAATCTGTCGTCGCGTTGTCAAAAAGAAGATACGTCACGCTCAATACAAGCAATGCCTGCTTCAACGTAAACTCACCACTGAGGAGATGAAGAGGATAGTCAGTGTTAAACACGAACTATTTTCCATCACTCAGAAGAAACTCGCTCTTAACACATGCGATGATAAGAGATTCATCATCGATGGAGTGTCTACGTACGCGCATGGTCATTTTAAAATTAAGGAATAATTCCATATTTACTTTCTGTAACCCTATCCCCTCCCATACCCTTTTGGTGCGAAGTGGCCGAACCGGTCCACGCCCAATTTCCCTCCCTCCCATACCCTTTTGGTGCGAAGCGGCCGAACCGGTCCACGCCCAACCCTTTTCCCTTAAAATTTCATAGTTTAATGTATAGTTTATAAGTTTAAATAATTTAATGTATATATTTTAGGATTCAAAAGTATAATTGTATAGTTTTAAGTTGTTTTTTCTCGAATGAGTTTTACTCCGTGATACTACGGTTTCTCATTCAAAATAAAAAATTTTTTAAATACAAATTGCATCCCTCTTATTTCATACAACTTAGGCAAATTTCTTTTTTTTTATTTTTCCCATTTAAAGGTGCAGCGCGAGGGTCCAGCCGCGTGCGCGTGTTTGAATTTCCCGCGTGTAGGAATAAGTTCGTGCGCGATTTAAAGAATCACTTATAGATGTGGGTATTTATAGGATTTTCATGCGAGGGGTTTCAGCCCTCGACCAATGACAGGGCTACTATTTTTGGTGAAGTTGAGTTCAACCATACTTGTCCTCGACCTGTAGGGTGGGTATATGGGTTTTACTTACAAGTTTCCTAACATAAACAAACATTGTAACTCCGACTATCATCCCATGTCAACACTCAGCGACGAAGTTTCCTGCAAACACCTATCATGATTTCGAATTATTGACTTAGGATGTTTATTTTCCATCAGAGTTTCTCTATTCCCGTTCTAAAGTTTGAAACATGCGTATAATTGGAGGAATTAAATTTTAATAATAAGTTGAACTCCTAAAATTTGGGGTACACACATATTTTGTGAAATAGTATTAAATTTGTATATTAAGTAGAAATAACTCCTAAAATTTGGGGTACACACATATTTTGTGAAATAGTATTAAATTTGTATATTAAGAAGAAATAACTCCTAAAATTTGGAATATGCCTACATTTAGATAAATGAAAGAAGTACTAATTTTGAATATTTATTATTATTTATATTCAATGTATTATTTACGTGAATTTTTAGAGTTGCATACACTTAGAGAAACCATTTGCATACAGAATTCTAGTACACTGACCCCGTTTCCACATTTCCTACACCTGAAACGGCGAATTAAATATCAATAAAGAGAGATTGATGAATTTGAATATTAGGTGGAAATAATACCTGAAATTTGAAATATGCCTATAGGATTTTGAATATATATGTCTAAGTTGTATGAAGTAAGAGTGAAAGAAAATTAGTATTTAACGGAATTTTATTTTAAATGAGTAAAACTCATTCGAGAAAAACATAACTTAAAACTATACATTAAATGATTTAAACATTATACATGGGGAAAACTAACTAATATTTAACGAAATTTTATTTTGAATGAGAAACCGTAGTGTCACGGAGTAAAACTCATTCGAGAAAAACATAACTTAAAACTATACATTAAATGATTTAAAAATTATACATGGGAAATACTAACAAACTTTGAAATTTTAACTAACTATTAAACTTTGTGGTGGGAAGAGGGGTTTCCGATGGATCGACGATAGGATCGGGCTCATCCAACTATTGTCCACCGACTTCCTGTCGGTCCATAATTCGGTGAATGTCGCGGTTCTCTTGGCTGGAAAGGTCCGGAAAGTCCTCGTCCTCTTGGTCCATAAAACGTTGAAGATTACGCTCCTCCTAGCTTGTCATGGTATCCATCTCGTCATCTTCTACGATCGGGAAATGTTCGCGCATGTGGAGACTCGATTCATCCGGACCGTCGAACCATTTGTCGCAAATACTGCATGCAACCCTCGGAGGCGGTGGTGTAGGTCCATCCAGCGAAGAACCGTCCAACGTGATGACGACAGGACTGTCCACTTCTTCCTCTTCTTCAAGGTCCATGAATTCGTTAAGGGCGCGATTCCCATCGTCAGACAGTTCATCTAGATGAAAGGAAGAAAGGTCCGACGACACCCTACGGGTGACGGCGGAAAGAGAGCCAAAAACCGAGGGAGGGGTGGGGAAAATAGGGTTGGGTGTGGAGTGGTGAAGTTTCGGCCCTTTCGTCTCGGGAGAGGATGGGTCGGACGTGGACCGTTTCGGCCTCTTCGTCACGGGAAGGGGTGGGGAAATAGGGGCTGACGTGGACCGTTTGGGATCCTTCACCTCGGGAGGGGAAGGAGATGGAGTTCGAGGGGTCAAACGATTTCCTCTACATATCAGGTCGTTTATAATTTGGCTCTCCGTACTATTCAACTTTTCTACACTAATAGAACCCTCGGAGAAATTAAGGGATAGTCTACTATCGTACTCAGTAAAGTGTTGGGTTGGGGAAACAAGAGGAATAGAGATTGATGGACTCGAAGTTGGGACAGCTGGGGTGATAGTGGGAGGGGTTGAGGAACCTGAAATTGAGACAACATGCGAAAAGAAAGAAGAGGTTGAGGAGTCCGAAGTTGGGGTAACAGGGGGAGGGGATGGGTCGGACGTGGACCGTTTGGGATCCTTCACCTCGGGAGGGGAAGGGGATTGGGTTGGTGGGGTCAAACGATTTCCTCTGCATATCAGGTCGTTTATAATTTGGCTCTCCGTACTATTCAACTTTTCTACACTAATAGAACCCTCGGAGAAATTAAGGGATAGTCTACTATCGTACTCAGTAAAGTGTTGGGTTGGGGGAACAAGAGGAATAGAGATTGAAGGACTCGAAGAGATAAGGGGAGAGGAAGAGGGACCCGAAGTTGTGGTAACATGCGAAAGAAAGGTAGAGAATGATGAACCTGAAGTTGGGGCAGCGAGAAGACCCTCTTCACGGTTCATGAACGCGTTCAAGGCACGATTCTCATCGTCGGACAGTTCATCTAGGGAAGGAATAGGGCTGGAGGTGGACCGTTTCGGCCGCTTCGTCTCAGTGGGGATAAAGGTAGAGGTTGAGGGACTCGAGAATGGGATAGCAGGAGGAACAAAGGTAGAAGTTGACGGACCCAAGAATGGGACAAAGGTAGAAGTTGATGGACCCGGGGATGGGATAAAGATAGAGGTAGATAAGTCTGTATTGCCCATGCGGGGGTGTGGAACCTTAGGGGAAGCTTTAGAGTGTTTGGTACACATATGTATCTTTAAATTCGCAAACCGGGTATAACTAGCTGAACACTCCGTACACGGGAAGGAGACACCCTCATGTTTCTCCCTCTTGTGCCTATAAAGTTCCTTCTTTCTGAGATACGCGCACTCGCACATATTACACTTAAACATCCTCAAAGAATGAATGGGATAACCTTAATCTCGGAAAAAATCGCAAGTAACTTAAACTTGGAAAATTTAGTAATTTCGGTACTAGCCCGTAAATTTTCTCTTACCTTCTGCAAAATAACTTCCAACAGCAGAAGTTACAAAGTATTCAAAAATACTATAAAGCAACTAAGAGGCAGGCTGGATCTCGTCTGAAGTCAGGAACAAAAAGTGATTGAGTTTGAGCATACGCCAAGCTTTTATACTCTTGGCGCCGTCCATTAAATCTCTGCCTCAACCATCATACATGGTTTACATTGACGTCACGTTGAAATCCTCGTCATGTTTCGAAATTCGCGTCAAGTTTCAATCTAGATCGTATACTCGCAAGTTTCCCAGCATAAACAAATATTGCAACCCCAACTATCATCCCATGTTGACACTCGACGTTAGAGTTTCATACAGGCGCTTATCATGATTTCAAATTATTTACTTGGATAGTTTATTTACCATCCTAGTTTCCTCATTCTCGTTCGCCGACCTCGTTATTTACATTTCCTATCCCTGAAATAGGCCTATCAATAAAGAGAAATTGGTTAAAGCAGGATCAGATGACAAAGGAGTCTTGGACGCTAGCTTCCACAATATAGAGGGCAATGGCACCCGCGTACGTCACAGCTGTAGCGGTATCGTTTGCCATAGAGGCGCTATCAGACATTATAGCAGACGATGCTTTTGGTGGATTATATCTGGCACCAAAGTCTGCTGGGAATCTTTTTGTAATAACGGACTAACGGTGGCTACTGAGGTTCGTCCTATCCGATCGCGACATAAATATACACAATATAATTACTTTATTCAAACAGCTGTAACCGTTGGTATTAAGATAAAAGATAAGACTACATTTTGTGACTTTAAACCTACTAAATAGGGTCAAATTAAGTCCAAACTAGCAGAGAACCCCAGGTAAGCCAAGGCTTAATTAACAATTTGTTCCCACTGGAATGATTGGGGTCGGGTTTTCAAAAGATAAAAGCAAGGTTTTAAAAGATGCCGAAACACAATGTTATATATGTGTTTTAGGGCCAAAATATTCCGTATTTTGGCTACAAGAGGTTGGAAACGAAATCACTGTCTCTTACTTTTTGAGCTTTGAAAGATCGTGAGTGATTTCTTTTCCCAACCTCTTGTAGCTATCATTTAATTCAAGAAGAAATTTAGAAAAATTTGGCACTGAAACACATTTTAGTTTTTTAATAGTGTACATACGGTACTAGCTCGGCTTTTCATTATCAATTTTAGCCTAAAAAAAAAGATTAAAAAGCCGTTGAAATCCAATTTTTAACTCAAATACTCGTTAAGCCTAGGCTAATTATAAGCAGACGATACGTATTTTTAAAGAGAGGCTCTCAGATCTCCTTTCGAGACTTTGCAGCCACGCTATTGGTTGGAAAATAAAGCTCAAATTTCCTACGAGTGGTGGCACTGGCGTAATGATTTTGGTTAATAACCGTGACGTTCGTGGATCCCATTGCCCTCTACATTATGGAAGCTAGCGTCCGAGACTCCTTTGTCATCTGCTCCTGGTTAAAGTTGAAATAATTTATAAAGTTTGAAATATAATTAGAAATATTAAATGAAAATATTTAGCTGGAATATGCCTATATTTAGTGAGATAGTATTAAATTTGTATATAAATAACTCCTAAAATTTGAAATATTCCTATATTTAGATAACCAACACCTCTGTTTTGGCCTACGTTAATGATACAGGATTTGAAGCATGTGTCGGGAAACTATTTAAGATATCAGTACCACCATCATATTCAAGAAATTCGAGCCAATATACCTCAACTTAATACTTCTAATATAGTATCAAATTTGTATACAATAACTCCTAAATTTGAAATATGTCTATATTTAGATAACCAACACCTATGTTTCGGCTTTCGCTAATGATACGAGATTTGAAGCAGGTGTCGGGAAACTATTTAAGATAACGGTACCACCGTCATATTTCAAGAAATTCGAGCTAATATACTTCAACTTAATACTCCTAATATAGTATTCAATATGTACATAATAACCCCTAAAATTTGAAATATGCCTATATTTAGATAACCAACACATCTGTTTCGACCTACGTTAATGATATGGGAATTGAAGCAGGTGTTGGGATACTATTTAAGATAGCGGTATCCCCGTCATATTCAAGAAATTCGACTCAATATACTTCAACTTAATACTTCTAAATATTAACTTTAGAAATTATTTCAACTTTAACCAATTTCTCTTTATTGATAGGCCTATTTCAGGGATAGGAAATGTAAATAACGAGGTCGGCGAACGAGAATGAGGAAACTAGGATGGTAAATAAACTATCCAAGTAAATAATTTGAAATCATGATAAGCGCTTGTATGAAACTCTAACGTCGAGTGTCGACATGGGATGATAGTTCGGGTTGCAATATTTGTTTATGCTGGGAAATTTGCGAGTATACGATCTAGATTGAAACTTGACGCGAATTTCGAAACATGACGAGGATTTCAACGTGACGTCAATGTAAACCATGTATGATGGTTGAGGCAGAGATTTAATGGACGACGCCAAGAGTATAAAAGCTTGGCGTATGCTCAAACTCAATCACTTTTTGTTCCTGACTTCATACGAGATCCAGCTCAATCACTTTTTGTTCCCGACTTCAGACGAGATCCGGCTCAATCACTTTTTTGTTCCTGACTTCGGACGAGATCCTGCCTGCTTCATAGTTACTTATAGTATTTTTCAATACTTTGTAACTTTTGCTGTTAGAAGTTATTTTGCGGAAGGGTTAAGAACCGAGAAATGGACGACATCAAGAATATGATCTCTCAAGGGTGAGTAGAAATTAAACCTTATTTTTTTTTCTCCTACATGAATTTACTCTACCAGTTTGTCAGAGTTTACTAATTTATATTTATATTTATATTTATATTTAGACAGAACACCCTTTCGGATCCTCCTCAACCTCTACGCATCAGGTTACCACGCGCAGGCTCGGCAAAACGGCGGGAAAAAAAGATGAAGAACGTTTCAGCGACGTCACTACCTCCTCCGCCTCCAAACTCCGAGTCATCAGGGTGGGGTGCCCGACCACCACCACCACCACCGTCGTCGCCGCCGTCGAAAACAACGTTGATGTCACCTCCACCGCTCGACCTCATACCTTCGGATCTGCCAACACCTCCAAGAGGTGCACCTATGTGCGAGAGGACGCTCGCCATGGGTGCATCGATAGCTTACCGCGATGGATTCGAAGAGGAAGTCACGATCGTCAAACTATTGTCCGAGTTTGAGGGGCTTTACGAGGAAGGGAACCGGAGACTTCCTCGTAAAGTTTTCTACGTTTGCGAAAACCGAAACTTTTTAAATTACTCCTATGGGACGACATCCCATAGGAGTATAGCTGAGTGGCCTAAAAGCCTGCGAGGCTTAAAAGCAAAAGTGGAGGCACAGTGCGGAGTTAAATTCAATGCCGCGGTGGTGAACTTGTATCGGGATGGGAGGGATAGTGTTGGGTGGCATTCCGATGATGAATATGGAGTGCACTCAACTATCGCCTCCCTATCCTTCGGTGCTGAAAGGACATTTCAGATGCGACCTAAAGGCGAATCTCGGGCAGCCATTTCGGTTGTATTAAGAAACGGTTCCCTTCTTTTAATGAGGGGTTTGAATTGTCAAAAAGATTGGGAGCATTCCGTTCCCAAGGATTTCAACTCCTCATTAAAAGAAAGGGTAAACGTTACCTTTAGGTACATGGAGGACATAAGGCGGGGATACGCGAAGGAAAATCCCTCATGCGTGTGATTTTTTATAATAATAATGTGCTGTGATATGTTACTATGTCTATATATATATATATATTTAGTTAAATAAATGAGAAAGTATTAAATTCGAATATTTATTATTTAAATTCAAAGTATTATTTATAGGATGAGTTACATACACTTAGAGAAACCATTAGCTTACAGAATTGAAAACTTAAGTACAATTATTAAACATCTAATTTAACCAATAAGTTAAATAAAGTCTGCGAAATAATTATTGGCGAAATAATGATTCGAACCGTTGGATCTCATATGATAATGAACTTCGTAAAACATTAAACTATGGGTGTTATCATACAGACACTCGGCTAACTTACAAATATACATGGCCTTGAACATATAATGCATGGCCACCTCGTTTTTATCCTAATAGTTTTTCTAACTGCCTTGACAGTTTTATAAACCACAAACATGCACACATGGAGAGCTAAGTTTAGAACTCTTAAGTACTGGTAGGGACAATGAAATTCGTATCCCCCGTAGTAAAAGGTGCGAAATTTACATTCATCCTCATTGCGAGGATGGCAACTGCCTAACTGACAAATACTTGGGTTGGGCATTCCGTACATTTTGTGGGGGGAGAGATGCACATAATGTGCATAGATAGAATCCCCCTCGAATTCTCTCAATTTGAAATAATGAGTCCTATTATTTATGATACATGGAAACTGTCTAGCAAACATGTCGATTAATGTCCCTGGTAGGAGTTGGGCGGAGACAGTAACTTGTACAACGCTAAGTGCTTCAAACCTAAATTTATGTAAGGGGCATTAACGTATTGTAATGTGTAATATTCGCCGCAATCGTATAAATGAAATACTTCATTCGGTATGGGTTTTATTACTAAATCCCCCGTTTCTGAATCTATAGTACGTTCGGTTCTGCCGTAATCCTTATCCTGTCCGATGGCTTCGAATTTCCTAATTCGTCTTAAGTTCTTTCGTCTTACGTTAGATTCTACAATAGTGGGATCATTCTTTCTCGGATCCACATTACAGCGAATAGAGTCGGAAAACTCGTTCTGTGTATTACTAGTTTCAAAGGACGTTAAAGGTTCGACCCTGTTGTGGTAGAAAAACATATCCATAAATACAGGGGAAATTAACTGTCGCAAACTTATTTAAAGAAATTTATACTTACATTTTTCGGATCTGGATTGGTACTTCAAGGAAGGATGTAGAATGCCTTATCTTTAAACCGTCCTCGTCTTTTATACTTTAATGTCACGTGACTTTCTGACCATGTAAACATGGCGCACTTTTAGACCAATCACGTTCTTATAGTGAACATAGTGTTTAAACCACGTGTATTACAAGGGATATTTACCACGTTGTCGAATATGACGCTTAAGCCTAACATTAGCGTCTGATTCACTGACGCCATAGGAAGACACGTCATGTACGTATCACTGACATCACAACAGGATTGTTAGAAAAATGATTGATTCACTGGCGCCATAAGAAGAAAAGTGCTGTGGGCGCCATGTTTGATTCATTGACGTCATATTTACAGGTGCCATGTGCCAGATCTGGCACTGTCTGACGCCAGTGGGCTCATATCGGTATTCTCCATCTACTAATGTCCGAAAAATTTGGGCACTCTGATCTTTTCCACACTGTAGGACGAGTAATCATATCTTTGGTTAATAAAAACATAGTAAAGAAGTCGATATTGGATAAATGACAAATGTAATTTCTCGTGTTACCCTCTTAATTACAATTTTCATAATATACAAAATGAACAATAAAGTGACAGGACTACAGTACTACCATTGGTTTAGTTGCGTCTGTTAGCCCTAACCTCTTACAGGCTAAGCAAGCCCGGTCCGGCCCGATCAGGTTGGGCCAAGCCGGGCTTTCCACATTTGAAAATTTTCAAATTTTGGAAATTAAGGGGCCGGGACGATCTTGATTCTCCTTTAATCCAAAATTCAAATGAAAGAAGGGTTTAAAAAAACGGGGGTTTTTTTTTTTAAAAAAGCCCAGCCCACCGGGTTTTTCTGGGTTTAATTGGGTACTTAGTTTTTTTTGGGGTTTTTTATCTTTAGCAGTTGCGTGCATGGTAGAAATTTTCACTCAAAAGTAACTGCTTAATAAAAATTGCCTTAAAATGTTTCATTAAAAATAATACATATCATAGCCCCCTGTATAAGATAAGGCCTGGACATCGTTCTTCCGAAGGGGGCGGCAAGCTTAGTAGACGGGTGCGCGAAACACTCAATAGATGGCGCGAGATCCAACTTAATTTCAAGCGGGAATTTCAAAGGTCCAGTCAAAAATCACAAATGGTTTATTTAAAACTTGTATGGAACATTAATGTCACAAAGTTCATTTAAAACTTGTATGGAACATTAATGTCACAAAGTTTATTTAAAACTTGTATGGAACATTAATGTCACAAAGTTTATTTAAAACTTGTATGGAACATTAATGTCACAAAGTTTATTTAAAACTTGTATGGAACATTAATGTCACAAAGTTTATTTAAAACTTGTATGGAACATTAATGTCACAAAGTTTATTTAAAACTTGTAAGAAACAATATCACAAATGTTTATTTAAAAGTTGTAAGAAACAATATCACAAATGATTATTTGAAACTAGTGAGGAACATTAATATAAAATCTACATCTTTAAATGTTTTCTGGATGTCGGTTTTTTGTTAAATTTCTTAACAAATTCTTTTCTATCAGTAACATCTCTTGCCAAGTTGTACAACAGAGGTCTTACATACTTTGTTAACTATATGTCAGCTAACTCGCGATAATTACTGCAAGTGCATTTCAAAGCACTGCAAAAATAGGGATAAATGGCTTGCTTAAGATTGCTAAGTGTGTCTTTCCGAGGTAGAAATGGTATGGCTGATTTAACGAAATCTGTAACTGCTTACAACACGTTTATTAAATATCGAGTAGTATTTCATCTATCGGTCACAGCAGCCCTCAAAACCATCATCACGCTTAGAAATTGTGATGTAAAGGAAATTGAAAATCTAGACGCTACCATTTTTTGATGGAACAGTACCGTAAGTGGTATGAAATTCACGATGTATGCAATTTAAAACATGGATACTTTTACCGAAACACCAACAAATTGCCCTTTATTGATGTCAATGATGAGCAACTGGACTGGCTGACAGAAGAATTTTTAACCATTTTAAAAACAATACAAGAAAATGCAAAAAGAAAGATGGAACAATTTAGTGAAGAGACTGATTAAACCATCAAAGTTTGGCAATGCTGTAACAGAAACACATGCAGAAAATATAATCGATAACAGTTTCAGCAACGAAACATTTTTAGTAAAGCAACGGCCAAATGTCGCAGATGTGATTTCCAAACCGATTGAGGTGAATAAAGCATTGAAAAGGAAAACACAATATGTGTTTTATATACTTCGTCGTATGACCTTTTCGGATCCAAACTGTATGTTAATACATTTCAAATGATATATAACTAAAGTTTTATATAATTTATTATTCAGCCTTTTGTTTCAACTCCCTTAACAATAGTGCTGTAGCTTTTGTAGCCGGAAATATTTTTCGAATCACCGAGGAAAACACAGAATGCAGTAATTGTTTGGACAAATTAAACCAAGCTCGCTCAAATGCACCTATTTTAAGTTTAATTAGATTCCAGGATAATGGTGGTCTTAGATATCCTACTCGATATTTAATAAACGTGTTGTAAGCAGTTACAGATTTCGTTAAATCAGCCATACCATATCTACCTCGGAAAGACACACTTAGCAATCTTAAGCAAGCCATTTATCCCTATTTTTGCAGTGCTTTGAAATGCACTTGCAGTAATTATCGCTGACATATTGTTAACAAAGTATGTAAGACCTCTGTTGGACAACTTGGCAAAAGATGTTACTGATAGAAAAGAGTTTGTTAAGATATTTAACAACAAACCGATATCCAGAAAACTCTTAAAGTTGTAGATCTTGATATTAATGTTCCTCACTAGTTTCAAATAAACATTTGTGATATTGTTTCTTACAAGTTTTAAATAAACATTTGTGATATTGTTTCTTACAAGTTTTAAATAAACTTTGAGACATTAATGTTCCATACAAGTTTTAAATAAACCATTTGTGATTTTTGACTGGACATTTGAAATTCCCGCGTGAAATAAAGTTGGATCTGGCGCTTTCTACTAAGCTTGCCGCCCTCTTCGGAAGAACGATGTCCAGGCCTTATGTTATACAGGGGGCTATGGTCGGAGAGACTTAGTTTAAATTATCCATAAAATCTGAACCTAATTTTGAGTTTTAGAATCATTCAGAGATATTTCCTGGATGTTTCACTATACAGAATGACCATTTATAATTCGTAGAATAATCGAAAAAACCTCCAGAGTTTCCTTTTCACCCTCCCTTAAGAAACATTAGAAAAACCTCTAAGAAATATGTTTTCTTTTACAATACCATGTCTTCTATCTTCACTTTAAATTTTTATTAAAATTGAACTTACCGTTTTTATTCCCATTGAGATTTGATATAAAATATAACTGATTTGATACCCAGTCTAAACCGAGTACACATTTAGACTGTTGGGATAAATTTCCGTCCACCTCCACGAAAGGCCATCTCGAACAAAGGTATGGTATTCGATACAAAGGGTCAGGTGAAGTTTTCAACGACAACTATAATAAATAACAGCAAAGCAGTCTTTACGCATAGCGCCATTTTCGCCTGAAACTGAATCTCTCATTCGAGCTACCTTGCCGGTATTCCCCATCCCTTCTGGCTAATCCCAAGCGTCGTCCCCCGAACTAGCTCCCAGTAAGTCTCTATAGCATAAATAAGTATAGGCAGTATCAGACTTATGGAACATAGCTCATAAACTTATGGTTGTACTTCTTTCGTATTTTTCATAGCTAGAGAGCGAGGCCCAGGGGTTTACCAAAAGGCCACCTTTTTTTCCGTGACGTCAAAGATGTTTATCTTATACGTGCGTCACTGGTTTATCCCTGGACCCCAACTCCCGCGCTTTACAAAGTTGTTTCTAAAGATTACTCAAAAGTATAAAACTAGGTACGGTTTTAAAGAACTGTTTTCTAGTGGTTATATTTTTTCTTTTTTTACATGTGTTGTTGAAATTTAAGTGTTAAATATTTGAATTAGTTGAGTTGGATGAAATAGAAAAAATAAAAAAAATACAAAGAAATATAGCATAAATAAGTATCGGTAGTATCATACTTATGGAACATAGCTCATAAATTTATGGGTTTATTAATATTTTCTGGCATATTTTGTCAGTCTAAATAAATTAACTTGTTTGAGAACTTATGCTCCATTTAATATTTTATTTCGGTAATCTACATTTTCGAAGCAAACTCCGCAGGTGGTAGAGTTTCCTCCCGATGTTGGGGCTAATTTTTATGTCAGAAAGCAAATACTTTCTCTGAGCTATCATGGTGGAGACGGCGACGTCTTGAAAATTATAGACACGACGCCCGAGTCGCTAGGAATTCCGGGAGAAATCTAGACTTGCGTCCTCATTCAAAGGTCAACAGAGAGATTGTAGCAAGCTAGTTGGAGTTTTCGGTTTCTACTTCCGCGGTCGCTCATAAATGTTTTAATTAGGGCTTGCGGCGTGATAAATGACTATGCAAAAAAATTATAATCTCACCAAAAACATCTCTGTAAAAATATGCCAAGTTTTTTGGCCGTAAAAAGAAGTGAGATCTAAAATACGGCCAAGTTATTATCTCCAGGTGAACCAACATTTTATTCGACTTAAAACTTCTCAAGAATGTTTTTCTGACTTGGCCATTAGCATTTCAAAGATTCGTTTAATTCCAGATATGGATCGAAATTAAAATATTAAATCAAATTGGTTAAATATTCTTGATAAGCTTTTGTGGTTAAACTTGTAATTTCCGTTATTAACCTTCACAGGTGCAAAGAAGAAGGATGCAAGTTTGGAATGCTAATGGCCAAGTCAGAAAAACATTCTTGAGAAGTTTTAAGTCGAATAAAATGTTGGTTCACCTGGAGATAATAACTTGGCCGTATTTTAGATCTCACTTCTTTTTACGGCCAAACAACTTGGCATATTTTTACAGAGATGTTTTTGGTGAGATTTCACTCCTTTTTGTACGTGCATGTTCTTGTAGATTTATAGAAGTAGGATTATGAAGTGAAATAAACATTTGTACTTTTAGATTTTTATTTGTTCTTTCCAAGAGTTTTACTTGGCTTTGCCTTTTTCAACTTTTTGCATTCAACTTTCTTTTTTTTTCTCAGGCTGTGATAATTGTTAACCGTATTTCTATTCGAAGAACACAATATTGTGGCAAGTAACACTTTTAATCAACAGAATAGATTTAAGAAAAACTAAATGAATCAAAACACGCTTAGAACCATTTCAGACGAAATGAAAAGGAAATGAGTAAAAAATTTAATTACTAAAACATTATGTAAAAAACATGAATTTTGCAATAATACGAAAGAATCATATTAGTGAAAAATATTAATATTAAAAGACGAAAAAATTTAATTATAATGTCCTATTACGAGGGGATATAAATTTTAAAACCCCCATTTCAGGGGCTAACAGGGGAAAATTCCCGCTTTTGGGACTTTTTCCTTTCTTTGTATGCCAAGTCCTACTTGTATGCCAAATTTTATCATTCCCGCAACACCGGAAGTGCCCTAGAGGTTTAGATGATGACTCTAATTTTAAACCCCCATTTCAGGGGCTAAAAGGGGGAAACTCCCGCTTTTGGGACTTTTCCCTTTGCTTGTATGCTTAGTGGTACAAGTATGCCAAATTTCATCATTCTAGCACCACCGGAAATGCCCTAGAGGTTTAGATGATGACTCAAATTTTAAACCCCCATTTCAGGGGCTAAAAGGGGGAAACTCCCGCTTTTGGGACTTTTCCCTTTGCTTGTATGCTTAGTGGTACAAGTATGCCAAATTTCATCATTCTAGCACCACCGGAAATGCCCTAGAGGTTTAGATGATGACTCAAATTTTAAACCCCCATTTCAGGGACTAAAAGGGGGAAACTCCCGCTTTTGGGACTTTTCCCTTTGCTTGTATGCTTAGTGGTACAAGTATGCCAAATTTCATAATTCTAGCACCACCGGAAATGCCCTAGAGGTTTAGATGATGACTCTAATTTTAAACCCCCATTTCAGGGGCTTAAAAGGGGAAACTCCCGCTTTTGGGACTTTTCCCTTTGCTTGTATGCTTAGTGGTACAAGTATGCCAAATTTCATCATTCTAGCACCACCGGAAATGCCCTAGAGGTTTAGATGATGACTCTAATTTTAAACCCCCATTTCAGGGGCTTAAAAGGGGAAACTCCCGCTTTTGGAACTTTTCCCTTTGCTTGTATGCTTAGTGGTACAAGTATGCCAAATTTCATCATTCTAGCACCACCGGAAATGCCCTAGAGGTTTAGATGATGACTCTAATTTTAAACTCCCATTTCAGGGGCTAAAAGGGGGAAACTCCCGCTTTTGGGACTTTTCCCTTTGCTTGTATGCTTAGTGGTACAAGTATGCCAAATTTCATCATTCTAGCACCACCGGAAATGCCCTAGAGGTTTTGATGATGTGTCAGTCAGTCAGTCAGTCAGTAAGTCAGTCTCATAATGTGTCAATTTCACATAGGATTATCACAGAAACCAAATGAGTTAGAAAGCTGGAAGTTGGAGGAATTCTTAGGATTAACACTGTGCCCTTGAGGTGCAAATATGAGTGGTGTACTATTCCCCAGTACCGAGTTAAGAGGGGGTCAAAATGAGGCTGAAATGTTTCGGGTAAAGGATTGCTGGTAGTGCACGACAACTTGGCGGGTAATAGGGCCGGCTATAGGGAGGACTTACTCCTACGCTTCGCGGATGGGGTTACCCCAAAGCTAACTTCAGCTAAGGATCTTGAGAGGGCGGCTGATGTCCTTCAGTGCTCTATTATTGAATCCAATCACCGTAAATGCCCACTTAAGACCGCAAACCGCTCCAGGCTTGTTCCTTGGTCGAGTGAAGATCTTTGTCGGCTTCGGAAGTGTACTCGAAGGCTTTTTAATAAAGCCAAGCGTACGGGAGACTGGGCTAGTTATTGGCAGTCTCTTAATACCTACAACAAGGCCATTTGGGCTGCCAAGAGGAACCTTTAGTGAGCAAGTCCTTAATGTCCCGGCTACTGCAAAGGTCATGAATATTCTCGCGCATGATAATACGCATCGACTTGATACTATCAAGTTGCATGAGGGTGTGTACACTAAATCTGGGGCTGAGACTCTCAAGCATATGCTGGGGGTCCACTTTCCTGACTCTACTTTAATCAATCCAACGAGACCCGACTATCTCTACCCTGTGCTTCACAGGGCGAAGAGAAAGGACTAGCTTATAGCCAGGCAGGTTGTTACAACTCCTAAACTTCGGTGGGCTGTCAACTGTTTTGAGCCCTACAAGTCCCCGGGTCCCGATGGGGTCTCTTCAAGACCTGTTCATGAGGGTGCACAATATGCCTCTGGCATCGGTGCTAGGGAGGGAGCCCCCTCTTTCAATAATAAAAATAATACTTCGGCCACAAAATTTAGGACCGTTTCAGCCTAATTATTCCCTTCCCTACTAAGTTGTGGCGCTTACTTCGGCCACAAAATTTAGGACCGTTTCAGCCTAATTATTAACTCCCTACTGATCAATTAATTCTAGGCGTAATACCCCCGGAACTCCTTCTAAGCGAAATCTTATGACAGGCAGGCCTCTAAAAGCTCCTTAAACGGCGGGATCTACAACTGGCTGTTGAACTGCGGCATTTAATGCAGCTTCAACGGGGGCAATTGCTGGTGGGTCAACACGAGCTACTGGAAAGGGGTCAATTGCTGGTGGGTGAATACGAGCTACTGGAAAGGGGTCAACCACTTGTGGGTGAATACGAGCTACTGGAAAGGGGTCAACCGCTTGTGGGTAAATACGAGCTACTGGAAAGGGGTCAACCGCTTGTGGGTGAATACGAGCTACTGGAAAGGGGTCAACTGCTTGTGGGTGAATACGAGCTACTGGAAAGGGGTCAACTACTTGTGGGTGAAAACGAGCTAATGGAAAGGGGTCAACTGCTTGTGGGTGAATACGAGCTACTGCTACTGGCCTCACCGCCAAAGGCATTACCCATTTAATATTCGGGGGATCATCTTTCTCGCGATCTTCATCAATTTCACCTTGAGGACCGGGATTAACGCAATGTGCGGCTTGTCTCAAAAATAACAAAATGTCGCCATGTTCATTGAACTGATTCCTTGCACGGATAATTCGCCCGTTGTTCAGAAAGTGGTTTTGATTTCTACCGGTCCTTATCACATTTCCTAGCGTAGTTAAGTCTATGTAATCCGTTAATTGACTATCCTCAAGTAATATCAAATGCTCTGAAATAACAATAATTAGATTTTAACAAAAGGTAAACTACTAGGTGTAAATTGGTGTGGAACAAAATGGTGTTTATTTACCTAAATAATTCCAAAACGATGGATGGTTACCAACGAACGCTTTTTTCAATTGTGCATGGATAGACTCGACATCATTGTTAGTTCGCTTTTCCCTTCCATAAACTGATATTACAGCGGGGGAAACTGTATTAATCCTAGAGATGTGAAATTACCGTAATTTTTAAAAACGGTAATTTACCGGGTAAATTACCGATAAATTACCGGTAATTTACCGATTGAAATTCAGGGAAAACAAAAATTACCGTTCAGCCAGTAATTTTTATTTCCCCGTACTTACAATCCATTACTTTAAACAACGTTTAATTGTGAGCAATATCTTGACTGCTTTACACGTATTTGCGAATATTGCTACCAATACGGCAGCCGTGGCCTTTCTGATCTGATTTCTAACTAAAAATTTATTAAAAGACCAGTTTCTAGGTCAATTTTGTAAGTACTGACTAGCGAATAGTGCCTGGTGAGTCATTTTGGAAGTAAACACAGAAATAATTGATCATTTAAGAGTAAAATGAACATTTAATGCGTAGTCAAAATGTTTGGTAATTTACCACGGTAATTTACAATGGTAATTTACCGGTAAATTACCATTGTAAAATTACGGTAAGATATAAAACGGTAATTTACGCGGTATTTGGTAAATAACCGACTCACATCTCTAGATTTGTGAATTTTAACAAGGCTAACATAGATCCAAACTCAAACGTCCACGAAAATACCGTGGTAAAACAGGTGGCAACCCTAACTAATGTTGCTCAAATTAATGACGGGAGAAATGTAGTATTATTGCAAACTGCATTGGCCATAACAAAAAATCCGTCCAACAAAAATGAAGGTTTAGCTAGAATCCTCCTTGATGGGGGGAGCCAACAAAGTTTCATAAAAGAAAGCTTGTCCAGAAAATTGGAGTTACCCGTGGTGGATGAGTTTTGGAAATCAAAAGCTCGTAGAGAAAAAATGCCGTAGGGTCAAGGTTATTTTAGAAAATCAAAAATGCAACACCAAGAAATCCCCTTTATGTAATTCGGTTACAACAATTAACAGCGAAGAGCTGATTAGAGCCATGAAAAGCAAAGGTCTCCAGATGATTCTACGGGATGGAAAAATGAAAATTCAGAAATAGACATTTTGATATAGGGGATTTGTATTGGACAATTTGTACCACCAACCTAGAAAGATTAAGTCCCTCTTTGGTCGCTATGGAAACCACGTTTGGATGGGCATTGCAGGGACCCACGAAATTAGGAAAAAACGAAGCGACTTCGGGGGTAGTAATGTTCGCTGGGATAAAAGAATTAAACGCGACAGTACAACATTTCTGGGAACTAGAAGGAATAGGCATAAAAAGTAAGGAAGTCACAGAAAATTTGGATGACGCCATTGTAGAAACTTTTCTGAAAGATATAGAGTTCAAAAATGGAAGGTATGAGGTAAAATATCCATGGAAGGTGGATAAAGAACGGCTCCATGACAACAAAAACGTTGCCCGAAAAAGATTAACGGGGCTGATAAGAAAATTGCAGAAAGATCCCGTGTACTATAGGGAATACAAAAACGTCATAAACGACCAATTAAAAAACAATATTGTAGAAATTGTCCCAGAAAAAGAAAAAGAGTTAAAGAAACCTGGAACCTTTCACATGCCCCAGAGAAAACGTCTCTACCACCAAACTAAGAGTGGTACTAGATGGATCCTCCCATGCTACAAACTGCCCTTCGTTAAACGATTGTCTAGCGCCCGGGCCAAACCTCAATCCCGATCTTCATCTCTTACTACTGAGATTTCGAAAAAATGAAATTGCGATTGTCTCGGATATTAAGCAAGCATATTTGCAAGTTTCCTTAAACAAAAATGACAAAGACGCTGTAAGATTCTTGTGGGTGAAAGAGAAGAACGGGGTTATAGAGCCAAGCGAACACGTTACACTTAGAATGACTAGAGTACCCTTTAGGGTGACAAGCTCCCCCTTCCTTTTAGCGTGCACAATAAAGCACAACTTGCAAACTAATAGTCAGGTTAACCAGTTAGTAGCAGAAAAATTGAACAACGACTTGTACGTCGATGATCTCACAACTGGGGAGGGCAGGGTTGGCAAAAATTGAGTTTTTTTTTAAAAAAACAAAAGTTGTGTTTTTTATTGTTTAAAACACGATTTGTTGTTTTAAACTGTTTTTTAAACAAGTAGAAAAAAACAGTAAAAACACAAAAAAAACCTAGTTTTAAACATGTTTAAAATCAATCTTGCAGAACTAATAGCCTATATATTATACATCGCGGCTCTCCATTTAAGCCACTACTCCTGCTAGCGCAATGCGCTTTTTTTCACAGCCTGCTTGATAAAACAAAATGGTCTTGGTTTGGACCAAGACAGAAAAAACAAACGATGAGAGTGACGTTTATCAATTGTCTGAAGATCCGATATTGCGATTTTTCTTTATTTATATTAATTTATTCCTTAATCACAATTTAATTCAATCAACTTATTTAATTGTTAATCGATTAATTCCCTCCAAATTAATTGAAAAATAACATATTTGAGCTTTTTCAAGAACAAATTAGATTTTCCGAAATTATTTTATGATATTAATTATTTTGAAGGGAGTGCGTGTTAAGCGATCAATACAGAATATGTGAAATATTCTACTGACTGTTTAATAAGAGCAAGAGCTCCTTAAATTTAGAATTTCAAGGTGTAAGAAATTGTCCGTGTGGAATTAGAACCAGGGACCACTTGAACCCAAAGCGAGTATCATACAGCTTGACCAACGGACCACGAACACGTATTGAGAAGAAAAACACGAAAAGACGAAATCAAGAGCTCCTAAAATTTAGAATTTGAAGGTGTAAGAAAGGGTCCTTGCCAGGGTTGGCAAAAATGTTGTAAAAAAAGTTGTGTTTTTATTGTTTAAAACACGATTTAAAATTAGATTTTCCGAAAACATTTTATCATGAAATTAATTATTTAAAAGGGAGTACGTGTTGAGAGATTAAATTTGAATACTTGAAATGTTCTACTGACTGTTTAAAAAGAGCAAGAGATCTTTTCAAAACTAAAATGTAATTTTTTAATAGCGCACACAAAATGAGGGTGATGGGTAAAATTGTTCATTTAACCCCAAATGTCGAAATGCTTGATTTCTTTTGTGGCCACTATTAAGCAATTTTCGCTTCCATACTGCAGAGTTTCTTGGTCAGAACTCATACATTTGATACTTCACCACCCCTTTCTACTTTGTTGGCGCTTCAGGTTTTCCGTTTACGGATTAAGCGTTTTAATTTTAGCACTGTCAAGGGCCTGGCTTTAAATATTACGCGTAATCACTTTAGAATTGTAAAATGTACCAACAGTGTAGAAAAACGTTGTTCCTTTACCTTAGGTAGACGACAAAATATGTTATTCTTAATCAAATTATTGAATATCAGTCTTCAATACAGAATGGTAACGGATAAATCAACTGGTAGGGTTTCCAAACAATTAAACACCCATATGAAACAGTCAAATTATTGCAAGGTTTTGACTGAAGCTTATAATTTCTATTATTATTCTATTATTTTCGCTCATTTTCAAATAAAACGAGTTAAAAATATTCGAAATTCCTCTCCATAAAAAAACATGTTTTAAACTGTTTGTTTAAAACGTTTTAAACAAATTAATGTTTTTTTTTCATGGCTGTTTAAAACAAGTTTTAAACCAAAGTTTAAAACAATTTGTTTAAAACTTGCCAACCCTGGGGGAGGGTACCGTAAAAGGGGCTTTTGACCTCTCGCTGGGCGCGGCAAACACAATCAAAATAGCAGGCATGGAGTTCCGTAAATAGAATACAAACTCTGAGAATTTAAGAAAGTTATGGGAGGATTACTCAAAACACAACGAAGCGGAAAAATTTGAAACCCAATCAAGTGATAGCGAGTCAAAAGTGCTCGGTAAGAAATGGGATCCAAAGTCTGACACTTTTTCTTACGACTTGACAAACTTAATAAAAGCGGCAGGTGACCTAAAGCAAACAAACCGCCACGCCTTGAGCTTGGTTTCGCAAATTTTTGATCCTATCGGCCTTTTGGCTGCGTTCACTATACGCGCTAAGATGCTCTTGCAAAAAGTTTGGGAGTCCAACGTAGGGTGGGATGAAAATCTTAAGGCCTGGGTTCTAGAATTACTCTCTCTGCATGAAATAAAAATAAACCGCTATTACTTTTGTCAAGCAACTGGCAAAGTTAAAACTATAGAATTGCATTGCTTTTGTGACGCTTCACCAAAGGCTTACGCCACCGCAATATATGTTAGGTTTATAACTGAGGAAAATAAAATAGAGACTGCACTGGTCACAGCTAAATCTAGGGTTGCACATCTGAAATTCGGGAAATCGAAAAGCAAGAAATCCAAAGATGGGTCTCCTAGCATAAAAACAAATACCAGGGTTGGCACGCTGGTATCCAGTCCGGTTTTATCCATCTGGATTAAACCGGTTTAAACCACGTTGAAAAATCCAGTGGATTTTTCCAAAAAAAATTATAATATAGGCACCATAAAGTGAGATGGAAGAAAAGGTTTGACCCACACCTCTTTATTTCATCGAAATGGTCGATTCCCATATATTGTGGGTTAGTTTGACGCGCCCTCCTCTCACTGCCCCACCCGAAACTCGTGAGACTGAGTTGAATTTTTCGCAACGCTAAATTGTTGGGTCGGACCGCGCATTTAGAAAAATATTTATCAGAACCTGCCCTATTGAACAACATAAAAAAGCCTAAACGGGCCCGACCCTGCCCTATTGAAGATAATAAAAATGTCTACCCGGGCCCGACCCTGCCCTATTGAAGGTAATAAAAATGTCTACCCGGGCCCGACCCTGCCCTATTGAAGGTAATAAAAAAAATGTCTACCCGGGCCCGACCCTGCACTATTGAAGGTAATAAAAAATGTCTACCCGGGCCCGACCCTGCCCTATTGAAGGTAATAAAAATGTCTACCCGGGCCCGACCCTGCCCTATTGAAGGTAATAAAAAATGTCTACCCGGGCCCGACCCTGCCCTATTGAAGGTAATAATAAATGTCTACCCGGGCCCGACCCTGCTCTATTGAAGATAATAAAGATGTGTACCCGGGTAGATGGATGATAACCCTGCCCGACCCGACCAGCAAAACGTTTTAAATAGTTTTCGACCCGATATGGGTCGGGTTGGATTGAAAAATCCCTATAAAATCAGGGGCCCTACTCATCTCTAAGGGAAATGTCTATAGTTTTATCAACTTTATCAGACGGCCTAGCAAAAGACAACTAGAGCACTAAATGTAAATAGAAGTGCTAAAATTAAGCACTAGAGAGTAGTTTTAAAAAAAAGCTGGATAAATCCAATAAAATCCGGTTTAAACCAGCAAAAAACCATACCAGTGGCTTTTTCAAGAAAAATCCGGATTTTTACCAACCCCAACAAATACACCCTTAAAAGAAAACGTTGGATTAACTCTTCCCAGGCTGGAGCTAGCGACATGTCTTTTGGGGGCTAGGTTAACTAACTTCATAAACAAGTTGGGAAAACCAAAATATTACCTCTCCGAGTCAAGAGGTCTACTACTACAAACTTATTTACCTAGATATGGAATTATTTCTCTTTTTTGAAGTAAAAATTTACGAAATATTGAAGCAGTATTCCAAGCATAGCGAATAATACAGTAAAGCAGACGACATTTTACATCCAATAGAGTAATGGCACCTACTTGCCTTTGACTGTATTAAGCTCTATGGGTAGTTAACAGGAGTGCCACTACTCTATAAGGATAAATCTTGGACACATGGAAATAAGTCAATGGGGAAAAGATCAGGAAATGAAGTCTACGCTGTTTACCGTATATTCTGATAGCTACATTCACAACTGGTTTGCAGTGTAAACACTATCGTCTCGTCTCACCTCAACAATATTCTTAGTTTGCCAACACCAAAGTTAAATTGTAGCTAGACGCACTAATAGTCAATCTCACCAAAAACATCTCTGTAAAAATATGCCAAGTTGTTTGGCCGTAAAAAGAAGTGAGATCTAAAATACGGCCAAGTTATTATCTCCAGGTGAACCAACATTTTATTCGACTTAAAACTTCTCAAGAATGTTTTTCTGACTTGGCCATTAGCATTTCAAAGATTCGTTTAATTCCAGATATGGATCGAAATTAAAATATTAAATCAAATTGGTTAAATATTCTTGATAAGCTTTTGTGGTTAAACTTGTAATTTCCGTTATTAACCTTCACGGGTGCAAAGAAGAAGGATGCAAGTTTGGAATGCTAATGGCCAAGTCAGAAAAACATTCTTGAGAAGTTTTAAGTCGAATAAAATGTTGGTTCACCTGGAGATAATAACTTGGCCGTATTTTAGATCTCACTTCTTTTTACGGCCAAACAACTTGGCATATTTTTACAGAGATGTTTTTGGTGAGATTTCACTCCTTTTTGTACGTGCATGTTCTTGTAGATTTATAGAAGTAGGATTATGAAGTGAAATAAACATTTGTACTTTTAGATTTTTATTTGTTCTTTCCAAGAGTTTTACTTGGCTTTGCCTTTTTCAACTTTTTTGCATTCAACTTTCTTTTTTTTTCTCAGGCTGTGATAATTGTTAACCGTATTTCTATTCGAAGAACACAATATTGTGGCAAGTAACACTTTTAATCAACAGAATAGATTTAAGAAAAACTAAATTAATCAAAACACGCTTAGAACCATTTCAGACGAAATGAAAAGGAAATGAGTAAAAAATTTAATTACTAAAACATTATGTAAAAAACATAAATTTTGCAATAATACGAAAGAATCATATTAGTAAAAAATATTAATATTAAAAGACGAAAAAATTGAATTATAATGTCCTATTACGAGGGGATATAAATTATAAAACCCCCATTTCAGGGGCTAACAGGGGAAAATTCCCGCTTTTGGGACTTTTTCCTTTCTTTGTATGCTAAGTCCTACTTGTATGCCAAATTTTATCATTCCCGCAACACCGGAAGTGCCCTAGAGGTTTAGATGATGACTCTAATTTTAAACCCCCATTTCAGGGGCTAAAAGGGGGAAACTCCCGCTTTTGGGACTTTTCCCTTTGCTTGTATGCTTAGTGGTACAAGTATGCCAAATTTCATCATTCTAGCACCACCGAAAATGCCCTAGAGGTTTAGATGATGACTCTAATTTTAAACCCCCATTTCAGGGGCTAAAAGGGGGAAACTCCCGCTTTTGGGACTTTTCCCTTTGCTTGTATGCTTAATGGTACAAGTATGCCAAATTTCATCATTCTAGCACCACCGGAAATGCCCTAGAGGTTTAGATGATGACTCTAATTTTAAACCCCCATTTCAGGGGCTAAAAGGGGGAAACTCCCGCTTTTGGGACTTTTCCCTTTGCTTGTATGCTTAGTGGTACAAGTATGCCAAATTTCATCATTCTAGCACCACCGGAAATGCCCTAGAGGTTTAGATGATGACTCTAATTTTAAACCCCCATTTCAGGGGCTAAAAGGGGGAAACTCCCGCTTTTGGGACTTTTCCCTTTGCTTGTATGCTTAGTGGTACAAGTATGCCAAATTTCATCATTCTAGCACCACCGGAAATGAGCTAGAGGTTTAGATGATGACTCTAATTTTAAACCCCCATTTCAGGGGCTAAAAGGGGGAAACTCCCGCTTTTGGGACTTTTCCCTTTGCTTGTATGCTTAGTGGTACAAGTATGCCAAATTTCATCATTCTAGCACCACCGGAAATGCCCTAGAGGTTTTGATGATGTGTCAGTCAGTCAGTCAGTCAGTCAGTCAGTCTCATAATGTGTCATTTTCACATAGGATTATCACAGAAACCAAATGAGTTAGAAAGCTGGAAGTTGGATGACTTCCTTGGATTAACACTGTGCCCTTGAGGTGCAAATATGAGTGGTGTACTATTCCCCAGTACCGAGTTAAGAGGGGGTTAAAATGAGGCTGAAATGTTTCGGGTAAAGGATTGCTGGTAGTGCACGACAACTTGGCGGGTGCACTGCCGTGCACCCAGATGCGCACCATAAAGAGAATAAAAAGTCTGTAGCTACTACCCGTTTACCATTAGCCCTTCTACTATTCTAATTGCCACCATGATCTTTTCTTCTATTATAAAATCTTAACTGGATTATTTAATAGTGTATTTAACTTTCGGCTCACTCTGAACCGCTGATGTCTCTTCATTTCAGACACGAAAATCAAAGCCCAAAAGTTTACTTCACCTCAGGCCTCAATTATCTAGTCTTTGTTTCACTAAGCCTATTGCTTATGATACTTAATATACCCGCGAGAGTCTAGGTCTTAGTTTTCTTCATGATATCACTAAACCAAGGATTGTTCTATATACAGATGTAGTATAGCTTAAGTAATATATAAACAGCCATTTCAAATAACATTATTAAAAAAAATCTTTGGAATATCAAAATGAAACAGAGCTTTAAAGCTACAAAAGTACTAAATGCATCATAATTACGAAAAATACTTACACATATTCACTTTATATTATGGAAAAAGGGAATATTAAGGTTCTGTATGATTTCTTAACACATCAACACAAGGCTAACTGCTAACGCGACGCACTAGTGTAACAATGGACGGACACACACAGACAAAAACATAGACTGCTTTTAAACTCTTTCCGTATAAATTTTGAGTTGAGAAACAAGATTATCTTTAATATTTAAATAAATATAATTATTTTTAATTATTTTAATCTTCAATAATTAACATTAATAATAGTTAAATCGTTTAAATAAAGTTATACCTATTATCATCTCAAACTTTGCTAATATTGACGTTTAAAGTGAAGGGTACCCCTCTTGCCCGCTTTCTTCAAATTTTGGGGTATATATACGATTCGTTTCCATTTTATTAGTAAGGAAAAAGCGCAATTGCGAAAACCTTTGGTGGCGATCCCACCTTAGGGAGGCTAGACGTTTCTCGTAACCCTAGCTGATCGCCGCGTATATCCTAAAACCAAACGATGATAATGGAGTAGAAGCCAATGGGACAGATTGGTGTCTATGTGGAATAGACGGAAGACCAGTAGATGGTGGTGTTTAGAAGCCAGAATGTACAGGCTGGTGTCCAAGTGGGATGGACAAAGACCAGAAGATGGTGGTGATTAGAAGCCAGTATGTACAGACTGGTGTCCAAGTGGATTGGACGAAGACCAGAAGATGGTGGTGATTAGAAGCTAGTATGTACAGACTGGTGTCCATGTGGGATGGACGAAGAACAAACGATGGTGGTGATTAGAAGCCAGTAAGTACAGACTGGTGTCCGTGTGAAATGGACAAAGACAAGAAGATGGTGGTGTGAGAACTCAAGTGGAGGAACCATTTCCGTGACTGTGAAAGCAGTTCGGAAATGGCGAACACGTTTGCTCCGATTTGGAAACTGCGAACGCGGTCACGTGGGTGTAACAACAGACACACACACACACACAGACACGTCGAAATTAGAACCTCTCCGTGACATACGTCACTCGGAGAGGTAAAAAGGGGGGAGAAGGGGGAAGAGGTAGTGACGACAACGACGGCATGCCGAACATATTCAAAAATGAAAAGGCAATGGTTCAGCCCACCGTCGTCTGCACCGACACAGCCCACTTGATCACGCGCTCCATTGCTTGCGTTATGGAAGCCCATTAAAAGAAATAGACTACCATATATAAGTGCGACTGTAAGATTTGTGAAAGGAAAAGTCATAGGAACCTAAAATAATCATTATGGTGTATGGGAGGTGGTTGGTTTTTAGGCAAATTGCTATGTCATATTCATGCAAACTACATGAATTTTTATTAAACATGTATCTCGAGGTTTTTTTATTATACTGCAAAGTTTCAAACTTTTAGAGTAAATAGTTTTTTATATAAAAAATTTTTTCCAACGACGAAATGGTGAGTTCAGTTCGAAATTCTACAATATCATCCGATCTACCGGCCCAAATGACCTGAAATTTTACCGAGAGTTGTATTCAAAGCTAGATTCCCACTCGACCGAAAAAAACCGTCGGAAATCACACAGCCAACGGTAGAAATTTTAATTTACGCCGGCGTCCGGCGGTAGACCGTTCACACTACGACTGAATTTTCAGTTTGGCGGTAGATCTTTTTGGGTCACGTGACAAATTGGAGTTGTTTCTACAGCATCTATTTCACACTCTTAATTGGTATCTTTGTCCCCTTGTCGCTTAGATCGTACAAGAAGGGATATTTTCTAACCTCCTCAGTAAAGTCTTCCTTATTAACATCTTATCTCTTTTTACTTCCGTTAATTTAATTTTTCTTTCGTGGTGGTATGTTTCCGATAAGCCTTGGTCAACCACAAAAAATGGCGGCTATCAATCGATCTCGCGTATGCCTGCGCTCTTGAAATTTATGACGTTTTCATTGCGATAATTTCATTGGCTGAGACCCCGGCGTAACGCCGAACACGACCGAAAAAATAAAACACAACTTACGCCCGACTGAACGGAAATTCCGTCGGGCTCGGCGTAAAGATTTTTCGGTCAAACCCCTTTCTGCCGGGTTTCCGTCGTGTTTTCCGTCGAGTGGGAATCTAGCTTAACAACAGGCCTTAATCACAATTCTGTCGCTGAAAACAAAATCTGTGACGTTAAGCGCAATCCAAGGTTGTCTTTTAAAAATATAAAAAACGGCATCGACGTTCAGGATCTTAACTGACGCCGGTTAAACACAAACAAATAGAGAAAATGTACAGTTTTTCTATTTTTTAATGTCTATTCCTTTGGGTTTTTACACGGAGTAGTTTTCTAAGAGTGATAATTAAAGTCCCTTATAATGGCATTGAAACAAAGTTTGGTGTCCTCAAATACTACACCATGGTGGCAAAAACAAGCCGCCAATGGAAAACGAGATAAGACATATCGAAGACAGTCTGAGAAAAAAACTTATATATATCAGGGAATGGAAAGTTTAGCTTCCTCTAGTACATATTATTGTCACTAATTTCTAAAGGCAGGAAAGTTGAACCAAATATTTCTGCTTGCCTGTTTTCCCATAGAACCTACACAGCGAAAGAACTTGTGTCGCACTACCGCATTGTGAAACAAAAGAAAACCCACTTTCCATTCCTGTTATAAGGCTTCTTTGGTCTGATATAAATTGCGCTCTCTTTGCCTTCATTTCAACACATTTAGTTCAATAACGTTTAGCATAAGTCAGGTTGAATAATTGTTTCTGAAATATGGCTTACCTAATTCGGTAAATAATTTTCAATTCATCTGTTATTATAAACCAATTTATTTTAATAAACACAGAAAGAAACCTTTAAATTAACTAATTCTTTATTCCCTTTAGCACAGAAAAACCACCATACGTAATTAAAAGGAAAGTTGGTAACAGAAAAACAGTGTGCGACAGCCTCATTTGTACAGACCGATACTTCTCAAGGATGCGAATTAAATTGTGGGAACATTTGAACGACGCGCCGTTTCGAAGATTAAATGAAAAAGATGAATTGGCGTCGGTTGATATACAAGTGGAGAACAAACCTTTGTCCAATCACAAAGTTCTTGTGAGTTCCTCCGAAAAATATTTTTCCATGGGAACAATTACCTTGTTTGGTCTCGGAGCGAACCTCCAATTTCGTACACAGCTATTCAGTTTGTTGCAAAACGCACCAGTACTAACAGAGCTTCAACTTAGCAAGATTTTCAAGTCTCAATATGGAGAAGATGACCATAACGAAATATCGACTCCAAGCAATTTGAAAGACGTTCAGTGCTTCAATTGCAAAGGGTTTGGTCATTATAAATCCACATGTACACTGAATATGGCTCCCAACAGTAGACATGAAAATCGAGCTGCACCATTTACTCAACAAACGCAGTCCAAGTCAACATCATCTACGCAACAAACGCGATCTCAGACAACGATCTCTTCACAGCATAAAAGAACAAACTCAATTAAAGATGAAGATGATTTTGACATGTCGGGTGATGATGATTCGTTTCTAGCGTCAATAGACGAGAACACTTTTTATAACTCTAAAGATCAGGTAATATAATTTACACACTTTCTTACCAAAAATTAAAACCAAAATAACCATAAACAATGTTTGACTAAAATTATTATTTTTACAGCCTCAAGACCAAAATATTCCAATCACGAAAGAAGCTACTCAAGTAACACCTGCAACATCAAATGAGCTTCAGAAACCTGATGCGAACACAAATGTTGAAAATACGACACACGAAGCCGACAAAACAGCACTTTATGCCATTAGTCAGATGTCTCAGGACGTATTTTCCCAATAATATCTTTGTGTAATTGCTCACTTGAAAATAAAAGATAAATTATATCAAAATGAAATTTCACTGAATTCATTCAACCATAAGATATTTCCTTGTACCGTATAAATAAATGACATAAAAACCTCTATTAACTGTGATAATTTACCTGAATCACTTTTCTAGCCGTCTTACAGCTTCATGTTATAAATTTAGAAATTTTTGATATTCCTGTTTTTCTTCTCAATATGTTTTCGTGGTCCGTTGGTCTAGGTGTATGATACTCGCTTTGGGTTCAAGTTGTCCCTGGTTCTAATTCCCCACGTACAATTTCTTACACCTTGAAATTCTAAATTTTAGGAGTTCTCGCTCTCTTTAAACAGTCAGTAGAATATATCACATATTCAATATTAACAATTACTCCCTTCAATATAATTAACATCATGAAATAATTTCGGGAATCTAGTTTGTTCTTGGAATAGCGTAAATATGTAATTTTTTAAATTAAAGAGGAGGGAATTAACCGACTAACAGTTAAATCAGTTGTTTGAATTAAATAGTGATTAAGGATTAAATTAAAATAAATGACGAAAATTGCAATATCGGAACTTCATTTAATTTATAAACGTCACTCTCATGGTTGCTTCCTATGTCTTGTTTCAACCAAGACTCTTTTTATTTTGCACACGACATCTAGATGGCGTTTGCAAAATATTACTCTATACGGAACATTTGACGAGGGAGAAGCCACTCTGTAATAAAGTCTTTCTGAGGGTGTAAGATGGGAAGCGTATAACGCCGTTTAACGCGGAAATACACTCGGGATTACTTTTTACAGTTTTTATTTCAATATTAGAACGGATTGTAGGCATATCGCTCGAATTTACGGCATTAAAACCTCAAAAGAGGTAATACCGGGAGAATACGCCAGTGGCTGATCCCTCGGACGACGCTGTTCGCTTTTCGAGCGATGTTCGGGGCTCACAATGTTCGCCTAGGCGCCTCGCTATCACGGCGATTCGATATTATGTACGTAGGTAACCACGTATTTTAAGCATAAGATGATACTGAGTGGAGATTGCAGCTGTGAAGAACCGCGCGCTATTAGGGGCGCCTCAGCTTTATCGGGAGACGGGAGTCTTATAGTAATGTACGCGGGAAGCTAATATTTTCAGTCGGCAGCTCTAAGCCTTTGCTTAACTGAATTTTCTAATTTGATTTAAATATAAATTTTTTAAGCTAAGTATAATTTTTGTGATCTAAGTGAGACCATTTTTGTTCGTAATATACTCTTTAACTTATAGCTCAAGTGTTGTTTATTTACTACTTGAAGTTCCGATATAATTTTATAAACAGATTAGCATCATTAGCCGAGCCGATATTGTAAATTAACGGATGTCAATCTCCTACTTAGATACACCTCTCATTAAAATTTTAGGACATTCAAGTATAATTTTTGTGGTCTAAGTGAGACCATTTTTGTTCGTAATATATTATTTTACTAATAGCTCCTTAGAAGATTGCGTCAAGTGAGGAATTTTAGCTTGACCATTGCAAGCAAAACTCTGAGGCCATTGCCCAACGTTCACTGAGCCGCTTCGTCACACTATCTTATTACATTATCACATATAATGATAAGTTTAACCACGGATATCCTTTTGAGATTGTTTTAAAGTTCCTAACTCTCGATTTTGAAGTTATATACTGTCTAGTGACACTTGAAGTTCCGATTTAATGTTATAAACAGACTAGGATCGTTAGCCGATATCGTAAATTAACCGATGTCAAAATCAAAGCTTAACTGAAACACGGAAACCAATTTTTTTAACTCATTAATCTGAAATAAAAATATAATCTTTCATATTTAAAAAATATATTCAGGTAGTATTTATTAAATATTAATTAAAAGACGTAGTAATTGTCTAGATTAGTAAAATCCATTATCGGTAAGTGTACTCATACAAATGGCCATTTGATTAAAGTTCCTTTGTAGAAACTAGTTCAAAAGAAACGAAAATTTTATTTATATTTTTCCTTTAATATCACAAAACGTTAACGTTGCTATTTTGGAATAGAAAAACTTCGGGAATTATGCAAAGAAGCTGCCCATTTTGGTGTCAGAAAATAATAAAATTCATCTTCTTTTGAAACTTAACCTGAGAAATTTAAATTAAAGAATAGCTTGATATCTTTTCCAGTGGATAATTGTTTGATATTGATATTTTCGTTTCATTGATTTTAAATAAATTGGTATTGATATCGGTTAATTTACGATATTGGCCAATTGATCATCACTAATAGTTTAAATAATTTCAATTAAACGGTTCAAAACCTTCAGGAAAAGCTAACTTTTATAATGAATAAAATTCTAACTTTAAAGTTATAAATTAATTTATCATAGGTAATTAATTTACTGCCTTAGTGTAATTTATGCTGAAATAAAATTATGCAATGAAAGAGGAAGTGACGTACATTTGGGTAAGTGTTTCGCGGGAGATTCAAATGTCGATTTGGGTTTAAGAAATAAGAGAATAATTTGAGATGGTGAAATGTTTGGCGGGAGATTCAAATGTCGATTTGGATTTGGGTTACAGAATAGGGTTTTAAGCTCTCTCTCCTTATGGAACCAACCCTAATGTTTACATTTGGATTTGGTATTTAATCATTGAAATCTTTAGAGAATAGTGTCCCTGGATACATTTCAAGTTTTCTGCTTATTTCCGCCCTCGCGAATTTCCAGGAGGCTCAAAGTATTTGAGTTATTTCCGCCCCAATTCAACCTTTTCTAGCTGTGATTTATTTCGTCGGTTTTATTTTAAGCAGAGACGGAAATAAGATAACTTTGAGACACTTGTAGGGGTCATTGCCTCACTGGACCAATGTCCTATAAATTGATTGGGTGTGCAAAATGTTCTGGTTGCTGGACCAGCTTGTTTCAATCAAGCAGGCTGTGAAAATAGCCTTGTGCTAGCGGGAGTAGGGGCTTAAATGGAGAGCCGCGATATATAAAATATAGACTATTAAATTATATGAGTGATTAAAAACATGTTTTTAAACTAGTTTTTTGTTGTGTTTTTCAGAGTTTTTTCTACTTGTTTTAAACAACAAATGTGTTTTAAAGAAAAAAAACAACTTTTTTTTTAAATAAACTCAATTTTTGCCAACCTTGCACTAAAGGTAAGGTCGTTCGTCGCTACAAGACAAGCCTAAATTTGTTTAATGCTTTACAGAATACGGTGCCATTTACGCTCCTTACGAAAGGACAAGTTCTGTTTACCCAAGTTTACAAAGAAAAATCGGACCTTGCCTGATGCGTCTATTTCAATCAACAGAGTGGCATCATCGCCGCGACCGCATTTTCCGAAGAATGCAAACTTCCTACCGCCAGGGTTAAGAACTCCCGTTATGGGCTTTCTTTAAATTCTATCTTAATTATTAACCTTTTTTTTCTCTTAAAGGTGAGCCTCATATTTACGACACAAAATGCTCCAAATTGCCACCCACACCCTAATAGGTGAGGATGACGGTTTTGAGACCGTGCTCTGAGGGATATTCCGACATTTTCCAATTAACAACCGAAGAAGAGTGTCAGGCTTTCAAATTCACAGTTTTGCCAAAGAGAAAGAGCACTGCAGCCAAGTGTTACTTCCCAATACCTACTTGTCTTTGGGGTGTTGCACGCACGAGACACGAGGCTTGGCCGTAACGGCAATCGTCCAAGAATGCAGCCGTTTGATGAAGGGTAAAACCTTACATTACGATAACAATTGTAGAAAATATGAACTTTTAAACTTTCCTTTTTTACTTTAAAGCAAAGGTTGGTGGTGGCTTCAAAGGTGTTCGCAACTTACAAATCCAACACTCGAAGAATTGGGTGTAGCAATTTGAAGACTATGTTGCATCGAATACTTGGACAGAGAAAATGTCTGGAAAACTACAGAGTACTGTCGACAGGACCTCAAGTTGTTCTAGTGGAGGACAACTTTACAAGCGCGCAAGTCATTGACCGTTGAATTTACAATTGAAGAGGAATAATCGTGAGTTCCACCTCTACTCATTTTCGAGAGAGTAGTCGCACGAAAATTGCGCTCCGGGAAGCACGGTTAAAAAATGAGTGGACCTTGTAAAGAATGTAACGATACGCTGGATAACCCTAAAGAAATTATCATGTGTACGGGAGATTGCCAAAGCTACTACCATGCGAAATGTACGGCCTTTAAAACAGAGGATAATATAAGAATACTTGGAGCAAAAAAAGCCACATGGAAATTCTCAACATGTAAAAAAACCCAACCGAAAGAAGACGATCAGCAGCTAAGCCTTGGATCCATTGCTAACCAGATAAGTTTAATTTTCAATAAGTTAAACAAATTTGATAGTATCGAAAATAAGTTAACGGACTTTGAACAAGCAGTAGATTTTTGGTCCAGTAAAATAGATAATTTCCAAAAGGAAATGACAAGGCAATCTGACCTCTTAATAAATATTACGAAAGATAACCAGGACTTAAAAATCAAGAGTAAAGAGCTAGAAGATAAGGTCATCCAACTGGAAGTAGGCCTAGTAAATATGGAACAAATGCGGCTAAGCTGTCGCCTTGAAGTGGCCGGTTTTAAGGAAACCCCAAATGAAGACCTTCGAGAAATCGTTAAATTACTATCAAAAGAGATTGGAGTTCACAAAGGCGCGTTTTGCTGAAGCTGATCGCGTAGAGTGTAGTCTGAATTCCGTTTCTGCTTCTCGCACGCCCGTTCACAAAGCCGCTTATGCGATATTGGTAGTAGCATACGCTGACTACTGAGGCCGATTGCTGAAGTCCGCTTCGATCTGTCGAGGATAGATATTTTTGTCATTCAGCTCTTCTCTCCCCCCTTTTTTTGAAGGAGTTTATTTTGAGCAGACGAAATTTATGCTCTAGCAGCCGGTTTTTTCGGATGAATTTCGCGTGGCATTGTCTTTAAACATGTCGTCTCTCAAAGAAAAAAAGCAATTGAAAAAGCATTGAAGTCCGAGGTTCGACTAAAAGATCTACAAAAAAAAGAAATGCTAATTGAAGCTGTAAAAGAACGAGACGTAATTTGGAATAAACAAGCAAAAAAGTACAGAGATAGAGACGCTGTGGAAAATGCGTGGAATGAAGTGGAAATGGAAACAAATATAACTAGTGCGTATTAATTACATAGATTTGGCAATTAATTTTTGAATTTTGTTCATAGAAAAAGTGGCGAAAAATATATGGAAGTATCTGAAAGACCAGTTTCGGTCCAATTTTCATTTACATTCGAAATCAAAGTCGGGCCAGTAGTATATTGAAGATGAGGATATGGACTTGATAACGTGGCCCTTTTTTAAAAACTTAATGTTCCTGAGAGACACTGTGACCATGAGACAGTAATAATTCTCGTTTGATATTATAATTCCGTTTGTTTCGGTTAATTAAATTGCTAACGTTTCACTTCTTGCCTTTTTGTGGTATTTTAGAACTTCATCAAACATAAGTGGAACCACAAGTATGTGCGAGCCCATGGAAAATATTAATGAGGTAAATTAAATTGCAACTGATATACGTTTTGGCATTCTAGTCATTATCTTGACGGAATTCTATTTATTGTAGGAAGAAGACAATGATTTTGAAGAGGAGATTCTTCCAGTTGATGAAATGGCCTCACGGCCCCCATCATCAATATCAGCACCACGTCCCCCATCATCGTTATCAGCACCTTCGACATCAGCATCAGCACCATCGACATCATCATCAGTACCATTGACTTCAACATCATCCGTACCATCATCATCTTCTTGTAAAAGGAAAAGACAAGAAAGAAATGTGGATGACGAAATCAGTAAAGTTGACGGGTAGGAGAACACTGAGGCATAATAGTAGCTCTTAATCGGTCCTTGGCTATTTTTAATGTCAAGAACCATTTATATTATATACTGTAGATTGTTATCTTCAGTTATTGCTCCCAAACCAAAAGATGACGTCCAGTTATTTGTCGATTTTGTTGCAACCCAATTAAGGAAGGTCAGGCCATGCTTTCTTCGAAAATGTCAAAATCAAATATATAATTGTGTAAATGAATACCCTGATATGTCAGAAACAGATTAAATCTTTTAATTTTTAAAACCAGTGTTACAATTTTAATGCATCACAATAAATAGATTATTATTTAGTTACACCCGGTAACTCCCACTGCCAAGGTACAGCTCCATCTTTCCAAAAATAATCCGCATAAGAATTACGGCATTCCCTTGCATCCAAAGAGTAGTTTCTGGCGGTTGTTTTTTCAAGGTTCCGTAAGCCAGTTGTGGGTTCACCTTGCCAGGCTCCCTCATGAATATTCCTTAAACTGTCTGTGAAATCCGCGTACCCAGGTGGACAATAGATTCGTTTGGTTGGCTGTGTCTGGCTTTCAGAGGAAAGCAAAAAGTTGTGCAAAACGACAGTCGCTTTCACAACCCTGTTAACATTTGTGGGCGTCAAGTTGATAGTCCAGTGAAATATCCGCCACCTGGCTCCGAGTATGCCAAAGGCATTTTCACTGCATCGTCTTTATGAATGACAATATCTGATTTTCAATTTGCGATTTTACAATAGAGTTTAAGTAGTACAATACCTAGCCCTACTGAGACGATAGTTGAAAACCCTTATTTTTGAGGTTAAGCCCTTGCCAGGAAATGGCCGTAGAAAGTCTGGTCTCAAAGCAAATGCCTCATCACCAACAAATACGTATGGAGCTACTATATCACTTCTTGGAAGTTGGCTTGGCGCAGGAAATTCTAGCGCTCCTCTTGCCAAAGCTACGCCAATTTGCGAAGAGCTAAAAATGCCCCCATCGGAGTTTGAACCATACCCACCATTATCGATAGCTATGAACTTATAATCCGCGTCCACAACAGCCATCAATACAATCGAATTTGTGCCCTTTAGTACATAAATCGTTTGGTTTGAACATCACGAAACGTTAAATAAATTGTACCCCTTTACTTTGTAGTTATAGAATATCGATCCAGTATTTGGTGGCTGTTGTATGGCAATATGCTTCCCATCAACTGCCCCACAACAGTTGGGATATTGCCATTGGCGACTAAATTGATGAGCCGTTGCCATCCACATCTCTTGGTTTGGGGCCTACAAAGATGTTTGTAACATTAATTTAATAGAATTAGCTTTACCACATCACTAAGTTACCTTCAAATAGATAGGTTGTAATACATCCCAAAGTGCATCACACGTTTCTCCAATAACCGCATGGGCTGTACTTTTCCCAATCCTGAACCCGTATGCAGTGCTAATGAGGCTTTCCCCTGTTGCTGGATACCTAAAAGAAATATACATGCGCTATTTGTAGAAATATCCTCCTGCACCGATGCTCAAAGAGAACAATAACTATCTACCTTAATGTTATAGCCAAACGATGTTTCGGCGACAGTGGCTCTCTAGATGGAGGATATTTCTTTAACGAAGTATGAAGTAGTTCATGTAATTAATCAAACATGGCTGGTGACATTCGAGTGAAATTCCGAAAATAGTCTTCATCGTGTTTTCATATACATTTTAACTATTAATCACAATTTGTTTAGATGTGTGATTACCTCACTTATATACAATCACAATCAAGAGACACTAAAACCACCTTTCGCCTTATATTCCATTTGAAATGGTTACATATTTTGTGTCATCTTTATTGGGATTACAGTGTTCAGAGATGCTAAGCCTTTGCGAATTCTTACCAAAGTATGAAAATATCCCTCCTGCTTTCTTTTTACCCAAATTGGGTGAACCCACCTCCGACGCTGACATCTCTTCCTTTTTTCAATTTGTTTTTGTTTTTTCAGCAAAAGTAACCTTTTTTATCAATAATAAAGTGACCACGGTAGCGATGGAATTATCAGTATCCATTTTGTTTTTCAAAGTTCGGCTGCTTATCTATCCGACGGATTGCGACGAAATGAATTCAAAAGAGCCTTTGTGAACAGTAGCGAGGAAGCTCACGCTGACGGCGTAGTGCAGAAGCTTACCTCAACAGTTTAGCGCGAGAAAACTAGTTTCCGCTCTTCGCTATCAGCTTCAGCAAAACGCGCCTTTGGGAACGCACCTTAAGTCTTCACAAAAAAGATATTGTAGACATCTTCTGATACCCAAAATGGGCTAAAAAGCAACTAGACCTAGGCCTATAGCCATAAGATTTTGGAATGAAACAATTCGTTCATCGTATCTCGCCGCATTTAAAAATATTAAAGCCAAGGACTATTGGCCTCCGACCTTCATAAAAGCTTTGAAAACCAAAAAATATTTGTAAACGAACATTTAACGCCGACAAACCGAAAGCTTCTTTATGATGTTAAGCAATATGCCATCCAAAATAATTTTAAATTCTTTTTGGTAGCCGACGGTAAAATCTATCTACATAAAAATGAAGGAGATCAAGCAATTAACATAAAAAGTCAACGAACATTGAACCTACTCAAATCCTAAAAATATCAAACCAGGAAATAAATCCATTGACACTTAAAATATTTAATGAATAAAATAAAATTAACGAGTATTGCTCTAACAACAGGATTAATATATTTCATTTAAATATTAGAAGCTTAAACAAGAACTTTGATGAATTAACCATATTACTAGATTCAATGGATAAAAAATTTGTAATAATCCTTTCAGAATGCTGGCTCGGAGATCTAGAAATTAGCTATTTCAACCTCCCTGGTTATAAATTATCTACAACAAAAAATTTGAAAAACCGTGCGGATGGCCTAGTAGTTTTTTTTTCAAACCAAATTAATTTTGAACATCGGTAAATAGTTGTACATGATTCTAATTGTTTAAATTTTAACTTTTGTGTTAATCAGCACAAATTTAGGCTTCTATGTATATACCACCTAGTTCGGACTTAACCAGTTTTTAAAAGCCTTTGAAAACGAAATTCACTCCTACTCAACCCTCCCCAATGTAATAATCATTGGAGATATGAATATTTATATTCTAGAAAATAATACTGACAGCTTCTCAGATGAATACCTCAATATTCTTGCGTCCAATCAATTTACAAGTTTAACAAATGACTCAACAAGAACCGCAGATTCTACTACATCGTGTATTGACCATATTTTTCTTAAAGTAAATTCCCACGCACGACTATCAACATGCTCATATATAGTAAACACTGCAATTACTGATCATAAGCCAATTATTGTCGGCTTTTCTAAACTACAAATACCCCAAGCCGTTTAAACTCCAACCTCAATAGTTCCACCGATTAATTTTAAAGAACTTAAATATTTATTATCCCTTGACAATTGGTTGAACATCATTAATGAAGAATATGCGAATACCACTTGCACAAAATTCACAGAACACTTAAATTTTTCCATAAACTTAGGAAAAAAAACATATAAACAAAATATCGAAATCATAAATAATCAAAGTTGGGTTACAAGAAAAAACCTCACAATCCATGGGTAACAATCGGTATAATAATCTCTACTGTGATAGAAAGTTATGAATGCTGGAACAGACAATAAAAAACTATGGAAAATCAAACGATCTAAGAAATCCAATAGAAAATATAAACTAGGGGTTGAAACTATAACAATTGGACAAACAAACAACAGTACAGACAAAGACGCCAAGACAATTGCAAATGAATTCAATCAATATTTCTCAAAATTAGGTCCAACTTTGGCAGAAAATATTACCCCAACAAGGGATTTCGACTCGCTAAGAGAAAGTATTACTAAACAAAACAGCGCCACCGAAAAGGGCAACTATTTTTATTCAAACCCTGTAAACCCCACAGATACACTAAATTATATTCACACCTTAAAATCAACTGAATCTTGTGGGATTGACGGTCAGAATTCCTCGCTATTTAGAAAATAGCTGCATATATAAGTAACCTTCTTGCACATATTATTGACCTAAGCATTTCGTATGGTGTATTTCCGGAAACGAGTAAAATTTCCATAATAACCCCATTATTCAAAAATGACGACCCAACTAAAATTGTTTAACTATAGGTCAATATCGGTACTTACCACAATTTCCAAAATTATTAAAAAAGCTTAAAAAACCAATTTGACAAGATTCTGGAAAAATTTAGACCCCTCTCGACAATCCAGTACGGTTTCAGAAAGGGACTGTCGACAGAAGATGCTCTTCATTCATTTAATAGCACAGTAGTTGAAAATTTTGATAGAGGTAAAAAAGTAATTGCTGTGTTTTTGGATTTGGCAAAAGCCTTTGCCACTGTCAGTCATGACAAACTAATAGAAAAACTAAAAAAATATTGGTATAGATGGTCTTCCTTTACATTGCTTTAAAAGTAATCTCTCACAAAGAATAGCAAAAGTAAAAATTAATCAAGTAATAAGTGACCCTGAAAAATACACTTATGGAGTTCCACAAGGGTCCATTTTAGGACCAACCCTATTCTCTATTTATATAAATGATCTAATAGAACAGAGCTACTATGATCATACAATAGCCTATGCAGATGACACTATGTTAATATATACTGCCAACACATGGGTGGAAGTATTTAAAAAACCCAATAACGGTTTATGGTTGACCAAGAATTGGCTAAACGTAAACCTTCTTAGTCTTAACCCAAAAAAGTCCAACTATTTAACATTCTATATTACAAAAGCTGGTGAAACCAAATTGGATCAATTATATTTATATGAAAACCAAACCTGTTTAAATTCTAATTATACCTGTGAATGTCAAAAAATCACTCAAACTGATATTGTAAACTATCTGGGAGTGACGGTGGACAAACATTTAAAATGGAAGGCCCACATAACTCTCCTTAAAAAATTACGTTCTAGTCTCTTTAGCTTGAGCCAGTTTACCAATATTTTGGACCAAAAAAACATTGAGATCAGTCTATTTTAGTCTTTTCCAGTCATTCATTACGTATGGAATAATTTGTTGGGGTAGTATATATGATACAACCTTAAATGATATTAGAATAATTCAAAATAGAGCAATTAAGAAATGTCTTAAAAGACCAATTATTTACCCAACTCACTTGATATACACAGAACTTAATGTTTTACCTCTAAAACAACTATTTCATAAAGCAACTTTACTAAACTAATAAACTATTTTAAAAACTATGTGCAAAAGGTCCAACAAACCAAAACAATGGAAGATAGAGTTGAAACCCGGTTTATATCTAACTTTAATAAGGACATCCCAATGGTAAACAAGTTGGGAAACCAAAATAAACCTCTCCAGGTCGAAACGCAATTAAGAGCTTTATCTTAAATAATTAACTAAATATAATTGATGTTAATTATTATAATCGTCATTAATTTAGTTTAATTATAGTCAAATCGTTTTAAAAAACTTTATTCCTAAAATCATTTTAAATATAGCTATTTTTGACGTTTGAATTAAAACGTATGCCTCTTTTACAATTTTTGGAAATTTAGGGTATATAAGGCGATTTATTGACTAAAAATGATATGAAAACTTGCAATTGCGTGAACCTTTGAATGCGATCCCACCTTAGGGAGGCTAGACGTTTCTCGTAACCCTAGCCGCTCGCCGCGTACATCTTAAGCCTCACGACGATGATGCAGTAGAAGCCAATGTTACAGATTGGTGTCTATGTGGTATAGACGAAAGACCAGTAGATGGTGGTGTTAGAAGCCAATGTTTCAGATTGGTGTCTATGTGCTTTAGACGGAAGACCAGGAGATGGTGGTTGTTAGAAGCCAATTAGGATAGTTTGGTGTGTATGTGGGATACACGAAAGACCAGCGCATGGTGTTGTTGTTAGAAGCCAATAAATACTGAGAGTGTTGAGTGAAAGAATTGGCGGTTAGTCAGCAGATGAAGGCGTAACGCCTAGTCAATGATTGGCGTTAAATAAGATGGATAAAGCTTTTCGGAATTTCTGTGTAATACGAACGCGGTCCGGAAATTGCGAACACGTTTGCTCCGACTTGCCAACTGCGAACGCGGTGACAGACAGACACACAGACACGTCCAGTGTAATACCTATCCGTGACGCCTCTCATCGTCACTCGGAGAGGTAAAAACATGTAAAACAATTATCTCATCTACAAATAGCTTACACATGTCTTTTTTTTTTACAAATACCTAGCCCTTTGGATTTTTCTAAAGCAATCTTAGCACCAAAATATTTTTGATACAAAATAAATGTTCTATATTCTTCATTTTGGAAAATATATTTTTAAGCGTTTATAATGATTACTCTCTACACCTAAACTAATCTTACACAAACAAGGAGTATAAATCCACTAGTGGAAGCGGTGTTTTTATTGAAAATATATATTTTTAAGCGTTTATCATAATTACGCTCTACAGCTACACTAATCTTACACAAACAAGGAGTACTATAAACCCACTACTGGAAGCGGTATTTTTATTCAAACGTAAAACAATTCCGCTTAAGTTTATCATCTCTAGACATCGGTAAAAATGTCTCTATCACTCCTAGGTAACTGTATGTACAGGATTTTACGACATTGTAACTCAAATTCATCTGATAATGTTTTATATAGGTTAAAACTAACTGGGAGTAAGATGAAAGGAGTAGAAGCTTATCTGTCTTAGGAAATATGAAATTTTATCTTAAAAGTTCGTTAAATCATAAGTTTATAACGAAACAACGCGGAAGGGGAAAACGAGCAGACAGCGATTTTTGGGGGTAGAAGGTTGAGAGCGCCATCTGTCGTCCGTGCCAAAGTTGAACTTCCTCTCGAAACGCAATGAGAAATTGGATAAAATAATGCATGGTACAACTAATAAATAAGATGTGTATTTCTCTTTCGACTCACTCCAAGCCGTTAAGCCCTCATTACAGAGGATATGAAACACTATCGTAATTCATAGTGTCTCGAATCTTTACGTTCCTGTCCATTATGAACAGTGCTGAGTGAATGATACATCAGAATGAGCCATTCAAATAGAATTGCCGAAAATATTCATATAATAAATTATTAGGAGGCAATGATTAAATTGACTTCGGTACTTGAGAGGTTCATCTTTAATATTTAAATAAATACTTGATAGAAATAGGAGGCAATGATTTAATCGACTTCGGTACTTGAGAGGTTTATCATTAATATTTAAATAAATATAATTATTTTTAATTATTTTATTCTTCAATAATTAACATTAATAATAGTTAAATCGTTTAAAATAAAGTTATTCTTATTATCTTTTGAAACTTTGCTAGCCTATTATTGAGCATTCCTTAAGATTTAAGGGGTCTAAGTGTATGACGCTAAGGAATATATATGATGCAAGTTACTAAGACTAACCTTCTAATTTTTAGGTCTTTAGTCTCTTTACTCTTTGGTTAAATTTTACTAACCTTCTAATTTTGAGGTCTTTAGTCTCTTTACTCTTTGGTTAAATTTTACTAACCTTCTAATTTTGAGGTCTTTAGTCTCTTTACTCTTTGGTTAAATTTTACTAACCTTCTAATTTTGAGGTCTTTAGTCTCTTTACTCTTTGGATAAATTTTACTAAGTTTTCTCCTTTACATTTCTTAAGATTTTGTGTAGGAAAGGTAGTTGCTCAAAATGGTCAGTTGTTAACCTTTCACGACTAGTGGTTAAGATGTTCCCTCCTGAAGAGAACATTCTTTTGCTACTAGCTGAAGACGCTGGCGGCGCCAAGAATGTTTTTGCTACACTTGGCTAGTAATGGGTATCTGGTTTCATTTTTTTGCCACCACCCAGGGATATTGGAAAGTCTGTCTATTACGCTGTCTTCAAGATATACATTTATTTCATCGTTTGAAATATATTTAGCTTCCTTTAACTCATCTCATAAGCTACAGCCTTTAACAGTATTCTCAGCGGATGTGCTAGGCTGTGGTTCCTCTTCAACTGAATTCTCGTTCCTTTTCATATGTTCTTTGAGCGTAAATTTCGACTTGTGATCTGAGCAAAACTGAGCTAACCGTCTTATCATGCGTGTCAAACAGAACGTTTTTAAATCTCGGGTCTACTAGCGTTACTATTTTAAACACCAGTGTATTCCTGTAGTTTGGAAAACGTGACTTAAGTGATTTTTAATGATTCTTTCGCAGAGAAACGTTTTCTCTGCACAACTTGGTCCATTTACCGTTATGGTACACGGATAATAAAAGGGAATTATTGTTATCCGAGTTCTCGAGCTAAAATAAATTAATCTTTAAGCAGCCACGCGTTAATATAGGGCGCACATCTTCTTCTAGCGTGTCGCGGAAAAGAAACGCGACGCGTATAGTAGGTAAACGCGCAACGCGAAAAACGTGTATGGCAGGAAAGCAGGCGACAAAGGAATAAAATAATCAGTTTAAATTTTTTTAATTTTAAAAACAAAGTTTTAAATATACAATATTTCAATATACACTAAAATTAATTTTGAATTGGTTAATAAACTTTTAAATAAATTTTGAATAAATAAATTTTGAATGAATAAATTTTAAATTAGTCAATAAATTAGACAATAAATAAATTAATTTAGGCGTTGCTAACCATAGGGGACTGTTTTGAAATTGTCTAGTATACGGATTTTATCGACCGTGGCTCTATAAACCTTGTGAGTGTCTATACAGACAAGCGTATGATTTGGAAGTCGAGAAATGTGCCTCGGAATTGGAACGGTTATGGGTTAAATGGGTTTCTCTAAATCGACGCTAAGTAATCCTTTTAAAGTTTCGTGATTGACTAGTTTCTCAATAGATACATTAAGGTGAAAAGCTTTGACCTTGGTTGTATTGAACCTTTCGCCAGAGTCAGGATCGGTTACCCAATAGCTGTAGTTTTTGCATCCGCCGCTGACAAAGGTATCAATGTAGGCGTTTTTACCGTAACCTTGAAATTCGTTGGTCATTTCACCCAGAAAGTTACCAGTTTATATTAGCGGTATTCCCAGGGGGGTCATGTACACAAGCGAGTCGGTATCGTGATAGAAACATTTATCCCCTACCATTTCCAGATATTCAAATAAACAAAGTCTAGCCATAGCCGTTGTATAGCAAGCTATGGAGACGTTGGTATGCTTCAAAACGACGTCGTCACGTCGGCCTCAGTCGTAGGAACCCACTTGACTAGTAGCGTTTCTTGATTTATGGTCAAAACGCTTTTTACTTCAACGTCTGGGTTACTTAAGAGTTCGTAAAGTCTACGAGGGTCGAGGTTCTTTGATAATTTCCGTTTTGGTTGGTATGACTCTTTCCCTGAATTTACCCCAAAGACTATTCAAGGCGAGGTTTGCTACGCTACGCAACCATTCGTTTCTTTTAATCTTGGTCGGGTTTAATAGTACAAACTCCTTAATTTTAAAGTTTTGAATATAATTTTCACGTTCTTCGGGGGTAAAGCAATTGGAGAGATAACCACTAGCCGTCTGTTTATGAAGAAGGAACGAATCAACGTACTTTTGAAACAAGCCGGCTACGCCAGTTTCGAGATTATATTGTCTCACCTTGTATTTCCATGCCTCTATCTTTTTTAAGATAACATAACCCCGATTTTCGGCAGCCCGAAGTTCATCAATCAGCCAAGTGCCGACTAGTTTTCGCTCTTCGTCAGAATGGTGGCAGTCTCCTGGGAAACGTTTCAAGGCGCACTTCCGGCAAAGAGTGAAAGGGACCGTACATAAACTACGTCACGCGAAAAAAAGCATTCTCTGACCCCCCGTCCCCCCAGATCACGCTTCGTCACGATTTTCTCAGACCCCTCCCCTAAAAACCACGTCACATTTCTTTAACCTCCCCCCTCCGCACTATGATTTGTCTTAATTTACAAATTTAATTTGATTAATTTTTTGAGTGATGTGCCGCCCTCTCAGAAATATTTTGCTCGGCTGAAAATTCAAGTTCTCTTCCGTTTTGAGCTTTTTCACTCTGATTGACCTTTAGAATTTTAATGTATGTGCTTTTTATAAGATTCAAAAAAGTTCCAAAAAGTTTAGTTAAAGGGCACAATTTTTAGGTTTCGACACTGTCACCGAAAACAGACTAATCGAGCTTGAGATTTAGAAAATTTGCCAAAGAAACTAAACCATTTCAATCGACAGGGGCATTTGATTCATCCTCACAAATAATAGGGGCGAATAAACAGAGACATAAGAGAGTTTACGCAGTTTATTTTTTTTTTCTTGGATATTTTTATTTATTTGTTTATTTGTTTGTCCCAAAGTACAGTATGATATCAAATAGTTAAATATTTGTTTCAAGGGAGAATTTAAGTCACCCACCTAAGAAATCTTGTATGTGGGTGACTGTTCATATATAATTTTTATTTATTTATGCCGCGTACGGGCAACCGCTTATATTTAGTAGAAAATAGTGATTTTAGTATTTGTTAATTAATAGAGTAATCTAAACATTTTCATGTATCCATTTTCTTATTTGATTTCTAAATAAATTATAATTATTTATTTTTTTTATGTTATAGTCTAATTTGTTATACAATTTTATGGAAGTAAATGACGCGTGACTTTGAGCCAGTGCTGTGTATGTTTTTGGTATAGCTAAATGTTTCCATATGACCGATCTAGTATTTCTATCATGAGTTATTTTTTGGTCTTTAAAGCGTTTCTCAAACCCGTCTAATAACACTTGAAACGCGTACATTTGTGAGATTGACATTACTTTAAACTCTTTGTAAAAAGCTCAGTTGCATAGTCATATGGTCTATGTATGCATATACGTATTATCTTATTTAATAATACAATTAAAGGGCGTAATGTCGATTTATTTGCGTTTCCCCAAGCAATTATTCCATAATTTACTATAGATTGGACTAAGGCGAAATATACCGCACGAAGAAGTTTTCTTTGTAAGAATTTGCACAACGTTGTTAATGTATACGATATGTATCGAAGATTTTTTGTTAAATATTTTATGTGAATATCCCATTTAAGATGGGAGTCTACGAACAGACCAAGGTATTTTATAGAATCTACTCTTTCTATTGTTTTGCAACTATCCATTTACCATTACATTTATGGATTGTTAATTTCAGTTTATTCTTTTTAATCGGTTCAGGTAGTTGTCTTATAGAGAAAGCAACATGTTTCGTTTTTGATATATTTAAACTAAGTAAATTATTATCAAGAATAATTTTTGCTTTATATAGTGCTTCATTTGCTTTAGAGTAAGCGCCTTCCCAAGTTTCACTTGCAAATAATAGGACTGTATCATCAGCAAAGGATACTAGTAGGTCAGATATTTCAGAGTTACAAAATTCATTTATATATATCAGGAATAATATTGGTCCTAAAATTGTGCCTTGAGGTTAGAGAGCTGCAACTCCGTGGAAGAACTCCGAAACCCGCTGGGTTCCGCGTTTAAGCGATGGGAACTCCAGGAGTTGGAAATGTTTTCTGAGATAAAATTGGAGTTGGGTGGCATTGGAAGTTTTGGTGTGCGGAGTTGGGAGGCAATGGGAATAATGATAATTATAATTGCGGAGTTGGGAGGCATTGGAAAATTATCTTAAAACATGCATATCTACGGAGTTGGAATACTTAGGTCTGGTAAGTGGTAGGGCTCCAATTTAAAAGCGGACTTTAGCGTTGTTTGTCTTCAGAAGCTTCGTACGGAATTCTTTTTTTACCCGTAACCCACCGTGACACGTCCCCTCAGTGTGTCTCTCACACAATGGGGCCGCGGGCGCTTTCCTTTTCTCTTAAACCCATTGACAAGAGTCTCCTTTCTAGCTTTGAGGCATATTAAAGTAAGGCAGTAGGCATATTGGCAGGCACAACTAATAACAGAATGGACTCTAGTGTTAGTATTTCTTGAATCGTGAAGTTCGTGGCCTTGTCCTTCAAAATAGCAGTTGCGAAGCGAATCAGTCCGATTTTAATTAAATAGCAAATTTAAGAAACTAAGCGTAAAATATGACTCAACGACAACGCATAGCGCCTTTTTCCCCAAAATCTTAAGTTTTAATGTCTAGAAGAATTTTATGAGTAAATATTATTCCTTATTTGAAAATCATAATTTATAAGTACTCAGGCCAAATTTGAAAGAAAACTAATGAGCTACAACTTTCTATTTTTCCAATTCTAAAGAGTGAAGAAATCTTCGAAAGACTAGAAACTAGAAAGATTTTAATGGACGAAGCTAGGAGTTTAAGAAATTTTATTTTTCATGGAAGGAGTTGGGAGGAGTTTAAGAAATTTTAATTTTCATGGAAGGAGTTGGGAGGAGTTTTACATTTCGCTTGGCGGAGTTCTGCGGAGTTCAAACTTTTGATTATGGCATTGGGAGGAATTGGAGTCATTGTTGCGTATTGCCTTGGAGTTGGAAGGAGTTGGAGTTTAATATTTTCATTTTGCAGCTCTCTACTTGAGGTACTCCATAAGTTATATTCATAGGGTGACTATAATGGTTTCCAATTCGAACAATTTGATCCCTATTTTTCAGATAGCTTTGAAATAAATCTAGAGGTTTACCTATAATGCCATATTTTTCAAGTTTCAGTAAAAGAAGTGCGTGAGAAATTGTATCAAAAGCCTTGGCCAAAGCTTTCATGTTTTTATCCAACGAAGATACTGCGAATGCGAAGTCTGTAAAACTATATATGAATGAAACGTCGTTGGTGGGTACATCCTATGTGAAGAAAGAGAAACAAATTAGGCTATTTTCGCACTTTGGAACGTTATTTGATATAATTTGTCAAGATACGTATATTTTCTCTACTTGAGCTTGAGAATAATTTTGATTGAATTGTCTAGCTTGAAAGGATGAGGCAATGTGATTACACGTATTTCAAAAATTTTATCTTGTTCTTTTCTTTCTGTTAAAGATATTCTCAATGGTGGTGCCAAGGCCTATTTCGCGAGAGAAACAAACGCAAAAATATCAAACGATATTCGGTCCTTCGGTATTATTGGCTTGGAAAATCACGTGACTCTTTGCGACAAGCAAACATGAGCTGAAAAATCTACCACGGCAGATCGGAGCTTTTCCGGAAAACCCGCTTCATCTATGAGCAATAAGCGCGACTTGAAAAGTTCTCGCTTGTTTGTAAACGGTACGCCTAGGGAACGCAAACCCCAATACGCCTCATCTCTCAGCTTTACGCTTCGACTTTTTCCATTTGTCGCGCACATGTAAACGAGCCTTAACATAAGACTTCATACAGCCTTTAATGATTAATGAGGTGTTTTTTGGTTGGTTTTAACCTTTTTCGTATTATTTTTACTGTTTTTAAAAAAATCTATAGAACATCAACCCGGACTCACACTATGTGGTTATAATTTCTAAGAGGTCCATCTAATAGATTATTTTATAAAAAGTCAATTTGCTAAAGGTGGTTTTCATTAACATAAAATTAATCAGCCTTTTTGGAAAAAAAATTCGAAACTTCCCATTGAAATAACATGGGATTTTTTATAGAAAAAAGCCAAATTCTGGACCGTATATTCCAAAAATTATAAATTTCTTAGGATTCAAAACGTTTTTAAATGAACATAAAATCTTTATATTAGGTCCTTTTCTACTTTATATTCAGAAACGTTTATGTTAAGTATATTTAGTTTTAGTTTTTCAAAAATACCTCGATTTACGATTTTTTCAATGATGCCCTGTTTTATTAGAAATTGACAGCACGTTCGAAACTCGCATTTTTTAGCGTTTAGTGGTTGAAAACAATTGGAGTAATTCTAATTAAAGTTTTATGGATGAAATACTCTATAGAAAGTTAAGTAAGCTTGAATCCAAGCACTGTCTGTTCGCGAGTCGATAACCTCGGTTGAAATCTAATTAATTTTCTTTAAGAATACAGCTCTGCACAAGTCTATGTCATTAAACTAAGGAGTAACATTGATTTCTTACTGTTTAATACAAACAACGAAATTCTGATCATAGGGGACACGAACTGTAACATCAAAGCCACCACGCTATCGGCAAAGGCAAGACTACCTCTCAAGAAACTGGGGGATTTCAAACAAATGATAACATCCCCGATCAGAATTACCCTAAACTCAACAAGTTTGATTGATCATATTTACGTAAATCACCCGGAACGAATCACAGAGGTCATAGTAAAGGCATGTGGAGCATCTGACCACGACATGAAATGGATCATAAGGAAGAAAATGAGTATAAAACTGCATAATAAAATTACCTCCACCAGTAACTATAAGAAAATAAAAATGACGAAATTCGTTCAAGAACTCCATACAAAATAAAACAAGGCTAAGGAATCCATTGACAGCCCAGAAAGGGGCCTACAGATGTTACAAAATGAAATAATTGACCACCTGGACAAGCATGCTCCGCTAAGAGAAAAATATGTATCTACTAAAAGCACCCCGTGGCTAACCTCAAATATAAAACATCAAATTCACATAAGAGACAAATTCAAGACAAAGACAAGAACAGTAAACCATGCTCATAAGGAAAAGTACCAAAATATGTACAGGAAACAGACAAACTTGGTCAACGCTCTTATCCATGAAGAGAAACAAGATACTTCAAAATTAATATTGGAATCGGCAGTAATGAAACGACCAATATTTGTAAAACCATTAAGCCATACCTCAAGCAAAAGAATACCAAACCTATAACGGAGATGGAATACAAGGCCAATAAAAACAAAGATCCAGAAACTGTAGCAAACATGCTTAACGAATGCTTTGTGAACATAGCAGGGGAACTGCTAAACATGAAGAGTGTATCAAGATAATAGCTAAAGCGCAAAAATTTGACTCACAGCTGCCAGCGCAAAAGCTAATATTACGTCTCTGCAACATAATTACCACCTAGAAGTGCTGAAATTCATGTACAGGATAAAAATTAGTTATTACCCTGACTTTATTCAAGGATGGTTTCAAACAACCAATAATAACGTAAAAACTCGTGGCACAACAAATAACTTCTATACGGAAAACGTCTCCAGATATAGAAATAAAAGCTTGAAGCATAAGGGTATAGAGCTCGGGAATAGACTCCCAATGGACTTCAAACAAAAACAATCTTATAAACTTGTTATAGATAAGATAAACAATTATTTGAACAATCTTACTAGTCTTGAGTAATAGCAGAAAAATTAGAGCTTTTCTTTTTTTAATCTTAAAATCTTAACTTAAAAGCAGGACACTTTTGTGAATAAGATAATTCTTAAAGGTATATCCTAAATAAAAGCCTATTATTATTATTATTATTTTTATTATTATCATTAAACTAGAATACCGATTAAAGGAAGTTAAGCTAGATTGCCTATTGCAGAAAATTAAGCTAGATTACCGATGGCGGGTAATTAAGCTAGATTGCCGATTCGTAATAATTTCCAGTTAGTGTTTAAATTTCACTAACCACTTCTGCTATGAGGATCCTTTTACCGACGTTTTTTTTATTATTTTTCATATGGATGAATAGAAGTGAACTTCGAGGGTTGTCGTGTTTATATTTATTTATAAAACCTTTGTAATAGAAATTTATAGTTCACACCATTTTCCGTCTAATTTTGTATTTTTAAATCCTTTACGGGGACCTTTGACGCAACGGTTTTTCATGTTTTTTGCTTTTGGCGAAAATAATGCGATTTATCTAGATATCGTATAACGAAGTAGAAATATCTTCGTGGTTTTGATGTCTTTCTGTTAAATTGAAATTTGTAATAAATCACATTTTGTGTTTAAATTTGAATTACTACATCCGCTATGGGGACCCTTTTCTTAACGTTGTATTATTATTTTTCATATAAATGAATAATAGTAAACTTCGTAAGTTGTATCGAAAATTGTTTAAAAAAACCTTTATAAATTAAATTTATAATTTACACAATTTTGTGTCTAATTTTGGATTTTTAAGTCCTTTACGGGGACCTTTGAGCCAACGGTTTTTCATGTTTTTTGCTTTTGGTGAAAATAATGCGATTTAATTAGATATCGTATAACGAAGTAGAAATATCTTCGTGTTTTTGATGTCTTTCTGTTAAATTGAAATTCGAAATATTCAAATTTTGTGTTTAAATTTGAATTACTACATTCGCTATGGGGACCCTATTCCCAACGTTTTTTTTATTAACTAAACGTTTAAATATATTAAAAATAAGGCATTGTATAGTACACTTCAAGTTACCCATTAAGTATTCAGATATTGATTTCTTAGCTCCGTTATGGACTTTAAGAACCTCTCAGTTTTGGTATTTTCCGACGTAATGGAAATTAGTAATCTATATATATATATATATATATATATATATATATATATATATATATATATATATATATATATATATATATATATATATATATATATATATATATATATATATATATATATATATATATATATATATTATACTTTAGTGACGTTATGCTCTCTTATCTTAGAGGCCTAAACAAACTTAAATATTGCCTACACCTTATAATTTTTTTCATACTATTATTATTATTTGAAATTAAAAGTTCTTAGATTTTTATTAATACAGTAATACTGGCAACACATGTGCCTTTTCATAGTCATTTTATATAAGAGCTAGTTAAGAAAGCAAGTATTCATGTGCTAATCTTCTCAAAATAAAGAAAACGGTGCGTTTGTGTTTCATTTTCATGATCATTGTTGAAATACCGCTCTTATGGGAACTTCACTCATACCGGAAGTAGTAGTGTGTGCTTCCTAGTTCTTGCGAGGACCGATAAGGGGGCGCTATTATCAGTCCGTGTGTTAAACAAAATCGGCAATGTGTAATTTACCGCCTTTGTGGGGACCACCTTAAAAACTAATTTTAAGCAATTAAAATCAAAAAATAATTAATTTGAGCATATGTTATTTTTGGGTTTAATGGGGACCGGGGTGTGCGTCCCCATAAGTGACTACGGTCCCCACAGGATTGGTGTGTTTTCTCGTCGCGGTCCTCATAAGTATAGTAATGCAAACGCACACAGACAGACACACACGTCGAAATTAGAACCTCTCCGTGACATACGTCACTCGGAGAGGTAAAAACACCTTTGAGAAAATTGATAAGATCTACCACTGGACAGATACAACAATAGCACTGGGGTGGGTAAAATCAAACTGAGACAACTGGAAACAGTTCTTCTCAAATCGCGCCAAAGAAATTCAAAACTTAACTTGACCGCAAAGGGGCTAGGGCGCAGCGAAATATGGTGGCATGGACCAAATTGGTTAAGAAAACCAGAAGAAAATTGGCCAAAACATTAAAATCCAACAATGAATTATGAAACAGTGGAGCAAGAGCGTCGTAAACTAACCTTAGCTTTAAACAAAAACGAGAAACCTGAGCTACAACTTCAGAAAATAATTGATATGATAGGCATACGTCTCTAAACAAAATTCCTAGAATAACAGCCTATGTGCTCAGATTTATGACTATAGCTCAAGGTAAACCTCGAGACAAAATAAAGGGAGCTATAACAGCTGAGGAGCTAGAAAAGTCAGATATAATGTGGGTAAAATCCATTCAGGCTAAGTGTTTTCCAAAGGATTTAAATGAACTAAACAATGGTGAACTCAGTTCCACCTCTAACAATTTCACCTTGCAAACAAAACTAAACGAACAGGGTGTGATATGTGTAGGGGGACGTTTAGGCGAGTCATCAATGATTTATGAAGAAAAGCATCTGTTATTGCAAAAACGAGAAAGGCAAGAGCCATTTGGATTGGCCCCACGGTGGCTTCTATGGGTCCTCCAACGAACCACTGAACTACAAAGACCACTGCAAAGTGTAGGATTCCAGCGTGGTAGAATACGGACGTGATGTATCGCCACCTTTGGTTAATCGTTTCTGGCCAAAAGCTACGTTCTTTATCAGATTCGAGTCCAAGACTTCCGCAAAAATGTGTAAGGCAAAGAACCTGAAAGAGAAGAGTTTCCTTAGTTTTGCAATTAGGGGAATAGTAAGAGTAAATTGGTTTTACCTCGCTGCGATGGTCTTTGTCTTCGTGAAAATGGTGTCCTCTAAGCGCATGGCAGTCTTCTTTCGTTGTCATCTTGTAATTGCCCAAGTATCCGATGCAACATGGTCTTAAAATTGTTACGCCCAATTTTTCGAGTGTTGGTTCCGTTATTTTCGAACACCGTTGGTGCCGCCACCAACCTTTGACTTTGAAGTAAAAAAGAAAAGGTTAAAAGTTCATATTTTCTAGAATTGTTATCATAATGTGAAAAGTGAGCTCTTACCCTTTGTCAAACGGCTGCATTCTTGGGCGGTTGCCGTTAGAGCCAAGCGTGGTGTCTTGTGCCTGCAACAGCCCAAAGGCAAAAGGGTCTTGGGAAGTGGCACTTGGCTGCAGTGCTCTTTCTCTTTGGCAAAACTGTGTCTTTTGAGAGCTTGACACTCTACTTCGGTTGTTAATTGGCATGTGTCAGAATATCCATCGGAACATGGTCTCAAAACCTTCTTCCCCACTTTTTCGGGTGTGGATGGCAATTTGGAGCATTTTGTGTCGTAGAAATTAGGCTCACCTTTGAAAGAAAAACAAAATTAATAATTACGATAGAATTTATTCCATGGTGAAAGAAGGAATATTTTACCGCATCATTTCTGGAATTTGGGAGATGGAGTTTCCGGCTATTGCCACGCGTTGTAATCGATGATGTGGTGTATGAAAAGTAAGTTTGTCCAGGATGGCGCAGCACTTTAAATAGGTGAACCAGATCTAGGTAGAGACGACGATCGTTTAGGGACTATAACCATCTTGTTTCGAAAATTAAATTATATTTTCAATTAACCTTTAAATTAATAACGAAATACCTTTAATTAACACTATAAAGATAATGCTAGCCCTTTAACTTAAACCTTTCCCTTTAAAATAAACTGAAAAGAAATTCTTTTCTACAATAGATGAGGAACTAGCCCATCAATGTTGACACAGAACTTTCTAGAACTATCCTATACCCCTATATCCACATTGCAAAATGAAATACCTAGCAACGAAAGCATTTTCCAAGAACCCAGAGAAATGTCACGCTTATTTAGACCCCAAGAAACAAGACCTTGAGTCACTATCCTGGTACCTGGCCCGAGAAACTTCTAGAACACTTTTTTTTAACCCTTAAACTGACCAATCCGTATTTGGTCCCAAAACAAAGTTTTGCCTATTCGCTGTTAACATGAATCCGCCCAGCTACGTCATAAATATGGTCCACTATTCGCCAAACCGAAGCCAATCAACAAACGTGATTGTCCCAGAGATCCTCGCGAAAACTAGAAGTTATATATATGAAGTCCCTCCTGTCCCACCCTCAGTCGATTCCCGAACTGCTTAACGAAACTCTTGTCGGCTCATCTTTAAGAAATCTTTAGAAGTCCGGAGTATTATTTTTTATTCATTTTGATACCTTTATTTTTCTTCAATTTGAATAGATATTTTTTTAACCCCTAAAAAGAAGAGAAGGAACGCGAGTGCGCGAAATATTAAAAGAAGAAAAAAAACATGATTAACCCTTAAATCTTGTAAAACGAGAAAGAAAAAAAAGATCCTGAACCCCTAAGAAGAATATGGAAGAAAAACTACTTGGCGTAAGAGATTAAAAACTTGATATTATTTTTATAGACTGGCTTGAAACTATGGTTAAAGAACTTAGATTATGGTTGACGGATTGATACAGTTTTAAAAAAATCTTAATTTTCTATTTTTGAACAATATATTTTAGTGCATAACTAAAAAATTTTACCCCTTAAACTTACATTTAAAATTAAACGCTGTAGGAGGTACTCCAATTGAGGAGACATTCAAAAGAGGTTATGAATTGCAAAACTCCCTTAGATGTAAGTTTAAAGTTTGCTTAAATTCTTATTTTGACCCTTAAAAAGTTTGTGAAAATTTGTGAACAAGATTGAATATTATGTTGAATATTAAAAATTGGATTAGAATCTATTTTGACTCTCAATTGACACATACCATCAAACGCGGTCACTTTTGATTAAGAAATTTTAAGAGCCCCTCGTTCTCGTTAAAAGGCCTTAACTCTCCACAACTGACTGCATTCTAACATCTTGTCTAGTGTTAGCGAGGTTGAATCATAAGTGAAAAGAGGTAGGTGTTTGTCTTGCTTCTTCACCCCTCTAGTAAGACGTCGAACACCCAACTCCCACCCCCATAAACAACAAATGAAGAAAGGCGATTAAAAAGGCTTATAGTCCTTTCAACAACAACACCTAAAACTGGCACCGTTGTAAAACCGGTCCTTACAACACCACTCGATTTCGAAAAAGCGCTGAAAGGGACGTAAATGAAGTCCCCTTCATTATTTTTAATGGATATAGAGACAATATTTGACCCCTTTTTGACGAAACAATACATTCGCATTAGCTAAAACTAGTTTACTCCAACACAATCAAAAAACTGAAAATTGAAATTTAAATAAATAGCCAAATCAGACATGATATACAAATGGTTTATTGCTTTAAAAAATTCTGTCTGGGTTGAATCCTGTATAGTCCCCATACTATTTTCCATATTTTTAACACCACACAAGAAGGTATTACTCGCCTATTGCCCTGCCCTAATCGCCCCCATTGCCAAAAAACAAACTGCCTATAGTCTGAATACCGGAATGGTCTGTTGGCATCACCCTCTTCAACTTCAAAATGGACTGGGTGCTGGAATATTTGCATTTGAATTTGTAAAACCTCCCTGTTCAAAATTACGTTTGCAAAGTTTTCATCTTGCGTAATGCAAACATTGTCCACATTACGGGCTCGTGTGCAACAGTTATCCTCTGCAACAGTGTTTATTGGACGGCAATTACCACAGTGTCAGAAACGTGGCACAAGTTCTTCATCAGGTGGAGAGAGAGAGGTGGATCCAATGGGTTTTCCACACCCCTCAAAATGTTGTCTAACATCTCATCGGAAACTGGTTCTTCGACAACATGAATTTCATTTCTTACCTTGATTGGGTTCAAATAATCCAATAGGCAAATCTTTGGATCGTGTTTTTGAATGTTTGAAAGAATAACTCGACTTTCTCGAAGTGTCAAATCCTTTATTTCTACGCTCTTCTCAATTTTTTCAGTGCTGGAGCTTGCCTGAAAATTTAGGTTATCTTAAGATTTTGGCATTATTAACCTATGCAAGTAAATTACCTGTTTATTAGCAGCAACCGAACTTCGTTTTTTGGGAACAGTGTGAGAAATCTTTGCTCTCTTTGCTTCTTTATATTCATCGAAAGACTTGCTGCTGGAAAGTACGGATTTGTGGTGATGCCCTTCGGCTTGTGCAATGCACCCACCACTTTCCCAAAACTTATGGATGAGGTGTTTAGAGATAAATCTAAACCTACTATTTTTGTCTATTTAGATGATCTTATTGTTACTTCCCGTACTTGGAAAGAGCACCTTAATGCATTAGAATATGTGTTTTAGACAATTAACGAAGGCTGGTCTTACCCTCAATTTAACGAAGTGTCACTTTGCTAAACCGTCTACACTAATTTTAGGTCATGTAATAAATAGTACTGGTATACATGTAAACCCGGCTAAAACCATAGCTATTAAGCAGTTTCCTAGACCAACAGATGTTAAGTCTCTGTCGCGTTTCTTAGGCTTTACGGGATTGTAACCCATTATGCGGAGATAGTAGCTCCTTTGTACCGTCTTAAGCGTAAGAACATCCAATGGGTCTGGAGTGAGCAATGTGAAGAAGCCTTCTTAAAATTAAAAGCAGCTATAGTACATGCTAATGAGCATTCTGTTTACCATTATGATCCCAGAAAACATACGTACCTAACCACGGACGCTAGCAACATTGGTTTTGGTGCTATGCTTATTCAAAAAGAGGGAAAGGTAGAATATTCTATAGCTTACGCTTCTACCTTGCGGTCAAGTCAACTTCGGTTAAGACGGAACTGCGTAACCCCCGTCGGACCGACTGGTCCGGCTACAGGGAGGAACTTCGCCTCCTTCTCAGAGGTAATGCTCCAAAGCTTTCCTCGGTGCTGGAATTTGATTCGGCAGTTGATCTCATGCAACAAGCCATTATCGATTCCTACTACCACAACTGTCCAGCGAAGCTTGCCAGCCGGCCAAGGCTCGTTCCTTGGTGGAATACGGAACTTGGCAAGCTTCGCAAGCTCACTCGGAAACTCTTTAATAGGGCTAAGAGGACTGGGGACTGGACTATTTATAGACAGACCCTCAATAAATATAATAAAGCCATCCGGGAGGCCAAGAGGAACTCCTGGAGGGACTTTTGCGGTAGCATCTCTGATGCCCCCGCTACTGCCAAAATCATGAAGATCCTGGCTCATGATAACACTCACCAGCTCAGCACCATCAAGGTGGCTGATGGTGAGTTTACCAAGTCAGGGACTGATACCCTTAAGCATATGCTTAAGGTACACTTCCCGGACTCCAAGGCCTTTGACCTCACAGGCACCGGCGCTCCCCCCGTGCACTTTCGGAGAGCGCACAGGGCGGACTGGGGCATCGCCAATAAGGTAGTTACATACTCTAGACTTCAGTGGGCTGTAAACTCGTTTCAGCCCTACAAGTCCCCTGGCCCAGATGGCGTCTTTCCCGCCCTCCTCCAGGAAGGCATAGACGCCATTGGCCCTTATCTGTGCAGGATATTTAGAGCCTGCATTGCTCTGGTGCATATTCCAGATGTCTGGAAGCGCTCGAAGGTTATCTTTATTCCCAAACCTGGGAAGACGAGCTATCTTGAGGCTAAGGCATTCAGACCTATCTGTCTTACCTCTTTCTTCCTAAAGACTTTAGAGAAATTGGTGGACAGGTATCTGCGGGATGGTGTTCTTTCCCACACACCCCTGTCCACTTTTCAGTTTGCCTATCAGAAAGGCAAGTCCACAGAGACGGCGCTTCATGGCATTTTGAACTGCATTGACAGGGCCATCGAGTTCAAGGAGATGTCTTTGGCCATCTTCCTTGATATTGAGGGTGCCTTTGATAGGGTCTCTAGTGAAGTCATCCTTCGCGCTGCGGAGCGGTTTGGTATTGACGACACTTTGTGTCGTTGGATAAAATCCATGCTCACGTATCGCAGGGTGACGGCGTCTCTTCTCGGGGAAACCTTGGAGATCTCCACCGACCGTGGCTGTCCTCAGGGAGGGGTTCTTTCCCCTCTTCTTTGGTGCCTGGTGGTGGATGAGCTTCTGGGTCGACTCGGGGAGAGGGGATGTCACTGTTTTGGCTATGCGGATGACATCGCAGTGATTGTTACAGGGAGGTTCCCTATAACTACAAGACTGTCCTTATACCGTTTACTCGGAAAAGGACTAATGACCTATTCAACGATATTTCCTTCTTTGGACAGGTTTTAAAGAAGTCCTCCGAGGTCAAATACCTTGGCGTGACTTTCGATGCCAAGCTTACTTGGAAGTCCCACCTTGATCTGAGTATCAAGAAGGCCAAAATTTTATTTTGGCGTTTAAGAAGTTCAGTCAGCAAGTCCTGGGGCTTAAGCCCTAGCGCTGTAAACTGGATTTATACCAGGATCATCAGGCCAGTGGTCTCCTATGGAGCTCTTGTCTGGTGGCCCAGGGTTCGCCTTAAAACAGCCCAAGATGAACTACGCAAGCTTCAAAGGCTGGCGTGCATCGGTATCACGGGGTCCATGAGAACAGCCCCCACAGCTTCTCTGGAAATCCTTCTCAATATGCTTCCTCTTCACCTTTTTATTGAAGAGGAAGCTATTATGGGAGCCTGTAGGCTCAACAACCTCGGCTGGTGGAAGCCCAAGCATTGGGACTTCAGTCACACCAAGCTTTTCAGTGAGTACAGCAGTACTGAGCCATCACTCGTGATGGTCTCAGATAAGTCTGTTATATCATACCACTTCGACAAGCCCTTCAGCGTGCACTTTCCCAGTCGCGCTGATTGGGAGACAACCCCAGTCCTCGGAACTGGGGGGGAGTCCGTCTGGTTCACGGACGGCTCTAAGACGGACTCTGGAGTTGGTGCCGGGGTCTACTGCTTGACCAAGAAGTTTGGTTTTTACGAGAGCCTTGGCAACTATGCCAGCGTTTTCCAGGCGGAAATCATGGCCATTTGTTTATGCGCGGATTTCTGCAACAAGAAAAACGGCGTTTTCATACACTTCCAATTGAATATCTTCCCTTATTATTTTGGCTGCAGCTTCTATAATTCGCGTACGCTCATCCACTTCATTGCTTTTTTTCGAACAATACCAGCTGTCAGTATTTTCTCTGCAGTATCTCGAAATGTTACAGTGTTTTCTCTTCCCTTCTTTGCGCATACAGTAATGCGTCCACCATAATAATTTACGAGCTTTTTCTTCAAGTATTCTTCTTTACAGAAGGACTGCATTTTTGCTTCTAACTCATGCAAGGTGTACTGGCATTCGTGTTGGTTCTCGTCTAGAGAGCTGCAGTTTAGCAAATGCTTCTTCCTTATCAAGGTAAGCTTTACGCCCAACAGTATTTGTCCTTAGCATTTCATTAAAATACTTCCCGTACAAAAATTTACGGCTGCATTTTGCTGTTATTTAGATTTTTTAGAATCTGCAATATATTGTAAATAAACTGGAATATTCTGGAAAAATACTGGAATAAACCTGAAAAAGGTTCAACTTCAGACAAAATTAAGATGCATTCCAGAGAGCAATGCAGAACATTTTAGACGTTTTGCAGAAAAAATATCTTCCGTTGGAAAACTCAGTACAGCAGTATACAAAATTTAGCTACTCTAGAGTCATAAAAGAGCTACCTTACAACTAGAAAACAGAAGGGAAATAGTAACTACCGTAAGAAATCAGGATGTTTGTAGGCTCATTACAGGTACTGTACCTTCCAGATATATTGTATGCATGTTACAGTCAGAAATTGCTAAGTTTGTAGGATAATGGCAGGCGGGTTTCGGATACTTTTTAGGATAATTGCAGGCGCGTTTCATATACTTTGTAGGAAAATTGCAGGCGCGTTTCAGATACTTTTTTGGATCATTGCAGGCGCGTTTATGATACTTTATTGGATCAATGCAGGCGCGTTTCAGATACTTTGTACGGGTTAACATAACACGTTTTAAGCCCCGTTTTCAATCAAGCTTTTTTGATCAAAAACGCAAGCTTTTGCTTGAAAAATCACAGCGAAACGCAAAAGCAAAATATTTAGCCGTTTTCAATCACGCTTGGGCTGAAGCTTTAAGCTTGATAGGCGCCGCTTTTGCTTGAATTTTTGTTCAAGCACATATCTATCCTCCGTAGATATTTGCGTTAACTTTTTGCTTTCAAGCGCGATGGAGGATGACGTCACAGTTTAGTGTCCAATAGAAATTCTCCATTTTTCATGCCTCTGTGTGTGTT